>NW_027494310.1:0-318372 GCF_021521415.1 Bidens hawaiensis
AAATAAGGAAAAGAGAGAGATTGTATGTAAGCGAAGTTCTCACAAGTTCGCTTGTTATAGGCGAACTTGTGGAACAAGCGAAGTTAGGAACAACTTCGCCTGAACATACCAGGCGAAGTTGTCGCCTATATAATCTGCTAGGTTACGGCAGTTGTGAATTAAGTCACAGAAGTTGTCATTCGAGTTCGAGAGAGTTTGTGTATTGAGTGATCATCGTATCACGTGTTTACGGTTGCAATATAACGTGTGTTTGTTTATTGTAACGTGTGTTCGATTGTATCGTCTTCTACGCTCGTAACGTCTTACGTAGGGATTCCGCACCTACGTAGAACGAGATATTCCGTGTAGATCCGGCTGGGAACCTACAATTGGTATCAGAGCTTTTGCTCGTGATTGTGTGGTTCGGGATTCTCACGCGGGTGTAGAAATCGTTCCGTTCGACCATTCGCGGGACGAGATAATCGAGTTTTTGTGTCCTACTCACCTCCCACCTTCAAAAACAACCCATAACACCTTCACACACCTCGAAAAACCCAGAAATCAAACCTGCAGAAACTTTGTGTTCATCAGGCGAAGTTGCCGTCACTGTTAGTAGGGTTTCGGCGAAGATATAGGGTTAAGCGAAGTTATCCACAACTTCGCCTACTTCTTCAAGTTCGCTTACCTCAAGCGAAGTTACCTACAACTTCGCCTACCTCCCAATTTCGCTCAACTTAAGCGAAGTTATTCTCAACTTCGCCAAATCAGGCGAATTTAAGAAAGTGAGCGAAGTTACGAATTCCAGCGAAGTTAAGTCTTAAGCGAAGTTATCCACAACTTCGCCTACAGTACTGTTTGAGAATAAAATTTTATTTTCGGATTTCTTTGAGTTTCGTGAAAGATGTCTTCAATAAATATTACCGAACTGGTAAAGATGGAAGTGGAAGCTGGTTCAGCTACTAAGGCACCGAAGTTGCTGAAAGGAACCGATTTCGTGGCTTGGAAGGATCGGTTTTGAGCAGTATGTCAAATACCAAGATGCTAAGATGTGGGTGTGCATCCAAGATGGATACATTCCACCAACTGCTGAGTATGAGGGTCGTGATCAGATTAAGAAATACAGCAAGATGGAAGAGGAAGAGAAGAAAATGTATGAGGCCGAAAGCAAAGCTCATGCAGCTATTACAATGGCTCTTCCACAAGAGATACTTCACACCTTCAGAAAGTATAAAACTGCTAGAGAGCTTTGGGAAGCACTTGAGAACCGGTTTGAGGGTAATGTGGGGATTCGTGCATCAAAGATTAAACTTCTAAAAACCCAATTCTCGGTCTTCAAGTATCTGAAGAATGAATCACTTGATGATATCATCACGAGATATTATCATCTGATGACTGAACTCAGCAATTATTCAATTACTTACAAAGAAGATGAAATCGTTGAAAAGCTTCTTGATGCTCTCCCACCGAAATGGGAGATGTATACTGTGTTGATGAGGGAAGACAAAGACTTTGCCGACTATGACTTGGAAACAGCAGTTAACAAGCTAAGAACGTTTGAACTGAACATGGTTCGAAAGGAGACACCAACCGATCAGGTTCAAGATCCGGGAATGTATGGTGCAAAAGTTAACTCAAGTTCTAGTTCGAAGTCTGAATCGTCTGCTTATTACTCTAAGGGAGAGTCGGGCGCTAACTCAACACATGAAGGACATATATCTCTCAACATGAATGGTGATGTGTGCTTTGTAGCTGGAGGATCAAATGCTTCTAAACCTCAAGCGACCAAGGGTAGTTTTTCCCCAAGTGTTTCGAACAACAACTACTCGAAGATGCCCATGAGTGTTAAATCTGCTGAACAGCAGTTTGCTCTTTATGCATCTTTTATTGCTTCGTATGAAAATTACATTCAGGGTAAGATTGTTGATCCTGCTACCTTGGACGAAGACTATGACCATATCGATGCTGATGATCTGGAAGAGATGGATCTGCAGTGGCAGATGGCGATGATTGTGAGAAGGGTTAAGAGGTTTATGAAGAAGACAGGAAGAAAGTTTGTTGGTGAAAGACCAGGGTTCGATAAGTCAAATGATCGCTGTTACAACTGTCAGCAGAATGGCCACTTTGCAAAAGAGTGTACAAATGAACGTGTAGAACGCAGTCAGAACAGGTCTACACAACAGAGTGGTGTTGGTAATAATAATAGAGCCATGATTTCCAGTCAGAACGCGGAGTACAACTGGAATCTGCATGTTGAAGAAGTATTTGAACAGGCCAATTTGGCAAACATCGAAACTGCAGATAGTGAGAAAGGAACTGGCGAAAATGAAGCTTACATGGCAGATGTGACAGACCAGCTCTCCGAGGTAAGTACCGAACTCCCATGTACTAAATGTGAAAATCTGTCTGAACAATTGACAACTATAACTGATCAGTTTGTTAGTTTGGATGCGCAATTTAAAACATTAAAAGAAGATCATCATTTCACTAAAGCTAGAGAAAATAGTTACAAAGTAAAAATTAAAGCTAGTGAGAAAGATATTAAAAGTCTTAAAGCAAAACTAGCTGAGAAAATTCAAATGATTGATCTTAGCTATGAAGTGCTAGAAGAGAAAACCAAACTAATAGCTGAAAGGGATAAACAGATAGCTGATCACCAGGTGAAAGTGGTGGAACTTAACAGGAAACTTGAGCAATTCAGAAATTCCTCCGCTATACTTGATCACCTCGTTAGTGATCAAGGTTCCCCAAAAAGGGGAGGAATTGGATATCATGAAGTTCCACCACCTTACAATCATAATTACACTTATGATCCTAGTAATCAGAAATCTGTTGATGTTGACTATGGTCAGACAGTTCCGGTTAAGGTTACTATTAAAGATCCAGAGGTTAGTACAGGCGAAACGAGTAAGCCTGTTTCTAAGGTTAAGATTTCTGATCCGAGTCCTGTCTCATCAAACTCGGACAAATCATCCGAGTCGAGTGAGACAAAACAAGAGGAAGTGTTACCAAAATGTGGAGAGAAAAATAAAACAACTGAAAAGAAGTCTCCACTAAACCCGTATGTCCCACCATATGTGAGACAAACGGGCAGTCATACAGCCTCAACATCTAAGACAACTTTTGATAAGAAAGTTGAACACAGGAGTTGTTTTAGATGCAATCAATTAGGACACCTAATTGCTGATTGCCCTCTGAAGCAGAGATTCAGAGGTGTGAGGCCTTCAAGAATTGAGAATAGAACTAACAGAAATGGTAAAAATGAAAACTCACCAAAGTTCAGAAATTGGACTAATCCAGGTTTTCAAAGAAATCGATCTCAGTTTTTCACTGCTAACAACCAAACCATAAGTAATAATTCTTTTAATTCACGAAGGTTTGGATGGCCTCATAGACAATCCACAAGAAGGTATCCTGTTAGGACTCACAGAAATTATTATGATACTAACTTTGGACAGCCAAGGTACGGGATGTATCGACCCAAGACCAATAGGTCTTGGGTCCCCAGATTTTAATCCTCTGCTTTAATCGTGCAGGAACAGTTGAACAGGGCTGCCAACAATCAATGGGTTGTGGATAGCGGCTGTTCCCGGCACATGACGGGTAACAAGAAGTTGTTACACGAATGGAAACCTGTTCAAGGAGGAAGAGTGAGTTTCGCTGGAGAGAGCGGTGGAAGGATTACAGGAATAGGGACGGTGACGAATGGAAAGATGACGTTAGAGAGAGTAAATTTTGTTGAAGAACTGAAACATAATCTGCTGAGTGTTTCGCAGATCTGTGACAAAGAGTACACCGTACACTTTACCAAGAATGAGGCGATCGTGCGATATCCTGGTTTCAAGATACCAGAGGATTGGATTGTTATGAAGGCTCCAAGAGAGAAGAATACGTACATCATGGATATGAGGTCGACTGAGATGGCCACAGAAGAATCTTGTCTTCTGTCAATAGCAACCGAATCGGAGTCTGAGTGTGTGCAACAGCATTTGCGCGATTATGGTCTGAATTTCTCACTTACTCCTATTTGCATTGATAACACTGCTGCTATCTCAGTAACTAACAATCCCGTAAAGCACAGTAAAACTAAACATATTGACATCCGTCATCATTTTATACGGGATTGTGCTGAGAAGAAACTGATTGTGCTCGAAAAGGTTGATACGTTAGATAATTTTGCTGACTTGTTCACTAAAGCGTTTGACAAAACTAGATTTCAAAACCTTGTTGAGCTGAATGGGATGATCAATCCCGAGTAACCGTGTTTCGTGTTTTTGTTTAAAAAAAAAATAAAAATAAAAACGTCACTATCGCTTAGAATTAAGTCGGTTACCTCAGTTTGAAGGACATATCTTCGGATATGTTTGGTCCTCATTTCTACTTGTAGAATATGAGGATAGCCATTAACCAGATGACTGAATGTGACCGGGGCGGTTTATGATGTGTTTTTATTCTTTCGCTGAAAATTAGTCGATTATACTTAGTAAGAAGGACACATACTTGTATGTGGTCGATATAGCTGATCCATTGGATCTTCGGGATAGCCGTTTACCTGAAGACTTCGTTTTGATCGGGACGATTGAAGTTAAATTTTTTCGGGAGATGAAATTATTTTTCAAGTCTACTACTTCGTAAGAAGTTACTTTACTATGTTTAACAGAAAATTGATCCAACCTTGGAAGGTGATAGATATACTGATTATGTGTGCTTAACTAGTGATGTTATTACGCCTAAAAGACTTTAGAACAGTCATTGTATGTCATGGTAGCTTTTTATGGTGCGTAAAAGTAGAAGTGATACTAACTAAATCTACTCGATTTTACGTGGAAACTCGTTAAGAGTTGTGCATGTCTTCATACATATCTTTCCGAATGATAGGCAGAAAAGCGATTACCCAGTCATACACGAGCCCGTGAGTGTTCTGATTCCCGTGAAGATAGAGTGTCAAGAAACTGCAGTGATCCAGATTCGGGACTTGCAGTTGTTTTCTACTTGAAGTTTGTGTATCTTGTTTAAAAAAAAAAATGTTTGTTAGTGAAACATTCTAGAGCTTATAATGTTAAATTATTCTCAATCAAGACGCAAGAAAGAGAACGGGAAGCAGAGTCTAAAGATCGAAGAGTACTTACAACTTAATCAGACACTACGGGTCGAGGTCAATTCGGGGTGACTTGGGGAAAGCCAAATACGCTTTGAGAATAGATAGGAGGCATCATAATCTCTGAGTTGTTGCCCACTTAAGTTTTGAGCTTAATTGAACCTAACCCGTATCACAGAAACGATGAAAACCATTTTAAGTTATTTACCTGCTTACAACCTGTTTCTTTATGTCATAATACAGCTGAACACGGATCTATGTGACAGTCACGTAGTTAGTGTGATTCCTGTTCGGGTCTTTTCTAAAACATGGTAGTCCCTGTCAAGACTGAAATTTGATCCCGTGTACTTTATTTTTAAAAAAATTTTTAACTTATGTAGTTGTATTACTTTATACGTGGTTACTTGGTCTTGATCGTATCATTTAACGCTTTAAAGGAAGTTTTTAAAACTTAATTGCAAATTGTTCAAATTATAGGGGTTTGTTTTGAAAATACCGGCGAACTTATTCTTAACTTCGCCTGCAATAGGCGAAGTTGTCCATAACTTCGCCTGTATCAACTCTGACCCTATATAAAGAAGTTTTAGGGTCAAACTCTTCATTATTTTCCAAACCCAGCGAACTTGTCTCCGTATAACCTAAGCGAACATATCGATCGATTCACTGTGTTATTTTTCCTTCGATTCTAATCAAATTCAAGGTGTGTAGGGTTGATTTATCATATATCCTCTGTCAATCAATGTTAATCAGTGTGTGTTTCGAGCCGTTTCATGACCTGTTCATTCGATACCTTAATACCCGATTTTCAAACTTGTAATTACGTGATCGTAATCTACTTGAACGTCTAAAACTTCATAAAATCGTGTTTTACGAAGTCCGTAATCTCCAAATTCACCAACTACACGTCAAATCGAAAACCTAACTGTTGCCGATTCATATTCAGGCGAACTTACAGGTTAGGCGAAGTTATTCTTAACTTCGCCTGAGGTTTAACTTCGCCTGATAATTAATTATGTAACAGTATATGAGGCGATGTTGTGGTTAGGCGAAGTTGTCATTAACTCCGCATGCCCCTTTTTACTTAACAGTTAACAGACGAAGTTCAAGTTGAAGCGAAGTTGTTCTCAACTTCGCCCCACCTCTAACTTCGCCTACACAGAATATATCACAACTTCGCTCATGGTAACAGGCGAACTTGTGATTTGCCTCGACGAATTTTTAACTTAACCTGTTTGTTGCAGATATGGCTGCTGTAGCTGGAGCAGGCGGTGCAGGTGGTGATGATGGAGGAGACAACCAATGACAGTTCTTCCCGGGTCACAACATGTACATAACATTAGACCCGGATGCGAGTGGTGTTGATGATTTCCACGAAATCATCACATTCTTACTCCGCTCTCGTATATTCCACGCGATTACAACAACACTGCCGATATCCTTGCCAAACATTGAGGATTTTTGGCAGACCGTGGAGTTTGACTGTCGTGTCGAGCCCCCGGTGATGCGCGCAACGGTCAACAATCAGATTGTTCAGTTCTCATCTGAGCAAATCCGGGCGGCTTTACGGTTTGGAGATGAGACGAGAGATGACCCGACAGACTTTGTAACTCCATTCCGTGATGGTGCGTTTCTGAGGATGGGATATTCTGGTCCCTTGGGGGATACGCAGAGACGGAAGGGGTTCTTACTTGATCAGTGGCGCTTTCTCATGCACGTCATGATTGTTTGCATGTCAGGGAGAAAGGCTGGTACTGATGGTATGGGCCCGACCATGCAGTCGGCGATGACTGCTCTGACTTACAATAAGCGTTACAGCTTTAGTCAGATGGTCTTTTACGAGATTGATCGACAAAGAAGAGCGATGGCGCGTGAGAGATTCCTCATGTATCCAAGATTTCTCCAAATGATCTTGAATCATGTTGCTCCAACGCTACCTCAGCGCCGTCCAATCAGATATGTAGAAAGTGTGAGCAAGCGGATCTTTGCTCAGTGTAGATCGTCCAGTGCGAGGAGCAAACCTGAGCTACGTCCTCGACATACTCCACTTTTTGGGTACTTGATCAACCCAGAGTATGTTCCTGCTCGAGGGGACGAGTTTCGGGATCCTCAACCACAACAGGCTGGAGCTTCTCAAGCTATACCTGCTGCTCCTGTTGTGTCACCGGAAGAACAAGTGGATCTTGATGCAGAGTTTGGTGGTGCAGGATTCTTTGATATGGACCGGTTTGATCCTGTAGAGAATGTGCAAGTCTCAGTTGCCCATGTTACAAGTGTGAATGTTACTAGGACAGCTACAACGGTGGCTGATTCTGATTCTGATGATGAAGTGGCTGAAGCCAGACGTATTTAGTAACTCAAGAACGGCTTCATGGTAAAAGAAAGAGAACTGATGATGACAGCGAGTCAGATTATGAGGAAGAAGTACAACAGTTGATTCGCATATCAAGAAGGGAACGGATAGGTGCAGGATCGGGAGCTGGTGAGAGCTCAAGGGTGGTACGTTTCACCCCACCCGCACTGTCCGGTATGAGTATTGTTCCCTCATCATTACAAGTTACAAGGCCAAGCGCTACGGATGTTCCCGTGGTGGCTACCTCATCTACATTTGGCCTCCCACCCATGTCATTCCAACTTTCGACTCCCGAGATTGTTTCTTTGCCGCCTCCAACTCTTACTCCAACGGAGGTCGTGGCGAGATTTATCGAGTCGACTGTAGTTACGCCTACTTCAGAGGTCCCGCTCACATTGGAAATCCCTCCTCAATACACTCAAGATATATCACATGTGAGGTTTGATTTCGATGCAACCTTATCAGACTCACAACGAATAGCAGCACTTGAACGGGTCGTGGCTGAACAGTCAAGGGTGAATCTTATCCAGACCCATGCTATTCAACGCCTAGTTGCAGAGAATCAGATACAGTCGTCCCTGCTGATAGAACACGGCAAAATTATTGATGCTTTGAAGGAGTTCTTGGCATCTCAGGGGGAGACGAGCTGTAAAGGCGATGAGCTGAGGACTAAGAGAAGAAATGATTGAGACGATGATCCCAATGCATCGAAAGGTGCAGGTGGAGAGTTGCCAAGAACTGAACAAGCTCTTGGGACTTCCACAGCTCAGTGGGAGTCTACAAGTGCGGTTGGCGATGATGATGTGGTGGTAGTGGATGTTAAGGAGATGGATGATGATTTTGTAGGTGATGATGATGTATTACCAGTGGAAGAGATAGAGAAGATCGGTGAAGAGATTGTTATTGATACAGACATTGAAGAGGGAGAGATAGTAGAGGAAAACGTTGAGCATGAGATTCCAGATGTTGAGAAAGCAGATATGAGTAAAGAGATTGGAAGCGATGAGACGGAATGGGAAGAGCAGCCAAGATAGAAAGAAGGCTATGCTCAGTGGTTCGTCAAAACGAAGAAACCAGCGGTCCCTACTATGTTTAAGAAGAGTTACAACATTAAAGGTTATGCTGAAGCGAAGAAAGGGATTATTTGCTGGATATATGATGAGCAGTTGAGGCTCTTCGTGACTAAAAGGTATGACGGTGTTCAGTACTTCAAAAGACTGTTAAGATCGTTGAATACACTGCCAGAGTGTGAAGTGAAAGACTTAGCCAGATTGGGGTTGATAAACCGAAGTGATGATAATATGGCTAGAGTTATTGGGAAGATTGTTTGGAAAGAAAGTATAAAAGAGAAGAAGTTTGAGCTGTTAAAACCACAAAAGGGAAAACTTGTTGAAGACACAGATAGAGGGATAAGAGCAGACGGAAAGCCTTGGATGATTATGAAGTATAAACCGATCCGGTGTTTGAAAGAAGTGCCGATGAAACTAATGCCCAAGGATGTGCTTAAAGACCTGAAGTGGTGGTATGTAGATTGTGAAACAGCTGAGGCAGTGATGGAAGACGAAGATGAACAAGAGCTGCTTAGAGTGTATGATCCGATGCATCTAGTGAACTTGTCGCAAGCTGATTTGCAGGTGTTGAATGATAAGAAGATATTTTATATTCCTGCTTGGAAAGACGAAGCGAGGAAATATCAAAGAATTGTTTCGGTTTGTGTTCGAGAATGAGTGCATGCTTAAAGATTGAAGATTACAAGACACGTGCTTGAAGATAAAGATATGAAGCTACTGCCAAGGGGGAGTCTGTTGGTGCATGATGTCAGTAGTTCAGTGTCAAGTGTCTGTAATCGAGTTAGTTAGATTTGTGTTTTGTATGTAAGCGAAGTTCTCACAAGTTCACTTGTTATAGGCGAACTTGTGGAACAAGCGAAGTTAGGAACAACTTCGCCTGAACATACCAGGCGAAGTTGTCGCCTATATAATCTGCTAGGTTACGGCAGTTGTGAATTAAGTCACAGAAGTTGTCATTCGAGTTCGAGAGAGTTTGTGTATTGAGTGATCATCGTATCACGTGTTTACGGTTGCAATATAACGTGTGTTTGTTTATTGTAACGTGTGTTCGATTGTATCGTCTTCTACGCTCGTAACGTCTTACGTACGGATTCCGCACCTACGTAGAACGAGATATTCCGTGTAGATCCGGCTGGGAACCTACAATCCCGTTTTTGTGTTATTTTGTGCTTAAACGTTAATGATTATTTTTTTATTCTTGCATGAAATTACTTGTTTGTGTATGTGATAGGTCCCATGTTGAAGAGAGCGAGAAAACGAGTCAAATGAAAAAAGAATCAACTAAAACGGATCTCGGATGAAGCCGGTACACACAAACGAAGATAAACGAGCTGAAAGTCGAAAAACGTAAGAGAATGTCATGTCCGCGCTATGTGACCAGGTCATACCATTCAAGAAGCATGTGATAGATTCCAACATGTCCCAAGGCTGCCAAGAGTGTTCAAGAATCAGCTACCACGTCTATTTTGTCTTCTAGTGGGCCTAGTGGGCTTGTTTTAACCTATTTTATATTAGGAAGGAGGTGTTTAAACGCATATATAAACCCTAAAACCCTATGAACGACTTTAATCAAGTTTCCAACCATCCCACACCTGCTCTAAAGGAGAAACCAAGGAGGACAAGCTTACGGTTTTATCTTTTATCCTTCGGTTGTCGGTTTTGACTATTTTAACGTTTGTGAGTTCGTTTTTGGTTTTTAAGCATTCAACCCTTTTGTAATCAGATTTATATGAACATGTTTATCATTTATATCTATTTCATCTACTGTTTATTGATTATGATTGGCTAAACGTGTTAGTTCTACCTAGGTTAGATGTTTATTGTTAGGTTTTAATGAGTGATATGGATTGTTGATCATCATGACTTGATTTGTTAATGAAAGTTTGGTTTAACATTGAATTAGGTTGTGTTTAGTGGCTGTGTTTTTATTAATTATACTCATATACCTCTTGCTTTGATTAATTGAATAAGTTTTGATTGATTGTTGCTTGTTTGAACTCTTTACTTTGTGTTTAGAGATTGTTTGCGGGGTGATCAACCGTAGGGTTTAAGTGGGTATATTAATTGATTAGAATCAGCGGGTGAACAACTTCTTAGAGACCGAGAGTAGATAGGAAGTAAGGTCGTCTCATAGCTTTTACTTGTTAAGACTAGGATCGCGCGAGAGCGGGTTCGGTTCTTGTCGGGTTTGGGTTTTATGAGCGATTAGTTGATCTAGTTTAAGTTAAACTAAATTGTTCCTCTATCCTTGGTTGCGTAGTATTCGTCTCTATTAGGGTAGTGTGTCGGTGAGACCGAGAGGAGAGTCGACATTAGAGCACTTTAACAATTCGTTTCCCGGTTTGTTCATAAAATCAACTAAGTGTAAGTTAGAGGTTGTTAGTGAGACTGAGAGGTGATCTAGCTTTCTTGAGTGAACCCTAGTTGTGTCTTCCTTAGGAACCGGTTTCGTGAGAGTCTTCAATCCATTAACTTATATACCTTCAATATGATTCTTACCCATGTAGACGTTTTCTCCGATTGCAGTTAAGTTTCTGAGTTTCGTTAAGTGTTTCAGTAAGTTAAGTTAAGTTTAGTTAAAATAAGTTAGATTAAGTATTTAATAATAAAATCAATTAAATATTATTAGGTAGGACTTGGATTAGGGTTTATAATCTGAGTCGTTCTCACGTGTCTTCGAGTTCGATATCCGGACTTTCCTCATCTTTGCTATACGCGACCGGTACACTTGCCGTTTGTGTGAACTAGGATAGACTGTTTGGTTTTTAAAGCTTAGTTGCGATTCGTATTTTATTATATAGATATTTTCGCACATCACAAAGCTAGCGTAATGCTGGCTTGACGAATGAGGGATGAGTGCTGCTAAATGTACCCCTTTCCAATTCATTTTTACTAAGCATGTCCCATCCCTCAAGTTTACATTAATACGATTAAGACTTTTTTGTTGTTTCTTTTGTCGTTTTGTTATCTTTATTATCATTATTATTATTATAAAAGCATATTTTTTTCTATTTTTATTTAACAACTTTTTTTTCTATTTATCTTTTTACGTATATTTAAAAGCACTTAAAAAAACAAAAACATTTATTTTCTTACTCAGAAAAGCGTTTTTTTAATTAAGAGATAGTCTACATTTTTATAAAGAATCATATATATTTTAATATAAAAGGATTAAATAACATTAATCTCATATATCCGAATCTAACCAAAAAAATCAAATTGTTTAGAATACACCTTATAAAAAAGATAAATAAAATAGCTAGAGAAAGTATATGAAACTTTTTAATTCATATAAAAAAATAAACAAACTTTTAATAAGATCTTAAAGAAATAAATTAATAAATCAATAATAAAAATTATATAAAAAGACTGTAAAACAAAAATAAAAACTTAATAGTTTATTTGATATTTTGAAATAATTATAAAATAAAATAAAAATGACTCACATATCAATAACAAATATTAAAGAAAAAAGATATCTCAGAAGGTTATACAATTAGCAGGGGAGAGGAATATGTAACCTGACTCATGAGGGGTATAGTTCAAATAAACCATTAGGCTGAGGGGTGTGGAGCGCGACATGGGGCGCGTGAGCCCATCCCCTCGCGCCCCGGGGCGCGAGCACCACACCACCGAGGCGCGAGAGGGGCGCGAGAGGGGCGCGAGCTTGGAAAAAGAGGCAGGCGCAAGAGGGGGTAGCGGCTGGGAATAGGCGTGAAGGAGTCTTGGGTTGCGTAAATAGAGTCGTTGGGCTCTTTGTTTATTAAAAAAAAAATTATTTTTCTCTATAAAACCAATATCACATACCACCCAAAACCAATATCACATACCAATATCACATACCAATATCACATACCATCAACCCATTTTAACCATATCAAACACAACTTCAATCTCCAAACTCATATATAATATCCCAAAACCAATTTTTTTTTTAAAATAATGTCGTCGTACTCGTCTGATTCCGACTCCTTCGAAGAGGATGATTTGCTTCTTCATGTAGGGGGAGTTTTGACCGCAACCGTGGTCAATCTCTTGCAAAATCAAGCCCATCAACCCCGACTCCCGAGGGTTAGAGCACCACCTCGTGATCGTGATCGATCGGGTGCTAACGATACTTTGATGAGGCATTATTTTAGCCCTCAACCGGTATACGCGGAGTCGGATTTTCGAACTCGTTTTCGAATGAGCAGGCAATTGTTCACGCGTATAGCGAGTGATTTAGAGGCACGGTATCCCTTTTTTCAACAAAGGGAGGATGCTAGGGGTCTTCCCGGTTTTACCCCTCTTCAAAAATGCACGGCTGCTATCCGTCAATTAGCGTACGGCATCTCGTCGGACGCTTTGGATGAGTATTTACAGATGTCGAAAAGGGCAAAGCTATATGCCAAAACTACCAAGGTGACATTCCGCCACAACCGTCCACAATCAGTGATCAACAAAAACTTCATAACATAGCAAATATCAAGAGCCGTGAGATACACGGGGATCTTCGACATGAGTTGGTTGAACATTTGTGGGCGAGGCGACCAGATGATCTTGTATTAGATTAGTTTTATTATTAAATATTATTGTTTGTTTAATTTTTAGTATGTTTTTTTTTATTATGAATTTTCAAAAAAATGTGTGTTTTTTTAAATAATTTCTTGTTTTTTTAATAATACGTTTTTTTAATACATTTATAAAAAAATAAAAAAAAAACCGCTCGCGCCCCCTCTCGCGCCCCTCCACACCAGGGCCCGGGGCGCGAGCACCACAACCAACACCCATCTTATCAAGTTTCTCTCTCTGCCACACGTCACAATATTATTGGCTGGAGCCCCCACTCGCGCCCCCTCTCGCGCCCCCCCACACCCCTCAGCCTTATGTTTAGCCTAAATGTCACATTACCCTTTTGTCACTTTCATATCTTTAAAATTCCTGGGACCATCCATGAACTCCGAAAATCAGATCCCATTAATGCGTTTTATTTTACGAAAAATATTAAATAAATTTTAACCATGGTTACTTGATCTCAAATACAAACCAACCCCCACATATTTACAAGTTACCAAACATAATATGTAAATGCTTTACTTAAGTCTATGTTTATATTAGAATAGTGATATAAAAGGACAATAATATATTAAGAATGACTAGACTAGACTAGACCCGCATATTATATGTTTAGATAAAAAGAAAATCTTTAATAGTCAATATAAAGACTTAAAGCTATAAGAAAACGTAAAAAACTTATTTATAAGATGAAGAAACAAAAACAAGAAAACCAAATAATAATAATAATAATAATAATAATAATAATAATAATAATTTAGAAATTAGAAAATAGAAAAAAGAAGATCTATAGAACAAACTTATTTATTAACTAAACAAATAGAAACCTTGAAAAATAAATAAGAACTCACATAATTGTAATAAGCAGTGCTCTCAATTACTTATTTATTATATAAAAATTAATGTGACATTAGGGCTGTTCAAAAAGCTTGAGGCTTGAAGCTCGGGCTCGTGGTTCGCTTGATAAAAGCTCGAATAAAACTAGCTAAAAAAACTTTATTTGAAAAATCGTGAACTGAGTTGGCTCATTTTTGTAACCGAGCCAAAATCGACCTTGGCTCGGCTCGATCATGGCTTGGCTCGTTGGCTCGATCTTAATCACGTTTAACTTCAAAATTGAGCTAGAGCCTTAGTTGAGTTGCCCCGTTTAATTTCGAGCCCAAGCTCGAAACCACCATGGCTCGATCGGGCTCAACTCGTGAAATGTCCTATGTGACATACCTTAAAACATAATGAATGATGACTTATAAGATTCAAGGGCGTCTTCATTTGAACGATATTCTCTCATTCGGTTCGTCACATTAGTTTTGTCTTCCTCCTCTTTAATGAAGAGTATAGGTCATTCCTTTTATTTTCCATCATTCTCTACCGTTTCACTATTTTATATTATAAAAAATTGACTAGGGTGATCAACTAAGTGACTGACCATGGTTAGTGACCTCATGTCACTATTGAAATGAGAAAACAGGGGGGTTGGTGTTCACTGGCCTCATTTAAATGAGGGAGCTGTCACGTAGAACCAGCGAGGGTTACCCACCATCCTAATGTATAAAAGATTACGTAAGTGGTGTAAGATATGACAAATTTTACGCATGATGTTTTTTTTATTGACATATAATCTATCCCATTAACTATCATTACCACCCTAAACACTGCAAAAAAATTCAAGCACTCACCATATTTATGAGGAAAATACTATCCTGATCTTGTTATAAACACTAGCGCTGTCAAAACACGTCATATACAACACAATAAGACGCTAATACTTGTGGTATTATACATGAACATGAATCTTTTTGATAACATGTTAAAACTTATTAAGGGTCCGTTTAAAGACATAACGAATAATACATGCATAACAATAAGTTTCAAAACGAGCAAACAATATCTAAATTAATATACAACCGATAATATTTGAAACAAAAAACACATATCCATAAGATATTTGTAACAGAAAACCATAGAAGCAAATTATAACATCCATTAAAATAAACATAAACATCAGTTCTGACGAGCATGAATGAAACGTCATATCTATAAATGACTTTAGGTTTATGACTTTTGAAGTATATATTATTATTTTTTATTTAAAAATCTAAACATGTTAATAGGGTTCTAACATGTAAGAACACAAATTTAAACAAACCTTAAACATATCAACCTATTTAATATACGAAAAATGTTAAGATCAAACTGTAGCCTGTTTGGTATTATGGGTCGTACCATAGTAAAAACACAAATCATGATTTCCTCGTAAAATCATGACACATCATGTTAATGTTAATATAAAATAGATTCATATCGTTGTAACATATATGGTATTGAACGAGTGTTAATAAAATAATACAAATGATTTTGTTTAATCCAAATTCAATAATTCACAAACTTTTTGTTTTCTTTTATAAATATATACATTTAGTGCGGTGATTTTCCCAAAGACTTTTGACTACTTTAAAGGAGTCCTTTATTACATAAAAGGAATATTAAATACTACTTTACATCATCATCATCCTCAACACAACACACCTTCTCTCTGTCTCTCTAAAGTTAGAATTAATGGCGTCACAGACATCATGTGTTCTAAGACTTTAGTTAAGAAGTTGTTGAAATCAGGGAAGCATGCGGAGATATGGCCGGAAAACCCACCTCAGAATCATGGCCGGGATACCGGAGAGGAAGTCAAGCCGCCGCCGGTAGCTAGTGTTCCGATGGCCCAAGGCGATGGAGTTCCGGCGGGTAGTGGTGATAAAATTAAAGAAGGCGGTGATGGTGACGGGAAAGTTAATGAAGTCAACGATGGTGTTGGCCGGAAAATAAACGGCGGCGGTGAAGTTAAGGAAGGTGGTAGTGGTGGCGGGAAAACTGAAGAGAAAAAACCGGAGAGCGGTGACCCATCTCCGGCAGCGGCTGAAAAGAAGGAACAACAGGCCGAGAATGACGGTGGTGAAAGAAAGAAAAAAAAAGAAACATCATCATCATCATCATCATCAAGTGCTCCGGCACCGGCGCAAACTACAACCAGATCTATTAACCAAAGCCCTCCACGTCATCACGGGTATGGATACCATCATCACATGCCGACACCAGTGTGCACGGTGAGCTACAACACGGCGCATCCTCCGGTCAACACCTCCTATTATGCGGCTGCGCCACCGCAATACGCCTATTCGCATGCGATGGCACCACCGCCACCGTCGGATTATGGTTCGTATGCTCAACAACAACAACCAGTGGATTCGTTTTGGGATGTTTAGTGATGAAAATCCAAACGGTTGTTTGGTTATGTGATTATGTTTAATGTGAGGATTAAATGGTTAACTTTTGCAGTTATGTAACTACATATTAAGTTTATGATTTAAAACGGTGTTCATTTCTTTTTTTTGAAACGTGAACTTCATAGAAACACCAAACCCGAAAACCGGGCCGGCCAGAACAAACAAACGACTACATATTCACAAATTTACACCAATCCCTCCCAACGAACTTGCCATTCATGGCCCTATGCTTAAACCAAAAAAAACTAACCACCTTGACTTCGCTAAAGATCTCGTCCACACTACGCTTTTTCCCATTGAATCTGAGGATGTTTCTGGCCTTCCACAAAACCCAACAAGCCGTGAACACAATACCGTGTAAAGCATTTCTTTCCGTCGTCCCTCTAATACCGGAATTATGAATTTCAAGAAGATCTCTAAAAAAAACAAAAAAATTCAAAACCCGACACCAAAAGCTATTTTTTTCCCATAAACCCAAAGCCAGAGGACAAGCAGTAAAAAAGTGAGTCACAGTGTCAGAACCAGCATTGCAAAACCTACACTCCTCGTCGGCCACAATCACAACCCTCTTAGCTAGTGCGTCCACCGTCGGTATCCTGTCCATAACCGCACGCCAAACCAGAATATTACACTTTAGCGGAACCCACTTACACCAATCCACAACAATCCGACTACTATAGTCCCTCTTCGAGTCAATAAGCTTTTTCACAACCGCAACCGAAAAACCTTCCGTTCCTAAACCCGCCCAACTCCAACAATCCGGATTACTGGACAGCCTCACCAAGTTCAAGACCGAAGTTAAGGACTGCCATTCTATCCTTTCTACTTCAGAATCTGGATCATGTCTCCATAACCACAGCCCCTCTCCCTCTAACCAATCTCTAACACTACAAGTTTTCACCACCTCTAAATGAAAAAGAGAAGGAAACTTGTCTTTCAACGGAACATCAAACAGCCACGGGTCGAGCCAAAACATAATAATATCACCCCTACCCACCGCACCTTTAAACAAAGCAACGAATAGTCAAGTTGTCCGCTATCGGCTTCTTAAGGACAGAAACGATATTACACCAAACTCCTCCGAACGACTTTTTCGCCGGGAAAAAATCCAAACCGGACCCTCCCTCGTGAAGCGCATTTATAACCCTCACCCACAAATTATCCTTCTCGGTCTTATATCTCCAAGCCCACTTCGCCAGTAACGCCGTATTCACATCTTTCAACTTATTAATCCCCAAACCTCCCATTTTCTTCGGAGACGCGACTCTATCCCACACAACCCAATGGACTTTTTTTTCCTCGGAAGAACCACCCCAGAGAAACCTTCTGATCATTGATTCCAGATCTTCCACTACTTTAACCGGAGCGCGGTAGAGCGAAAAAAAGAACGTAGGAAGGCTTTCAAGAACTGACCGAATCAATGTAACTCTACCACCTATAGAAAGAAAAGAAGATTTCCATAAGGAAAGACGCTTTTCAAAAATCTCGAAAACCGGTCTCCAATTATCAATACGGTTCATATTAGCCCCAACTGTTAAACCAAGATACTTAAAAGGAAGAGCCTCTGCTTTACAGCCCACTATCCTAGCCATATCTTCGATCTCCCCAAAGGGTACCTCAATACCGAACAAATTCGATTTCCCAAGATTTATTTGGAGGCCCGAGCACGCATAAAAACACCTCAGAATTCTCACCACATTAAGAATGTTATCCCTATTCCATTCTCCAAGAATAATAGCATCATCAGCATAAAAGAGATGAGAAACCGAAGGGCCATCATCGGGGGAGATTTACGCCATTAACAATACCCAAACTACACGCCTTTCTAATCATACACGATAAAGCTACCATCACAATGACAAAAAGAAAAGGGGACAGAGGGTCCCCTTGTCGCATACCTTTATTGCACTTAAATTCAAAAGTCAAGGCACCATTAACCAAAACCAACGCCCTAGCCGAAGTAATAACTCCCTTGATCCATAAACGCCACCTATCAGAAAACCCCATTTGAGAGAGGATATCCACCACAAAATTCCAATTAATGTTGTCGTACGCCTTTTCAAAATCGATCTTTAGAAAAAAAAACCTTTTTATTGCTTCTTTTGACCCAATTCAAAATTTCATTAATAATTAGCAGATCGTCCAAAATATATCTCCCACTAATGAAGGCAGACTGGGATGGCGAAATAATAAAATCCAACACTCTCTTAAGTCTCGTAGCCAAAATCTTAGAAATCACTTTGTTTATGATTCCCACTAGACTTAACGGGCGGTAGTCGTTCAGCCCAAGCGGGTCCTTGACTTTCGGAATCAGGGCAATAAAAGATGAACCACAACCCATGTGAATCACCCCAGTTTCGTAAAAACTGCCATAATTTTAATACCTAAAAGATGCCATAAAAGCTTAACAAAACGAAAATTAATACCGTCTGGGCCCGGGGCACGATCATCCCCACACTCGAAAACCACACTTTTAATCTCCTCCCGCGAGAACCTAGCCTCCAGATACAAGGCATCAGAGTCCGAAATCCGTTTTACGTTAGGGCAAATAAGCCTCGGTCGCTCCTCACAACCTTACACAAACTTATCTTTATAATACCTATAAACCTCTTTTTTGACTAAAGAAGGTTTCGAAACCCATGTCCCATTCACAAACAAACCGTGAATAAAATTACTAGCTTTCCTGCAGTTGGTCATGGCATGGAAAAACCTTCCTTAGCCCATCTAATCCTCGACCTATGTTTCAAATCACTGCATTTCCGTTCCGCTTCTTCTATTAAAACTTTCTCAAGGTCCGATAGAGCCAAAGCCGCCTCCTTAGAGCTCCTTTTCAACATATCATCCCTCCAAGCTTTTAATTTAACTCTAAGAACAACATCAAGAGGCCCATCTTGGACAGGATCCCCCCTAAGAGCCTTTACCAAACCACGAGTCCAAAATCCTGGCCCAAAGTTAGACGAAACTGATTTTAAAACGATAGGACAATGATCCGACCAAACACTAGAAAAAACCTCCACTCTCGCTATAGGCCATGAGTTGAAAAAACTCGGGTTCACCAAGAATCTGTCAAGTTTACTTCCATTACCCGAAGTACAAGTAAATTTCCTACCGATCATATTATATTCAATAAGCTGTTATGGAAAAGGTTGTTTTAGTCGTTTTATGTTCAATAAGGGCTTTTTTGTAACTTCAGGGTCGAGTTTGTCATTGTTCTATTGTTGGTTTGTATTTCGTTTATAGTCATTGTTCTATTGTTGGTTTGTATTTCGTTTATAGTCTGTAACTCATTCTCCCTCCATTTCTGTTATACACGCATCATAAGCCCCGCCTCACAAATAAATGTATTAAAATTGTTCGTCCTTAAAAACACAATTCCTCTTTTCTTCTCCTGTGACGACCCAAAAACCATCGTTCTCAGCGATCACTTGGACTATCTCATCCCACAGCAACTTTTTAGCCGTGACACTTTGCGGAGCGTAGACATTCAAGACATTAAGTTAATTGAGTTTTTAATATTACGTTTAATGTGATGTTGTGGTACACTGTTGGTGTTAGGCATGCCATTAGATATACTTTAATGTAAAACATAAATTAATGTTTTAAATATGAATTAACATTCATTACTGGTGATAAATTTGTTAAAAGGGCTATGGATTATGTTTTACATTTTTAAAAGATAAAAAAGAATATATTAAATCACAATTAATATATGAGTGAGATAGTGTTAAATGGATAAACTATTTGCTTTAATTGAGATAGAATAGAAAAAATAGAAATGAGTGATGTAGTGCTTAGAGCAATGGAAATGGTCTCCATGAGACCCCCGTGAGAGGTTGTTTGGCGCCGTGAAGGGCGTGAAACACTGCCCCCTTCCTCTGTGATCCTTCCACCGCCACTTCTTTCACGGCCATAGTTGGTGGGCCCACTCGATTTCAAACGGCTATATAGCCGTTGGGTGCCATAAAATTTAAAAAAAAAAACTTTTTTTTACCTATAAATACCTCACTATTTTATACAAAAAACATACCAAACTCACACATTTCTCTCTACTTTTTATAAATTTTCTCAACTTTTATAAAAAAAATATCATGGATCCCAACATGCCTCGTCTAACTCCGGAGCAATACGCATTGTGGCTCTCCCAATATTTCGGTCATATTCCCGCACCAAACGTCAACACACAACAACAAGGTGTTCCTTAACCACCTCTATTCCAAAACTTCCCAACCCAAACTCAAACCCCGCCGGTCAATTTGGGGGACCCGGATTCGGTTCCGGAAACCCAACCACATGTGGCGGAGAATAAAATACCCGAAACCGCCCAACGCAAGAAATCTGTACGCCGGAAAAGTCACAGAAGCAAACGCCGATGACCGAGGCGGCTCGATCGATACAAAGGTGGTCGGTGAAGGAAGAGCTTGCTTTGGCACAGGCGTGGGTTGACGTCTCCGAGCATCAGATCGTTGGTATTTATTGTAAATAGTTTTTATTATATATATGTTTTGTTATTTAAAGACGTTTATTTTTATATGCTTTCTTTTTTAAAAAAACAAGTTTATATATGTGTATTTTTTTAATTATATATGTGCATTTTTTTAATTATATATGTGTATTTGTTTACTTTCTTATTTATAGGTAACGAACAAACTATCGATGATTTGTGGGATCGGGTCGAGAAGAAGTTTTTTGAAGCTATGGGAAAGGGTCCCGACTACCGAAGGAGGGATCAAATCACGGGGAAATGGAGTCACATCAACAAGAAGGTGAACAAGTACATCGGCGTGTACGAGGAGCGTGCCAGAAACCGAAGAAGTGGCACGAGCGACGCCGATCTTCATAAGCAAGTGGCCGCTCGCTACCAAGATGATGGCCACACCGGAAATATCCCTTTCGAGTTATGGGAGCTTTTGACCGCCTCTCCGAAGTGGCAGCAACTACGGTTAGACTAGATGACGTCGGGGTCAAACAAACGATCCTCGGCCGACGCCGACATGGACGCCAGTCCCGGCGCATCCGACGGAAGGTCTAGGACTCATGTAAACTTAGACGACTTGGCCGACGAGAACCCCATTTAGCGCCCGATTAGTAGGAAGAAAGCAAAATCCATTGCTTCGGGGTCTGCTTCCGAAACCGAGGAAGTCGGCAAACTATTGGTTGAACAGATGCGAGTGTTCAACCTTAGGGAGGATGAGAGGGAGAGTCGGAGGATCGAGAAGGAGGAGATGGAGATCATGGCTGTCGACCTTGACACGTTAACGGGCTTCAAAAGAAGGTGGTACGAGAAAAAAACAAAACGAGATAGCCGAGAAAAACGAGTCGGTTTAGGAGTTTTTTTTAATAAGTAATGTAGGTTTTTTAAAATAAGTAATGTAGTTTTTTTAATAAGTTAGTTTTAATGTAGCTCTTTTATTTAATTTAATGTGTTATATCAAAAAATTTAAATTTATAAAAAAATTAATATAATAATGGTTTCACCCCCCCTGTTTCACACAACCCATTTTCAGTGAAAAATGTGGATGTGAAATGGGTATGTGAAAGCTGATGTGACGCAGACGTGGCAGAGAGAGAAGGTTTCACTAGTTTGTTTCACCCCCACCCATTTCCATTGCTCTTATATGAAATTAAGAGGAGTTAGAGTATACCACATAACATAAACCTATCAAAGACAAGAAAATGTTCAAGCATGTAACAAGAGGTAAAAAAAAGTGTGAAAAATAGAAACGAGGTCTTCAAATAAATATTAACAATCTTAAATATATTAAACAGAACATTCTTATATTCTCTCAAGCCAGCAGATTGTTTTATTTGTAAATAAAGACTTCTCATGCACTTGACCCGAATTCACAAGTATGAGTCACATCAAACCCGGATAGCCCTTTAGCGGGTTATAAGATTTCATTAAATTAAAACTTATTCTCACCAAATATTTGATATGAAAATATTATAAAATACGGATATACTAAAAATTAGTATTCGGTTTTTTTAATATATTATTTATAATTAAGAAAATAATTTTATAGTAAAAAATAAGCGAGTAATAGGTCTCACCAAACCCAAATAAATTTTAAACCAGGTTATAACAATTCATTTATTTATGAAACATTTCATTATGAAACCCTAAATATATTATGAATTTCTTTACAATAAATAGAATTAATATCCAAAAAGTATATATATATATTATAAACGAATAGTGTAAAATAACCCCCGTAATACGGTGAAACTAGTACCGTTATAAAATGCAATAATAATACTGTCATAAAATAAAAATAAATTTTTTTTTGTTGATTATATTTTAATACGACTTTATTATATTATTATATTTTTATATTTTAATTGAAAGTTTTAACACCTATTCATATACGGATGTGGAGTTTAATGAAAAAAAACAAAAATAAATAAATAATAAAATATTTCACCCGGTTTGAAAGCATAGTAAAGTGTTAAACATTAACGTCTTAGGTTTGAAGTAGTTTTCCATAGCAGTGTTTTTGAATGAGTTAAATCTTGCATGAAAAATAAGTATAGACGGGTTAACATCTTGTTTTTGAAAGGCTCAATCGTATACTAGGGGTAGTCAGAGGCGAATTCTACTTAGGGCCCGGGGTGGCCCCACCCCCATTTTTTGCGCAGTAGTGTAAATTTAACCGTTTTCGACCGAAATTTTTTATATATAGTGTATATTTTGCCGTTTTTGATCGAAAATTTGAGTCTGACCCCCCTCGTTTGTGATTGTTTGCATACATTTTGAGCCCGTCCCCCGGTGTCTTGGTCCAAGTTTCGTCACTAGGGATAGTTAAATACGTTATTTAAAAAATAGTAAAGTAGAAAAATGTTAAAAGAAAAATACTAAAGAAGAAAAATGTAGGGGATTACAACATTACGTAAATAAAAAACCTAAAATAAAAGTATTATAAATATTAAAAAGTTAAAACAAGAAACAATAAAGTTAAAGAATTATTATTAAACTTTTAACAACTATACCAAAAAAGTGTCATGACCAGCATCTATAGCGAGAAAGGACTAGGAGGCCATTTCCATTTTCTTTTAACAGCTAATATTTTAATTTTGTTTCAAGTAACAATAAAAGCCATAACTTTTTAATTAAACGTCATCGTCTAAGGTCTACAACTGTTAAGTTGCAAGTGCCACAAATAAATTGGGTGAAAGTTGAGAGTATCGGGTACCAAATTGAAAGTTGTGACAAAGTTAAGAATATTAAAAACCAATATCTTATTATATAATATTATTAAAAGTTATTTTTATATCTTTAAACAAAAAATAAATGTGAACCTTTATATCTTTTCTATCATCTTTACTTTGTTTTTGGTTTAAAGTAGTGGTGGACTCATCATTTCTTTGGACTTCCATACAAAATTTGGTTGAACTTAGATACCCTTCAAAAAAAGGTGAAGTGTCGCACATTTACGGTAAAGTGAAGTACATACTTAATTTGCCTATAATGATTTTTTTTTGAAAGATAGCCTATAATGATTTAATCTAATTTAATTTAACTTATATAGTTAGTTTGAGATATCCACTTTTTAAAAGTATATAGAACATTAATTAGATCTTCATATATGTAGATGGGTGAACTTGTTAGGATTAAATACACACACGAACCGAACACAGACACGAAAGCAATAAATGAACACGAGGATTTAACGTGGTTTGGTCTAAACTGACCTACGTTCACGGGTGGAAACTAGGTATTCTTAATTGAGTGACAAAAGATTACAAATACATAACGTCAAATATATAGAGATACAACTAGGGTTTGCATCTTATTAAACAAGAAACCCAAATTGGGTCGGGCTTCGATCTGGCCACCCTACACCCGTATGCCCTTTGGACTTCAAATAATAAACTGGACCAACAAGGTCTACGAACCCAACAATCTCCCACTCGGGGGCCTTGAGCACTCCCGTCTGCATTCCTCATCGTACTTCTATAATATAACATTAAACTTCTAGCCGCCACCGCCTTCTAATTAATTAACCTGAAGGCCCCATTGAAGCTCCCCGGAGCTCCAACACATCAGTCACGGCTAAAACTTCCCCTGACCCGTTCTTTGTCCCTACTGACTCTCACACTAATGAATTGTCGGATCATGACATGAAACGATGCGCCATCCATCACCCAAAAATCAACGTTACTCTCAACATTGCAAATCAAAGCCTCATCACTAGTGACCCCGTGATCTGTGTCGTCTTCGGTAACATTCGCCTCTTTCTTACCATTGGGACACTGATTCCTAAAGTGCCCATTCTCTTTATAACCCCAGCATTCAATATCTTTACGAGTTCTAGAGTGACTCCTCTTCCTGCTCCCACTGCCTCATTGTTTACTCCTACCTCTACCTTCTGTCCTTCTGTGACTAATATATTACTTGATGATTCATCTGAACTTCTACGTCTTGAATCTTCTCCAACAACCAAATTGTTTGAACTCGTTACCGTGTACTAACACAAATCCTGAATCCCATAAAAAGTAATTTTTGTAGATGAACTACAAACCACAGTCATTGTTTGTGACCAACTGTTGGGCAAAGAGGATATTAACAATAGACCTTGAACTTCATCATCAAACTTAATGTCGACTGACGCTAAGCGGGACAGGATCGAATTAAGATTTAATATGCGTTGCAATAGACCCACCCTCTTTCATTCTTGTAGTCACTAGCTCTCGGATAAGATAGACCTTATTTGTTGCCGAAGGCTTATCATACATGTTGGATAATTCCTCCATCATACCACGGGATGTGGTTTCTTTCATGGCGTTAAACACCACATCTTCCGACAATGGCAATGTAATACAAGCCCTAGCTTTCTTGTCTAACTTCTTCTGCTTCTGACAACCCTTTTCGGGTTTTTCATCCTCAAGTACTACATCCAAGTCTTTCTGACAAAGCAGTGCTTCAATATGCATCTTCCACCAACCAAACTTCTGTATCGAACCCTTTGTGTCTTCTGCCATGACAATGACTAAAACGAAAAACTGGATAAAAACATAGACAGATACAGCAATGGCACGGGCCTGAACTTAACGGATATGCTACTAAACTCTGTTAAACAAACAACCTATTTTAAACGCAATGGAATAACGAACTGTAAATCAGAAAACTGGAACTTTAAACTTAAATGAGAAAACCTCACAAACGAGGTTGACACTGGTTCTTGGTTTCTTTAATGTTCAATCTGATTAACAACGGTTCTTCACAAAATAGGATCTTGATTCAACATTCTTGGCACCCAGAAAACACAACTGATCAAACAAAACGGAACACACCTAATAAATAAAATAAAGAATCCTTTTAATTTTTGGTGAACAAAAAATCTCTTTTCCTTGGTGTGTGAACTCCAAGACAAAAAAAAAGATAATAAATCTTCTTTCTTTTTCGTCTTTCTGGTCAAATGCAACCACCAACAAAAAAAATTCAATATTTCCGTTCGTTCTTCGACAATCCGGTGGTCCGAAAAAAGGAACTCACCCGGCCTTTCACTTCTGCTCGAACCCTTGCGGCTAAGCGGCGGCACACGGTGGTTATACTGGTGGTATTAAACAGAATTCCAGCACGACAGAACCCTACCAGCGGCGACGGCGTAGACTGTCGGCTTCTTTAGCTTTCGAAACAGAACCCCCACAAAACGAACGTCGGTGGCTGGGAACAATCCCTAACCGACTATGACAGCGACCAACCGAATATGACGGAACACTAGCTCTGACTTTAGGTGCGGCGAAGACGAGCGGAACTGGTTCAGCGTGTTTTCACGTGATTCGAACCTAAGCTCTAGATATCGCTTGTTAGGATTAAACACACACACGAACCGAACACACACACGAAAGATTACAAATACATAACGTCAAATATATAGAGATGCAACTAGGGTTTGTATCTTAATAAACAAGAAATCCAAACTGGGCCGGGCTTCTGTCTGGCCACCCTATACCTGTCTGCCCTTTGGACTTCAAATAATAAACTGGGCCAACAAGGTCTACGAACCCAACAGAACCAAACTAAATAACCTTGCAATCACTTGGGTATCGATACCAGACTTCTATTATGTCACACCCCAACCTACA
Organism: Bidens hawaiensis; assembly: GCF_021521415.1. Taxonomy (NCBI): domain Eukaryota; kingdom Viridiplantae; phylum Streptophyta; class Magnoliopsida; order Asterales; family Asteraceae; genus Bidens; species Bidens hawaiensis. Next base: position 26,407 of record NW_027494310.1, read on the forward strand.
ACAGAACATGTCGGAGCGCGAGAATATTGTATCATAGCTCAAACCACACTAATTAAATTACACGTGTCAAAATTTATATTATTCATTTCATATATATAACGTACGTAAGCAGAAACATTGTCTCAAAAGAAATATCGTTACAAATAAATATTCAAAACATAAATAAACGTAAAAATAAATGTGTTCTTTATTGATCATGGAAACCTAAGGTCCAAACTACTCTTTTTTCTCTTTCTTCATCCAATATAGTTGCATGCGTCATACGTGAAAATAATAGGTTTGTAAACATAAAGTTGAGCAAGTAATCGCAGTTTTTGTATTTAATAATATTGAACATGACAATTCCTTGCTATAAGCATGCATCACTACAACTAGCATAACATTAATAAATAAATAAATGTCCATTTCCCTCGTCCCAACGGGTCGAGTTTTATCATCTTTGATACTAGGAGAAAAATATAATAATAATATATTAATATAACTTAAAATGATGTATATGGTTTCATCTGTTAGTTAGGGCTTCATGAACCACCATGGGTCCTTCTTACAAGATGAAAAATATCAAAAACCAAATAAACAAAATCAATTAAAATCGAATTTGCGGGGTGTCGAGGTAGACAGTTGAAGTAATTCGGGAACCATCTCGTATGCACATACTTCACAAATCTATTCGATGAAAAGACAATACGGAAAAATCGAGTTTAGCCACGAATCACTGTGAATTCTGTTATAAATAAAGGGTGTGATCGTCACATAACCACATTTGATACAATAAGGGTAGTAGATTCGGGTATGTTTTGTGTAATATGTTTTGGCTTAATAAGTTTCACACCCTTACCGAGCACTCCAAGAAGGCAACCGGGTCTCACGGTTGATTAAGATTTATGCATATTGCACTTCCTTGGGCTCGCAAGCCCTGGTGTCAAGGGTTTGATAAGCAAGTGCACCCCTCTTACAGTTTACAACATATCCGTCACCTGAATCATCCTAAAGGAGAGGGGAATAAAAAGGTGTAATTTCTTAAGGAACTGACCGATTAAAAATCGTCCTAAAGTTTTAAAAAAATAATTTTCAGAGTGAGCCATAGCCTTAGAAATAGTGTGTACTTTTTTGTACAATTGTATATGATAAACAATTTAGATATGTTAAGTTATGTGCAAAAATTTAAACAGGTAGGGTGCACGTATAGGAACACGTATAGGGACCCTAAGCATGTTACTAGGTCATTACGTCTAACCACATATTTTATAGCCTTCGTCTCTGATACCAATCTGTCACACCCCAACCTACGACAAACATGCAGATGCGCGACAATATTGTGTCATAGCTTAAAAGACACTAATTAAATTGCACGTGTCAATATTTAAATTATTCATTTCATATATCAAGTACGCAAGCACAAACTTTCTCTCAAAAAGAAATATCGATACAAATAAATATTCAAAACATTAATAAACTTAAAAACAAATGTGTTTTTTTTATTTATCATAGCAACCTAAGGTCCAAACTACTCTTTGTTCTGTTTCTTCATCCAATATCATTACCAGCGTCGAGGCGCGACAATATTAAGGCACATATAGGAACACGTATAGGGACCCTAAGCATGTTACTAGGTCGTTACGTCTAACCACCTATTTTATATCCTTCGGCTCTGATACCAATCTGTCACGCCCCAACCTACGACAAACATGCCGAGGAGCGACAATATTGTGTCATAGCTCAAAAGACACTAATTAAATTGCACGTGTCAATATTTAAATTATTCATTTCATATATCAAGTACGCAAGCACAATCATTCTCTCAAAAGAAATATCGTTACAAATAAATATTCAAAACATAAATAAACTTAAAAACAAATGTGTTTTTTATTTATCATAGCAACCTAAGGTCCAAACTACTCTTTGTTCTGTTTCTTCATCCAATATCATTACCAGCGTCATGCGTGAAAATATATAGGTTTGTCAACATAAAGTTGAGAAAGTAATCAAAATTTTTGTATATAATAATATTGAAAATGATAATTCCTTGCGATAAGCATGAATCACTACAACTAGGATAACAATACAAAATAAAAGGCCATTTCCCTCGTCCCAACGGGTCGAATTACTCCGGTGGCGTATATATTGAGTTGGAAGAAATTGCTTTGGATAGAAAGAAATTTTAATATAAGAATAAATTGTACTTGTGTAGGATAAATATTAAGATACAAAAAATAAGTTATAAAAATAAATGAATTCTTAATATTTTCCAATTATAATAATTTGATTAGTTATATTAATTGAATAGATAACTATTATGATTTATAAGTTATATTAATTGAAGAGAGAGAATGCATTTATACTTTATTCATTTATCTTTAAGCATTTAAAACCTAAAATAAACTAGTGGCTCATATTCATTTCTCGCAGTAATATGATTTCTCTCTTGAACCATCCCCTACACACACACACACACACACACACACACACACACACATATATATATATATATATATATTAAAAGGATAATAAAAGTCCAAAGACAAGAAGACAACAAGTCGGAGGTTAGATTTGTTAAAAACAACGCTTATTTAACAATTTGAACACGAAATAATGATAAAATTAGCTAAAAGAATAAAATAAAAAACCGGGCCAGGCCAGTTCAAGTGTTTAACAATCATGCACCTGCCATTGGGGCAGGTGTCAACTCGTTTATAACATGAAACCATTTATTTAAATACTCTATCTGACTCATTTTCTTCCCCGTTATGAACCCTAGAATTTAATTTGTCCAATAAGTTCATAGTATGGTTAAATTGAGTTGTGGTTATCCTTAGTTGGTTAAAAACGATCATAATACAATTTAGGGCTGTTCAAAAACCGGATATCTGAAGTTTCGGATATCCGAAACCGGATATCCGAACCTTTCGGATTGTGAAAATCACTATCTGAATCCGAAACTATGGATATCCGAAATTTCGGATATCCGATCGGATAATAAAACGGATATCCAAAATCTTGAAAAAATAAAGTGTTTCAAAATTGAAGTCACAATTATTAAAACAAATCACAACGGATCTGTAAATATAAGATGAATCTACAACGAATTTGTACATAGGGGTTGAATCTCTAACAAAGTAACAAATATTATAACAACATTATAACAAATCTGGTCGGATTCGAGCGGCCGACGAGGAGATTTGAGTTTGAATCGACCATACAATCAAGAGCAGTAGCATGATACTATAATTATGGAATGGGTTGCAACATGGCGATAAACACCGGTCCACCAGCACGAGCATCGGTGACCTACAATCTTTTGGTGTATGGTGAAGTAGAACTCAAGGATGATAATGATGGATTGATGGTTGTGCTCATGGGTTGAGTAAGGTAGAATGATTAAAGTTGACTTGTATATATATATATATATATATATATTAAGTAATTATAATTAACATTTCGGATATCCGAATATCCGAAAAATCCTAAAATTGTTATCCGAATCTGAATTTTTGGATATCTGGGATTCGGATATCTGAATTTTTGGATATCCGAAATTTCAGATAGTTCGGTACAGATTTTCGGATAGTTCGGATACGGATTCGGATTCTTTTGAACACCCATATAATACATGTTTTAATTACCTGTTATGGTAATTAATAGACGGGGAAATGAAGAATAATAAGGCTCGGCTATGTCTTGATACATCAATTTGTACTTCGTCGAGAGGTATGTGAAGATTCCCCTTGGCTAAGCACTTCTTGAGATTGGAAATGTGAAAAGTTGAATGAATATTGGAGAGCTCATTGGGAAGGTCGAGACAATATGAAACTCTACCAACCCTTTCAATAATCTCAAACGGGCCAATGAAACGAGGAGATAACTTATTCCTTTTACCAAAACGAACTACCCCTTTCAAAGGAAAAACTTTGAGGAGAACTCGATCACCAACATTGAACTCAAGAGGTTTACGACCCTTATCGGCGTAGCTCTTTTGTGGGTTACGAGCGGAAAGAAGATTTTGACGAATAATAGTGATTCGATCGGAAGTTTCTCGAACAAGCTCGGGACCGGTGATTTGCGATTCACCAACCTCGTTCCAACAAATCGGGGAATGACATTTTCAGCCATAGAGAGCTTCAAAGGGTGCCATACCGATACTAGTGTGGAAGCTATTATTATTGGAAAACTCTATGAGTGGTAAGTGAGTATCCAGATTTTCACCAGAATCAAATATGCAAGAGCGAAACATATCTTCTAGAGTTTGAATAGTTCACTCCGATTTACCATCGGTTTGTGGGTGATAAGCGGTGCTTAGATCAATACGATTACCCAAGGCGGTTTGAAGTGAACTCCAAAAATGAGAGGTAATTCAACCATCACGCTCGGAGATATTCGTCAAAGGTGTTCCATGGAGGAAAATGATATTTTGGATATAGAGTTGGGCTTACGGATTACTTTTCTCGTAAAGGTATGAAGTGAGCCGACTTGGTCAACTGATCAACAATCACCCAAATGCTATCATTGCGACTTTGAGTAGTGGGGAGTTTGGTAAATCCATGGCTATGTTTTCCCATTTCCAAATGGGGATCGGATGTTGCTCGAGCTAACCAAATGGCTTTTGATGCTCGGCCTTAACCTTAGAACAAGTAGGGCATTTAGATGCATACATCGCGATATCTTTCTTCATTCCCGTCCATCAAAACATGGAATGAAGATGGCATACATTTTATCTGCACCGGGATGAATAGAATATCGTGACTTATGAGCTTCATCAAGGACAAACATGCAAAGACCGTCATGACCGGGAACCCATAAACAGTCCAAATAATAAAGTAAGCAATTACGTTTGGTTTCAAGTTGGTATTCGGCGCCACACGACATCTTGTCGTATAGGTTACCCTCGGTGACGGAAACGTGTTGAGCGTTGAAGATGCGGTATTGAAGGTCGGATAGCATGGTGACATAATTGAGCAAGATACATTTAAAATGACTCTTATGACTAAAAGCATCAGCCATGACATTCTCTTTCACGGGGTGGTAGCGAATTTCACAATCGTAATCGCTTAACAATTCGGCCATCGCCTTTGTCTCATATTGAGGTCATTTTGGTAAAAAAATGTGTGTAAAACTTTTATGGTTGGTGAAGACCACACATTTTGTGCCGTAAAGAGAGTGTCTCCAAATTTTCAAGGAAAACATGACCGCACCAAGTTAGAGATCGTGTGTCGTGTAACTTTTCTCGTGAACCTTGAGTTGATGCGAAGCGTAAGCAAGACTTTGTCTCGTTGCATAAGAACACAACCGAGACCTTGAATGGAAGCGTCAAAAAAGACACAAAATCATCGTTGCCCTCGGGTAGAGCAAGGATTGGAGCATTGCAAAGCATGTCCTTTAGCGATTAAAACGTTTCCTCTTAATCAAAACCTCATTCATAAACTTTCCCTTTGTGGGTTGGTACGGTAAGGGGTGAAGAAATCTTCAAAAAGTTGCGGATAAAACGACGGTAATACCCCGCTAAACCAAGAAATGAACAAACCTCCGTTAGAGAAGACATGGTCTTCCAACTTTTAACGGTTTCGATTTTAGCGGGATCAATGTGAATACCCTTGTCGTTGACATGTGGCCCAAGAATTGAACTTCCTTTAGCAAAAATTCGCATTTGGAGAATTTAGCATAAAGTTGTTTTTTTCGCTACAACTCGAGAAGGGCGCGCAAATGGTCTTTGTGCTCGGTGTTGGATTTAGAATATATCAAGATATCATCAATGAAAACAATCATGAATTTATCGAGGTAGGGTTTACAAACACGATTCATAAGGTCCATGTAAACGGCGGGAACATTAGTAAAACCAAAAGGCATAACTCGGAACTCAAAGTTGCCATAACGAGTACGGAAGGTGGTCTTGGGTATGCCATCTTCGTGGAAATGGAGTTGGTGATAACCCAAACAGAGATATATCTTGGAGAAACATGCGGCTCCTTGGAGTTGATCGAAGAGATCATCGATACGCGGAAGGGGATAACGGTTCTTGATAGTAAGCTTGTTGAAGTCGGGGTAATCGATACACATACGAAGAGTACTGGCCTTCTTCTTGACAAACAAGACAAGTGCGCCCCATGGAGAAGAACTCGGGTGAATGAAACCCTTGTCTGTGAGTTCTTGGATTTTATTGGAGAGTTCTTGTATCTCGTAAAGTGCAAGACAGTAAGGTGCTTTGGCTACGGGGTTTGCTCCGGCCATGAGATCAATACGGAAATCCACTTGATGAATGGGAGGGAGTCCGGAAACATCATCGGGAAAGACTTCAGGGAAGTCGCGGACAATCGGGATGTTGGAAAGTTTCTTTTCTTCATCGGGTTTTGTGGTGACGTGGCCTAAGAAAGCGACATACTTCTTGTGTAAGTAACGTTGGCTTTCGAAGCACGATACAAGGTTTAGATTTGAGAAGGGTCTTTCTCCGAGAACATTTAGAATCACGCCTCCGTCGATAGGGATTCAAATGTGTTTCTCGAAACATAGAATTTCGGCACGGTGGAGAAAGAGAGCCAATCCATACCAACGATGACGTCGAAGATACTCATTTGCATATGGATAAGGTCGATATAGAACTTTTTCCCATTAAGAGTAAGTGCCCATTTAGATAGTTTACTACGGGGCACATCGAGTATGTATTCAAAATCAAAGGAAATAATGCTCCTATCCCGAGGCATGATGCTTATTAACTAGAAACGTACCATTCACCACATCATTCGAGTTCCGGTATTGATGAGCATTAATGGTTAAAGCTTGCCCTTGAGTTCTTTGAGGTGCTTGGGTATGAGAATTCAGAGCTTGAGGGGCTGGAGGTTGATAGGCTTGCATGAAAATGGGTTGATCTTGCAGAGTTGGAGGAGCCACAAGTTGGGGGTACTTGCGGTTGATAAGCTTGCACTTGATAGGCTTGGAAGGTTCAGTATGGTTGTGGTGCAACATAGGCTTGGTGGGCTTGAGAAAGTTGAGGACACGCGTTACGGAGGTGATTTGGTTCACCGAAATTGTAGCAAGCCCTAATGGGGTTAATGATTGGAGCACAAGGGACGCCGCAGTTGGGTTGGTTTGATGGTGTGAACCGCGGTGGAAAGGCTTACACACGAGGTGCTTCTCCATAATATTGGGTAAGGTGGCCGAATCGATGACAACTGGCGCACACCCGAAAAATGGATTGGGCCGGATAGTTGTGTTGGCTAGTGTTGCAGTACGGGTGTGAGCCGTTGTAGGGCTTCTTGTTTGGGGGGCTTGCGGTTGGGCTAAGACATAATTTTGAGAGTTGGGTTTTCTCTTGTTCTTGCGGTAGGGGGATGGTTTGTTGTGGTTGTTAGACTTAGATGATTCGCTCATGGATTCTTTATTGGGCTCGGGTGTGGGCTTATCATTGGGTTTCTTGGAACTCTTTTGCGTCAAGGTGTCAACCTTATTGTGGTTCTAGGTGAGGGTACCGGCTAGAGTGATGGAATCATGAAGAACTTTCGGGTCACGACTCAGAACGGAATCTTGGATTTGCATAGGCAAACCCGAGATGTAGTTATTAATGGCCCGCTAGAAAGGAGTGCCATATGCGGGATGAGAAGTCTTAATTCGTGGAATCGATTATTGTAAGCGGTATTATCACCACATTCTTGCTTCAAGTTTCAAAACTTCTCTTCCAACTTACAGAGTTCATATTTTAGGCAAAACCTTTCGAGCATGCAATTTTTTAAGGTCACCATTCCACTAATTTAGGGAACTCGATATGAAGGCGCTCGAGGCGTAGCTGGTATTTTTGTCTTCCGGACATGCACAATGGAGAAACACACTTTCCATATGTCTGAACCATTGGAGGAGGGTGGTAGGACCCTTGGCTCCAACTCAATTGATTAGATTAGCACTTGTGAATTTCTTGAATGAGCAAGCAGTTGGATTTTGATTCACGGGTGTGGGCGGCATTCATGATTTGGATTTGAGAAATAATTATCGGGAGTGCTTCCACGATTCCCTTAACAATGCGGGATGACAATCTATGGCCATATTCAACGGTTTACGGTTGATAAGGCGGGAAGCCATACTGCAAGGGTAAAATGTGTAAAATTTAATTAGACTCGAGTAATTGTTGTAAATATATGGGGTTTCATAAATTGATATTTGTGAATTTATTAACAATTTAAGGTTGTGATTGCGGTTTAGATTGAGAATTTCATCACTTATGAGACTTGATTATATAAAGTTTTATCATCTTTGATACTAGAAGAAATATATAATAATAATAATAATATATTAATATAACTTAGCTTGATCTATACGGTTTCATTTGTTGGTTAGGGATTCATGAACCATTGTGGGTCCTTCTAACAAGACGAAAAGTATCAAAAACCAAATAAACAAAATCAATTAAAATCAAATTTGAGGGGTGTTGAGATAAACGGTTAAAGTAATTCGAAAACCATCACGTATGTACATACTTCACCCATCTATTCAACGAAAACACAATACGGAAAAAAATGAGTTTAGCCAAGAATCACCGTGAATTCAGTTATAAATAAAGGGTGTGATCGTCACATGACCGCGTCTGTTTCAATGAAGATAGTAGATTCGGTACGTTTGGTGTGATATGCTTTGGCTTAATAAGTTTCACGCCCTTACCGAACACTCCCGGAAGACAACCGGGTCTCGCGGTTGATTGAAATTTATGCGCATTGCACTTCCTTAGGCTCGCAAGCCTTGGTGTCAAAGGTTCGGTAAACAAGTGCGTCCCTCTTAAATTTTACTACATATCCGTCACCCAAATCATCCTCGGGGAGAGGAGAATAAAAGTGTGGGGTTTCTTAAGGAATTTTCCGATTAAAAATCGTCCTAGAGTTTAAAAAAATAATTTTGAGAGGGAGGAATAGTCTTGGAAATAGTGTGTGCTTTTGCGTACAAGATAAACAATTTAAATATGCTAAGCTATGTACACAAATTTAAACAGGTAGGGTGCACGTGTAGGAACACGTATATGGACCCTAAGCATGCTACTAGGTCGTTACGTCTAACCACCTATTTTATAGCCTTCGGATCTTATACCAATCTGTCACATCCCAACCTACAGCAGAACATGTCGGAGCGCGACAATATTGTATCATAGCTCAAAAGACACTAATTAAATTACATGTGTCACTATTTAAACTATTCATTTCATATATCAAGTACGTAAGCACATACATTGTCTTAAAAGAAATACCATTACAAATAAATATTCCAAACATAAATAAACTTAAAAATAAATGTGTTCTTTATTCATCATGGCAACCTAATGTCCAAACTACTCTTTGTTCTCTTTCTTCATCTAATATAGCTACCAGCGCCATGCGTGAAAATATATAGGTTTTCCAACATATAGTTGAGCAAGTAATCACAATTTTTTATATAATAAAATTGAAAATGAAAATTCCTTGCAATAAGCATGAATCACTACAACTAGCATAACAGTAATAAATGAAGGGCCATTTCCTTGTCCCAACGGGTCAAGATTCTCTGGCGGCATATGATCATTCTAATGAAGATGAGGATCATGATGAGATACCAACCATCAAACATAAAAACAAAAACATAGTCATATTCGCACGTATAACTAATTGAGCAATATCATACAAACGCAAATGATGAAATTGTCGTGAAAATGATAAGCTATTTAAGTTTTGAACGCATAACTCCCCCAAAAATATAAAACGATAAAAAAAACTAATGGATTTGGGTTATGATCATGGGCATAGCAGCAGCAAAATCTTGGTGATCCTAGCAGCCAGACGTCGATCGTGGGAACCAGATGAACGTTGATAACGATGGGGTTTCTTAGTGAAGACATTCCATGAGGAATAAAGGTAAGAGATTGTAAGATAATGGGTACATTGCGTAAATACTTATGAGTTGATGTAGTCAATATGATTAATGCGTGATAACTAGATGAGGAGATGAGGTCAATTTAAAAGTTAAAATTTATTTGATTAAGTTAACTCAATAAACAACTAACGAAACAAAGTTTGTGTGTTGGCTTCCAATGAGCTTTCCAAGGCAGTTAGAATGGCCCAACGAACTAACGAATAAAAACAACTGATTTGGACGGCCCATGAGCGTTACATGGCATTTTAACTGTACAAACTAATTAACGAATTATCAATACAATAGAGTTGGACGGCCCACGAGCGTTCCATGGCATTTTAACTGTACCAACTAAATAACGAACTAACGAAACAAAAATGTGGGTAGTTGGAGTATCCCGTGAATCACCAAGTATGATTACTCCAACAAAAACACAAAAAAATTGAGAAATTGATAGCAGGAGTGCCCATGGGTTCCATGGATTTTTCACCCAACTAACCATTTAAATAACAAAACACAATAATCGGAAAGGACCGAATTTAGCCACAAACCACCGTGAATTCGGTTGAAATAAAATTGCAACCGCTACTGCGGTCACGTTTGACAACCTAGGGTGTCGGTCATATGACAGTTGTGTCCCACTTTGGCCTATAAGATTGAGTACTATTGTCACACCCCGACCAAAGACGGCGGAACATGCCGGGGTGCAACGAGATTGGACAAATACACAAGACACTATTTAAAGTGACAATATTTATTCAACTCATTTTATTTCAACAAATCAATAAACAACACATCTCGTCCACACAAACAAGTTGAATACAGGTAGCAATTATATTGTTCATTTTACTAATATCCTAATGGTCTTGGTAACGTATTTCATCAAGTCCTTGAGTCAACAAAAGTCAAACATGTATCAATGCATAAAATAATATTTGTCAACACGAATGTTGGTGAGCAATTTCATAGTTTGAGTATATATAATATGAGCGAAATCCACAAACGTATATGAGACTATAAATAAAAGCATCAATCGTGGCATATAAAACATATGTAGATGAGGATCCTTTCAACTTGATAACAACCGACATACTCGGATAATGAGGCCCTATTCTACTAGCACAAGGCTAAGTAGTTAGGGGAGCGTATGATCATACTTAAGGAGGCTCAACAACAACATAAAAATAAACACTCGCGCACGTAAAGCATATGAGGCATATAACACACAAAAGAGCAAGTATTCCAAGTATCATATACCCTAAAGTTTGTGGTTTGAAAAAAGTGTATAATAAATCATTCTTGTTTAGAATAAGTATGCATGCTACCCCCAAAACATAAAAGGGAAAACGGGGGATGAAATGTACTCACCTCGATTGATGAATCGAGAAATAAATAGATAAATAAATGAAGCTCGAACGGTAAACGAACAGATCTGACTTAAAACGATAAACACCTTAGCTAGAATAAATAATGTAATATATATTAATGAACTTGAAACCATAATGAAACTATATTGGAAACATTGAACGAGGAGGTTCAGTTGTTAATCGGATTACCGGTTAATTTATTAATGATTAGGGACTCGTAATTAATTGACAATTAAAATAAAAATAATATTATTTTATTTGGGCTTTTAAATAACTGAACCAATATCAAATAGAAACAAGACGGGTTTTAAATCAAGGGTTCGGTTTTTATAAAAAATGAATTGATAATAAAGTTTATAATAATATTACTAATGATAAAGATAGTAATGATAATAATAATTTTATAACATGTTATATATATATATATATATATATATATATATATATATATATATATATAAGATCAAAATGATGATAATACATAGTAATACTACAAATTGAGAATTGTTGTTAAAACTAATAGTATTATTGTTGAATATGTTATTAATAGATTTATAAGTTTTAATAATAATAATAATTATTATTATTATATTAATTATATGTGTCATGTTAATAATAACTAATACTTATAACGTTTTAATAATAGTAGTATTAGTGATAAAAAGATATAACTCGAGTGACAATGACATTAAACGACAACTAGGCCCGACATGGGTTTCGGTTCGATAAAACAAATGGGTAATATTAACAATATTAAATTTTAATAATATTCCTTAATAATCATCGTAATAAAGATAATAATGATCATAATAATGATAATCTATTATTATGAAAATAATGATAATCATAATAATTTTGTTAAAAGATAATAATAATAATAATAATAATAATAATAATGATAATAATAATAATTATCTCAACAAAATACTCTCCAAAGTCGGTTCAATGGGGAATCTAACTCGTAACTCGATTACCGGTTATGAGTTAAACACAAGAAAACGATTAGAACTCTAAATCGCGTTTCTTACCATATGACGTTTGGCCGAGAACATTTGTCGGAGCCGAGCATGGTCGTCGAAGACCGATTTCCGTTCACCAGAGGCTCGCCGGAAAAACGAGACGCGGGGGGGGGGAGGGGGAAGAGAGTGTGTGTGTGTGACGGAGGAAAGAGAGAGCCGAGAGCAGAGAGAGAGGGAGGCCGGTGGCCGGTTTTCCGGTCGCCGGAGGGGAAAGGTGTTTTCGGAGCAGGGAGGGAAGGAGGAGGAAGGTGGATGCGGGGCTGAGGCTTGCCGGAAAAGTAAAAACGAGGGAGAAAGAGAGAGCGGCCGGGATGGTGGTGGCCGGAAAGCTTCCTGCCGGAATCTCGGAGCTCGCCTGAAAAACGGCTCAAGGGTGGTGGTGGCGGCTGGGTGATTTGTTTGTGATGTTAAAGTTAGGTTTAGGTTTTTATGGTGGTGCGGTGGGAGGTGGTGGCCGTAGATGGCGTGATGTCGCCGGACGCCGGAAACGGCGCCGGAAATGTGAAAGAGAAAGAGGGAGGGGCTGTGAGTTATAAATGGTAGGTTTAGGGTTTTTGTTGGTATATATGTATTATATATTTTCAAAAACGGCCCCTCAAGTTTCAATCAAAGTTTAATACGAGTTTAAAGTTTCTAAAAGCTTATAACAACTTAACGAAAATTAGTTTGAACCCCCTTATATTTTTCTTAACGACCCTATAATATGACAAACATCGATTTATTGGTGATCGAGATTTATAATAATATTATATAATAATAAATTAAGGTTCTAAGACGTTTGTGTCGGTTTTACAAAATAAAAGAAAATAATAGTTTACAAAACTAATACACTCGAGACTCAAATTTGACGGATGTCACAACTATGGTCAGTTTATCCTCCAGGTAGGGGTGTTCAAATTCGTATATCCGAAAATTTTGGATATTGGATTTCGTTATCCGAATCCAAAATTTCAGATATCCGAAACCGGGTATCGAAATTTTGGATTCGGATTTAGATTATCCGTTCGGATATCCGAATTTTAAAACCCCAAAAATATATATTCCAATTTGGCTTAAAATTGAAGATCCATCCGAAACAACAAAGGTAGGTTTAAATAAAGATATAGAATTCAACAAACAAAATCAATAAAACATAAACCTCAGATCTAGAATTGAAATACAGCTCCAACCAACTAAACAATACAAGAACTTCCAAGCTTAAATAGTATGTCATCAGTTCACTACTGTAATTCCTAACCAGTTTATGCCTTTCAAAACACGGTTCAAACCCACCGATTAGGGGAGGAGATCCGGTAGCGAGCAATTGTGGGTCGATAAGTAAAGGCGGATTATATTCACAAAGTAGACACGGCTAAATCGGTGATGTAATCGAGCACTTTAGCATATGAGAAGTCGAAGTCGGAGATTGCCGTTTAGCACCTTAGCAGCGGGCTGAATAATTGTATTAATAACCATTAGGGTTTTTGATATCAGTATGTGTATTTAAGTGTATTATATAATTATAAAAAAAAAAATTTTATTATGTCAGATAATTCGGATATCCGAAAAATCCCAGAATTGCTATCCGAATCCGGATCCGAATTTTCGGATATTCCGAACTTTCGGATATCCGAAATTTCGGATAGTTCGGATACGGATTTTCGGATAATTCGGATATGGTTTCGGATTCGGATACTTTTGAACACCCCTACCTCCAGTAAGGAATAACGTCTTATATTGGGTTCTTGGAACCGGTTTGCCAATACCCGACTCACAGTTCTCTCTCCTTTCCAGTTACTACGGGACTTGTCACACAACCTAGCCTTAGGGTGAAGGAGTAAAAACAAAAGTAGGGAATTCTTAAGAAATTTCCCAAAAATAAAAAGACAATCTATTTGATTTAAATTATTTAAGAAAAATTATCTTTGAATTGGCATAGCCTCGGAATTTTGTGTGCGTGCATGACAATATAATAAACAATAATTAAATAATTACCAAAGAAAGTTGTAAAGAAATAAGTTGAGCACATAAGGCAATCAGATAAGCACGTATGGGGCTCCTAAGCATGTTACTAAGGCATCACTAACAACCTATCTTAAATATTCGGCTTTGATACCAATATGTCATACCCAAACCTAAGGCGGAAATGCCGGGGTGTGAGCTGATCGCTCACAGATATGCAATCTATAAAAACATTGATTTATTATTGTATATATAATATTAATAATAAAATTTGAATGATATGTATATATATATATATATATATATATTAGTTTAAACGGGTTGTTGGGACTCTAACCCGCGTATAATGGCCGACACAACGTTTAACACACACACCCCAGACCAGTTGCGCTGGGGTGTCAGTTAATAACAATATCGGAATGATAATTTATAAACAGAAGGATATGCAATCCAATTGAACATAAACCCTAGAACAAACAATCGGCCAAAACGTTAATCGTTTGGCCGATTAACCATGGGGTTAATGATCTTGACATAGCGACGAACAGAAACGTATAATTAATTACCTATATAACTGGTTATATGATGGTCAATTAGAACGTAAACAGCCAACGATAATGAGGACGAGGGTGGATACTTGCAGGTTATAATAATTAAATTAACCTTAGGGGTTATGTTGGCGCTGGTACAAGGATTGCATCTGCAGGAGCAATTGCATTATGGTGTTCATTATACGTATAATGGTTAACGAGTTACGTCGGCTTAGTATAATAAGAAATATGAATCAAAATTGATCAATTATCCATAATTAGAACGTCGGTGAAGTCGTTTATGACAGGATTAAGAAAGCCTATGATTTGATTTCCATGTATAGGACGTGAATTAAGGTGCAAGCTAAAGAACGGGTAATCGGGATTGTGATATGGGTCAGCGGGTATGGATATATCCATGTGTTAACGGTGGGGTCAACGGGTATGGATATTATGATATAATATACAGAATTTGCACATTGGTACTTATAGATTAAAGGTGGGATCAATTATGGGTAATAGTTTAGTTTTATGGTTGAAATTGCAACATCTTGAAAGTTGTTTATATAAATTAAATAAATAAGTAAACAAATAATAATAAAATAATAATAATTTGATAAACGCGATATTTTCGTGATAAAATTTTCCGAACATCGAAACAGGTCGAGTATTTGATAAAAATATTAATTTGAAAAATCCGAGTTGTTACAGGTGTGTGTGTGGGGGGGGGGGGTATCAGTCACCGACTGGGTGAGGGAGGAGAGGAGAGAGAATATTCTTTTGTTATTTTGCACGTTGGTCCTTGAACTTAGAGGTTGGGTGCATAAGTGGATAAAGGTTTTGTCAGGGGTTGATTTTGCACTATTTTCATAGTTAATATCAATTAAAATTTATAGTTAAATAAAAATACATAACTAAATAAATAAATACACTAATAAAAGTGGGTTTTTTTATTGATTAAGTACCCGAATACAAGACGGGTCAGGTAACGATTAAAAAAACAAGAAACGGAAAACCCGAAATATTAGATATTATCGTACCAAATGGCTTGAGTCTTGTCTGAATCAAGTGATCCAAATAAATTAATTTTGGATCATGTTTATGAGCCAACATATTGTCATTAATCATTTATTACTTGTATAAAATCAAGAGAATTTTGTATTATTATATATAAGCCAACTAGGTTATAAACCCGTGTATTACACGAGTTTGAAAAAGTAAATCTCATTCACTATCTTATTATATGATTCTGGTTCTTCAAGTTGAAAGAAATTATGTACGAAAAACACATTAAAACTATTGAAAAGTCATAAGAGTTGAAAAGTGTAATAAAAAACTGTTTCTAAGTATATTGTTGTGTTAGTTTTAACAGATTTTACTATTGAACTAACAGTTGCAAGAGTTTCTATCGGTAAAAAAAATACGAAATAATTTAAATTGTGGTTTAATGATATTAAATTATTAACCACCAATACCCGACAAAAAACAAACTTGTGTGGCTTACTTCATATCTTTTTTTTTCTAATTCATGTCTTAGGTTAGAAATATAGAAGCAAGAGAAACTGCATATTTGGTAATATCGACAACGAAAGTGCAATACTAATAAAGTTATAGCCATTTTATTATAACGTTATTCGATTTCAAACATGTCACCTTATTAAACTTTTAATTTTAGATGATCTTGACATATTTTACTCAACTCTAACAGCATACAAGATACTAAACAGTTATAGTAATTTTTATATTTGTGTGTAAATGTAAAAAAAGGGTAAAGAAAACATGTTCGGAACTAAAAGTAATATTTTTTTTTAAAATAACTAGTTTTGACCCTAACTTGTATCGACCAAACCGGTTCTTATACGTTGCGCTGACTGACACGACCTGTCTGTTTTGCTAGCTATAAGAGAACACAAGTAGAAATTTTGACGCATTTACTTAAAGGGTCGTATACAAGTTGAACTTGCCCGAAATGTTCCAAGTCATACTAAAAGTGGGTCTGTTTCAAGTGAAACTTGTGGTGACCCATTACGTAAATCAGAGTTAAAAAAACTGATTCAGAGATTTTTTTCACAACAAATAAGTATCTCACTGAAAACCAAAACATCATTCTTCCCATATATCAAACAATTTTGAGATTCTTGTATAGAAGATAAAACACAAGTAAATCATAATAATTAACAACCAACTTAAAAGAAACAAATTAATATTTCGAATACCCTACTCATGATTTTACTCCTTGCAATGATTTTTTATAAAATCGGTTTGCAAAACCCAAAATTACAACAAGTTTCCTATCATTTATAATAGTCAAGAATACTTTATGACCTTAAGTAGTAAGATTTATTATTTTTTTTAAATGAGTGTTGTGCCTATAACAGACAACACAATGTCATCACCACCAGGTACTCTTCCAAGAAGATATGAATTTTGCTTCATGAATATAAATAGATATCATCAAGGAAACAAAACTCACCATGACACCACTTTATTTTTGGGATCAAAATAACTCATTTTCTGTATCAGTTTGGCCCAAAACTATAGTTGATGCAAGTTTGTGACAATGAATAAGCATAATAAATTTCACTATCAGTTAACATGTGTAAAAATGCACATAATTATTAGATCAAGAAAGAGTGTTGGTATGCACCATCATCAATCTACTATTCTCCTAGAGTGCTGAATCATATCACTTTAGCAAAAGTTATCAATACATATTAAGATTTATTATATAGAATTAACGATAAAAAATAATCAGTACAAAACAAATAAACTAAAAGCATACAAAACAAATTTACACACACTAAAATGAGTTTCAAAAGTTCTACATATGTTCTTTTATTTTCTATTTTTTTACTTATTTACTACTATAAAATTATAGATAAATCATTAATATGGTATGTTTAAAATACTTATTAATTGCTTTAATTAGATAGTTATGACTTATGACTTTGAAAATTGATTAATAATGATGCCACTTAGGAAAAAAAATGGGACAATTGGGTGTCATGTGGCACAACAATTATTTTTATTTATTATAATAGTAGATTAAGTAGGTATGATCATTGCCTTTAAATGATTTTCCAAGTAGTGGCCATGTCATTCCCTTGTGTAAAGTTGTTTCTTTAAATCACCCATCATTTGGGTCTTATGTCATTTCAGAAAAGTAAAATGTAGCTTTTCTTTTGTTTCGAAACAGAAATATATTAAAACAAATCATTTTTCAACAAAAAATGAAAATGAAAATGAAAGTGGTTGAATGGGTATTATCTTATGTAAACTAGAAGAATGGTGAAAATAGAAG
The DNA here is from genome assembly GCF_021521415.1 of Bidens hawaiensis. Lineage (NCBI taxonomy): Eukaryota > Viridiplantae > Streptophyta > Magnoliopsida > Asterales > Asteraceae > Bidens > Bidens hawaiensis. The sequence continues at coordinate 44,417 of NW_027494310.1, forward strand.
AACGTGCGGGATGAAAAGAGCAATACGATGGAGATGATGGATGGACCGAACCATGCAATAAACGTTAAAGATAAAGAAAGATCGACTTCTTCACATTAGTTGTCTTCTCTAATGGGTTGAAGTGGCGAGCATCAGATTAGAGTCAAGATCTCTCGGGTGTAAATACACAATTAAGAGATGCTAGTTTTGACTCTTTATTCGGCAAAGATTTAGTCGGTATCGGTTCGTTACAGTACTAAATCTCTGCCCAACCTTTCAAAGCACAAGTGCATCTCATGTCAAACAAAAAATATCTCAATTATCTAATTAGTATAATTGAGAAATTTAATATCATAATATGTTTTCCTAGACTTTTGTATATAAGATATATTGGTAGAACAAACTCATTATCTAACTACTAGGTAGGGTGGCATGTGGGATTCCTTTTAAGTCACTTGGCAGTGGCTAGGGGTGACAAAACAAACCCAAATGAGTTGTTTTGGGATAATATGGATAATTTTTAAACGACATTAACATTATAACAATAGATATGACGAAAATATAGTAATAAAATCAGATACATTAATAGCTAACGGTTAACCGATGATTCGTTCTCCTAGCATTCTTTACCAAATGGACTATGGTTTGGGCCCAATTAGAGGTGCACAAAAAACCTGTATCCGGAACCGAACCCGAAAAAATACCCGGAACCGGGTTTTTTTTAATACTCTTGTATTCTATACCCGAAACCAGAACCGACCCTACCCGTAGGGTATGGATAGGGTATGCTTTTTGAGCTCAATGCCTGTACCCGGAACCATGCCCGATTTTTACCCGCAAATACCTGAAACCGGTCATACCCTATACCCATACTAGGTTATACCCGATACCCGAAACCAATTTTCTAATACCCGAAATAATACATGAGCTTTTATAGTATATTTTTATATTTACTTCACAACTTTTATGTATAAGTTTTTTTAATGCATATTATTCAGTAAATAATTTGTACATAAGTGGATTTATGGTTTTTGTAATATAGTTTAATTATTTATATAAATTACAAAGCAAATTTATATTTTAAACAAATTTAAAAATGAATAAAAAGTTACAAATTCAAAACATGGTATTAATACCCGGTCGTACCAGTACACATATCCGGTTCCAATACCCGATTATAGCCGAACCGATCATACCCTACCCGGGTACAAAGGGTTCAGTTTTTCTCCTCAATACCCTACCCGATTTATCTCAATACCCGATTTTCCAAATCCGATCATACCCGAAACCGATTCCATACCCGAACCTGGGTATTAGAAAAAACCCGATTTGTGCACCTCTAGGCCCAATAACCTAAAGTTTACCAAATGAATTATGAATAAAAAAAATTGGCCCGACAATTTTAAGATAATCAAAATTCAATTATATTATATAGGGTTTATACATATATATATATATATATATACTAGTTTGAGCCCCGTGTATTATACGGGAAATTGATGAAAATTATAAAACTTGAACATTAATCAATACAATCGACAGCACAATTATTATATATTGTTAATAAAATTACAATTTATATTAATATTGTAGGAATTACTAAAGAAACATTACGTAAATATTTACTTATAACAAAAAATTTCCTTGTAAACTACGTTTGCGGTTGTGTTTGTCAATATACTTAATAATCAAAAAATTTTAGTCAATGTCTACTTGTAAATCTTGACAAAGCGACGTATAAATGTCTGTGTGAAAACACGAGGTCTTTCAAGTACAAGTCAATCATAAATAATAAAACAAAATTATGTATTAAATCTTAATCTTATATATATATATATATATATACACACACACTAGTTTTTATCCCCCGTATTACGGGGGTTGTTTTATATTATTTGCTTTTAATATTTATTTATTTTTTGAATTTTTATTTTTTTATTGTATAAAAGTTAATAATATACTTATGGTTTGATGATAAACTGTTTCACAAATAAATGAGACGTAACAATCCGGTTTAAAAGCTATATGAGTTTGATGAGTCTCATGACCAGTTTATTATTTTTTACTATAAAATATATTTTTTAATTATAGATATATATATTTTTAAATAAATCAGATATAATTTAGTATATCCCTACTTTATAGGATTTTTTATATCAAATATTTGGTGATATTAGTTTTTAATTTAATGAGTTGTTATAACCCGTTTAAGAAATATACGGGTTTGATGCGACCTATACCCGTGAATTCGGGTTAAATGCATGATAAGCCTCCATTTAAAAATCAAGCAAATATGATAACTCCAAAAAAGGGGGAGCGACCACATCGCGACACGTAGGATTTTTATGTTTTCGTTTATATTATATATATATATATATATATATATATATATATATATATATATAAACGAAACCTCCTTAAATACTCTCAAGCCATCAGATTGCTTTATTTGTAAAAGAAGGTTTTTCATGCATTTAAACCGAATTTACGAGTATGAGTCTAAACAAACTCAGATAGTCTTTTAAACGGGTTATAACATCTCATTATATTAAAATTGATCTCATCAAATATTTTATATGAAAATCTTATAAAATAAAGATATACTAAAAATTAGTATCTGGTTTTTTTATAAGATATTATTTATAATTAAAAAATAGTTTTGTAGTAAAAAAACGGGTCATGGGTCTTACCAAACCCATATAGCCTCTAAACCGGGTTATAACATCTCATTTATTTGTGAAACCCTTTAATCATCAAATCCTAAGTATATTAATAACTTCCTTATAATAAATAAAATTAAAATCCAAAAAAAAAATATTTGAATCAGAAGCGAATAATATAAAACAACCCCGTATTACAGAATATAAAAACTAGTTATATATATATGATAGCTTAGAAAAGAACTTCGTGATTCTAGCTTTCCAAAATAAACCAATATAATAAATGGTTAGTATGTCGATTAACAAATTTATGAGAATGTTCAATGTATATAATGAAAATTTTTAAGGAATAAAGTATTTTAATTGACTTTTATTTTTTATACATGAAAATACTAAAAAATAATAATAATAAAGCAATGTTCCGACCACTCCAATCCCATTTGGCATGCCCTTTTTCTATAACTAAAGTATTTCATTTTATTACTTAAGGATAAACATGACGTTAAACTATAAAAAGAAAAAAAAAGAATAAATAAATAAACATTAACACACTTGCTTTATATATATATATATATATATATATATATATATATATATATATATATATATATATATATATATATATATATTATAAGGCTATTTTGGGTTGGGTTGACCCACATGGGATCCAAATAACAAAATGAGTTTAAAAAATGTAAGGATGGCTCAGAGAATGACAAGTGACACAAAGTAATATTCTTTTATTAGAGTAGATATATATATATATATATATATATATATATATATATATATTCTTAGAGCCGAGGGTCTCTCTGGAAGCCACCTCTTTATTCCTTTGGATAGAGGTACGGTGTGCCTACATCCCACCCTCCCCAGACCCTACCTATAGCTCTGCTGTCGGTGGGATTTTACTGGGTATGATTGATTGATTGATTGATTGATATATATATATATATATTATAATACATATACGAAGGGTAAAACCGTCTTTTACGTGAAACTCTTAAAAATTAAGAGTTTTACAACTCTTATTGCATGAAGTACAACTATTAAGCTCCAATACTCATTCTCCAAATACCGGGCTTTTGAAATTTCAAAGTTCAAACAAACTTCCCTTACATTCTCTCTCTCTCTGAATTATTTCTACAAACGTTTCATTACCTCAATGGACAAGCAAGAACAAATAGGATTTGCAGATAAATGATTTCTTCAATGGTGACGGGGTGATGCGATGGTGGTATGTCGGTGGCGGTTAGGGTTCCGTCCGTGAAACCGACTCTCCGGCAACCAAGATTTTACGCCCATCATTTTGGTGTGACTAATAAGGTAAATCCCTATACCTGCATTCGATTTCCTCATAAACCAATACCTATAAAGACTCGATGTGTAACTTTGTGCTATTTCTTTTTTCTTTTTTCACGTTAGGTCAAACTCCAACGTGAAAGGGTTCATCACAGCGTTGATGGTGCAACTCAGTTGCACCGGGGCGACTATTGGGTTTGCATCGATTATGTGAACCCCCCGAACCTAATTTGTAGCTAATTCATTCATTTTTCTATTTGTTATTTATTTTCTAAATTTATTTCAAAAGTTAGAATGTGTGTGTTGGAGCTTCGGTCGATTAAGGAAACTTTAAGTTAATACCAGAAGTTATTGTCTCTCGGAATTTCGAGGAAAATAAGTTTGTTAGGCAACTTGTTAATCCTTGAGCTAAAATCAATTTCATTTCAAAATTTATGTATTCATGTTTATTATTGCAATGATTTTGACAATGATTGTGTTGTTTAGGTTAGTATTGGGGAATTCGTTAATAGTGTTATTAGTTAGGCTGAGGGGTGTGGGGCTTCAGCGGGGGGCGCGAGAGCCCCTCCGCTCGCGCCCCCAGGCGCGAGCACCACACCACCGAGGCTCGAGAGGGGCGCGAGAGGGGCGCGAGCGCGGGAACCAAGGCGGGCGCAAGGCAGGTCGCGGGAAGGCTGAGGCGTAAAGGTGGCTTGGGAATGCGTGAAAGAGCCGTTGGGAGGATAAATGAGCCGTTGGGCTTGGATATTTTTATTCAAATAAAATCTGTTTTCCTATATATAAACATAAACCAATTACAAAACCCAAAATCACATACCACACCCAAAATCACATAAAACAATTACCACAACTTCAAAAAAAACCCAAAATCAACCCATCTTCCAAACCTTTTTTTAAAAACATGGCTGGAAATTGGTACCCAAACCTAGATTCAGGTTATAGTTACGACGATTTATGGTCGTCACCAGACCAATCGATGTTTTTTTCGGGGTCGCAAGAAACATCCGGCTTTCAACCATCCAACATACAACCGTCTCCTAACTTTGTTGTTCCGGAGACACAAGAATCACACGGTGAGGCTACGGGACAAAGAAGACGCGCCCACCGGAAAAAACAAGTTGCAACGGACGGGTCGGGACCGGCTTCGACTCCGAGGACGAAACGGAAAACCACTCCGTGGTCATCGGATGAGAAGGAAGCCTTGTGTCGGGCTTGGATAGTCATTTCTGAGGATCGGCGTTGCGGTAATTGTTTTAACGTTTTTAAAAATGATTTTTAATAAAAAAGTTAAATAAAAAAGTTAACTGGAAATCTAATTTAATTATTCATTTTGCAGCCGACTACCAAAAGAGCAAGGTCTTTTGGACAAAGGTTAGGGAGACGTTCTATTCGCTCGTTGGGAGTACAGAGCGGAACGCCGATATGATTTCGGGTCGGTGGTCCGAAATCAGAAAATTTGTCGGCTTGTTTACTAATCTTTTCAACAGGAACGCCGGTCGTATGAGACCAAGTGGCAGTGATGATTTGGCGGTTTACAATTTCACTGTCGAAGAGTGGAAGCAGGAGTGTCTGCGGAGGTATGGGACGGTGAAGACGTGGGACGATGTAAAGTTGTGGGAGAGGTTGAAAAGGTGTTCCAAGTGGGTTGAGCTGGTGGCGCCGGACCATGATGCGGAAGTAGGGCCGAAACGGACTAAAACTAGTTCGTCTGGAGCGTACAGCACTTCTGCCGCGTCGGATTGCCGCGTTGGATTCGACCTAAACATCGCGGGGGAGGAAACGTCTTCACCGCCGAGGAGGCGGCCATTGGGACGGGACGCCAAGGGGAAAAAACCGGCTGAGGGGGGAGCCGTAAACATCGTCGATCTTGTTGAATCCCTCAATAAATTCAACAAAACCATGGAGGTGGTCTCTAATGACAAAAAGGAAAAAAGTCGAATGAGAGATTTGGACTTCCTTACAAGAGACTTCAGTAACCTAAATCCGGTCGATCAAATGCTGATGGAAAAGCAAAAGGAACGTATCCGAAAGAGGTTGATCGAAGAAGACCAAGCCGAAGAATAAGAATAATGTTTTTTTAGTACTTTAATTTTTATTTTATTTTTAGATATTAATGTTTTTTTTTAATGTGTGTTTTTTTTAATAATTTATGAGTTTTTTTTAATAATACGTTTTTTGAATATATTTATAAAAAAATAAAAAAAAAATCCGCTGGAGCCCCTGCTCGCGCCCCTCCACACCAGGGCCAGGGGCTCCAGCGGGGGCTCCAACACCCATCTTATCCAGTTTCTCTCTCTGCCACACGTCACAATATTATTGGCTGGAGCCCCCACTCGCGCCCCCGTTGGAGCCCCCCACACCCCTCAGCCTTATGAAATTTCATTGAAAACACAAGTTTAAACATTTTGGCAAAACTAGGGGTCAATTTGACTAGTCATCACATACACGAGTCAATTTTGTGAGTAAATTAATCCTTTCTGTGGAATTTGATGGTGACAGACTGACAGTATTGGAGAGCAGAAATTCTAAAACTCATTCGAAGGGAATTGAATATTAAACGTAGAGGTTTATTATTGAAATTCTTCAATGACTTTTATGTGGTTGGCGTACATGCATGACAATTAAGATTACATCAGTTGGCCCAGCTTCAGTTCTTAAGTATGTCACTATTTTTGTTTCTTTTTTTTCGAGATGTGGTTTATATTGAATTATAAAGGTAAATAAAATGTATGTATTGGTATTGCGATAAAGTACTATGGTAGAAAAAAGATGCGACTTATCTTCTTCCAAGGCCCCGTGATCTTGGCTTCACGGTTGATATACAGTATGCTTGTGGTGATAATTCTGCTTACGTAATTCTAAATTCAATAATACCTCTGTATATTAATAAGTACTTTACATATTTTAGTTGATCATGGTAATCACTGAAGAGTAACATATGTGGTATAATTATTTACGTTTCATAACTAATTATTTTATTGCATAATCAGTTTTAAATGTCTGGGAAAACAGATTGACAGATTCTACATCTGGACATTTTGTTTTGATAAAGTTTCTAAAAGATGGCTGAACTTGTAATCATTAAGAAACATTGAATGCCTATATGTTTATCTGCTTAAATTAAGGTACTGTCATGTTCAATTGCTTTGGTATTTGATGTCACTTATAAAGTTATGATTTTAGCAATTATTTTACTATAAATTTATATTCAATCGATACTGTGAATGCTCATGATTTTATTAATTATTTTATTAGATGTCACTTATTATAAAGTCATACACAAGCAGCAACAAATATTTGCAGCGATGGCTGCTGGTGGTGTTATTAGTCATATTGATTATTCTTCAATATGTTTTTTTGTTTTGATTTTGATGCTTTCATAATATCTTCAGAATTCGAATATGATAATGCGGATGCGAAAATATCTTAAACGACTTTAGGTATGTAATGTAACAACCATTTTCTGTTTAATTAACTTCCTTACGTTTATATGGTATGTCACATCACATATAATTAGATCAGATCAAAATGTGTTTTGATACAAGAGTACCAATTTTGGTTTGGTCATAGATTGAGGGCTTTGACCGGTCAAAACTTGTTTGGGTTAGAACTGAATTAAGAAAAACGGCTTGGATATATATAAAAGATTATTAATATTGGTTTTGAGTCAAATCGGATCATTTAAAAAACTTTAGTTGGTTAAAAACGTTGTTTCAAAAAACTGATTTAATTCTTTAGTCGATATGTGCTATGACTAAATGATTTCAAAACTACCTCTTATAAGCAAACGAATATAAATCTTCTATGAAATGTTATGATATGTTTGACTTTTACAGTAAAAAACATATCTGACTCAAATTGTTTCTTGACCCAAATAAAAATTATGACCTGATTTCAGTCTTTGACCCGATTTGGATTAGTTAACCAGTAATCAAAATTCGGAAAAATACTATTTTTTTTAACAATTTTTATTACCATAACTAGACTATTTGGAGGATATGTTGCTGATGTGGTTGTTGCAATTGAGCAGGGGGTTCATGATGGATTGATGGTTTGGACATACTAAACCTCTTGGTGGGGCCCAACAGTCTCGCCATCGTGCGAACTGAGAACTGAGAACCACTTTTTTAAACCCATTCGATGCCACCCGCTGTCAAAGCTGGCGTTTTTGTTGCATAAGCAGCCGGAAATGGAGGCCAGTATGCCATATCTATAATCTCTTACAGCCCATGGATTGTAATCGTAAATGTTTCATGATCGAAGATATAAAAATCCTTTAATGCTCGGAGACAGGAAAATCCTACCTAGCATCGGTTTGTCACATAAGTGATTATCTAAATATTAAGTAATTAGTTGTTAAATAAATTAAAACTCGATACTTTTACACTTAGAAGTTTGGTTCAAATATGTGTGTACATGGGCTCAAATATGTTCGCTTATACTTTATAACCATGAAGTGCGTATCAAATATGTTCAATTATTTACTTTTGAAAAGCCAAACTATCATGTTCAGTTTTTTACTTTTCTAATGCCAAAATTTCCTGTCATATGTTCTTTTAAAATACCAAAATTGCCTTTGTATTATGTTCAGCTATTGACTATATGTATATTATACCAAAATTGCCCCTCTAGTATGTTCCGTTTTTATTTGTATATGCAAACTGTTGACAAAATTGCCTCATTTAAAGTAATAGCGTGTACAAATTAAATGTTACAAGTTGAAAGAATTTTATGGAAATCACCTATTGACTATGGAAAGTCAAATAATAGTTTATTATAACGTTTAATTCAAAATGGCTCATTTGTATGATATAGTTGCAGAGGTTCTCACATGGGAATATGTTGAAAATGTTATATATTGATCCTTAATTGACTAATATTTAATAATGTATTAATTTTGGTTCTTGTCAGAGATTGATGGCATTAACTGGTCAAAATGCTTTTGGGTTAGAACGGGATGTCAGCAAATTGGGTTCGGGCCATTGAAGAAAGGTCTCAGCCTGGTTCATTTACAAAAATTGTTTACTTTTTTGAATGTTTAGTTTGATTTGCTAACTACCACTATCATCAGAGTTGGTATATATTTGGTATAAAAAGGCATGAGGCAGGGACAGTGATGTCTATTAAAATTTAATGATGAGGAAGGTTGTCTACATCATATTAACCAAGAAATTGAGGCTAAACCTGCTGCTTTACTTGGTCAAAACAGGTTTCTTTCTTTCTTTCTTTCTTTTTAACATGTTAAAATAATAATGTGTAGCAAGGTATAATTTCAATTTTGGGTTTTATTTTTTTGGTAGATCTCAAACACCACAAGGGTTCAGATGATGATGATGACAAGTGTTGCATAGGAGTAACCCAGGTACATGCTTTAACCATAAGGTATGCACGTTAATGTACTCAATAGTCAACCTAAATGTGTTAAATGTGTTTGTAGAAAGTCTAGAAGAAGTCGAACATTTGAAGTTTACTCATGTCATAGGTGATTTTTTTGAATGATTTATAGTACTAAAAGCAACTTATTTTAAAGTTTTAAACTAATGGCTACATGTTGACCTTTTTCAGGTCAAGATCACATTCATACTCTCCATAAAATTCAAACTGGTATGATAGACACATGAGTAATTAGGGGGCACCAAAAATAGAATACATAACAAAATTTGGGGTCTCTCTGTGTGATTATCGACTGAAGCTCGTTGGATACAATCATCACCTTCTCCTCCTTTGTCCCATGTTGGCTCAACAGGTCATTTTGACATAAAGGGTCAAGATTAAAATTGTTATGAATCAGTTTCAGGTTTCGAGTATTGGTCAAATCAAAACAATTACGATAAGGGGCAATTTTGGTATTTTCAAAAAGTTTAGAATACGGGTTGATTATAAGTGGATAATACTGAGTGCGTGCTAATTTTGTTGGTGTACACATGTATTTTGGCAGGATGACTTTGGAAGGTCAATCAGCTTGAATAAGTTTTCAATTTAAATAAAGATGAAAGTTCGTCAGTTTGTATAATTATGTTTCTCATTATTTGATTAGCTAAATTCGTAGATATGCTTTTTGCATGTTGAAAGATGTGAGTGGTGATGGTGGGAATGTTGTAGATGGTTAGAACTTTGAAAGATATAGATGTTTATATTTATGAGATGTATTTTCCTGTAGCAACGTTAGCATGTTAATATCATATTGCAAGCTATATTCAGATCCCGCGGGTTACCTTATAGTATGTATATATATATATATATATATATATATATATATATATATATATATATATATATATATTGTAAGGCCCCATTACCGATAGCCCTACTTTAACGTTGGATTTACTCATAAACGCAGTTCTAAATATCAGAGTTAACAAAAACTTTCGCGGAATAATAAAACTTCAACCATAACATATTACATAACCATCAAATTATGTCTTATAAAACATTCGTAGTCAATTAAAACAAAACATAGTCTTTAAAACATCACAACATTTCTTCGAGATGCCAGTATCTTCGATTTCCATGCCATGTGTCTTCAGTCACGCGAGCTGCCTCAACCTATTTGCCTGCGTGCATACTAAAAGTCAGCTATGCTGAGTGAGTTCTAGTTAATCACATAACTTACTTTTCATACACATATACGTTCCCGAAGGTACGCATTACATACATATCATGTTCATCATTCGTCCATACACATTCATATCTAACCATACATTATAAAGGGCGTTTCACCTACATACCTCGGACATTATTATTAGGGTCCGGTCACCCTTCATCCTCGGATATTATTAGGGTCCGGTCACCCTTCATCCTCGGATATTATTAGGGTCCGGTCACCCTTCATGCTTCATACGATACCTGTTCTTACATACTTTTCCTGACTATACGTGCAATCTCCGAAGAGCGTTCACGTACCAATAACATATCATACGTACATTATGAATACATCATATATATTCATACATGCATTTTATCTTACATCATACATAGCAATCGCATCTTTAGCTACCACCTGACGGTACATGCAATATCCGAAGATCGTTCATGCACCGTCAAGCAATCATCATACATACATCATACAAGGCATACACTTACCACTTAAGGTAAGTGTATTAACTATCACATCGAGTATGCACACAGCCCCGAAAACATAACAAGGAAGTGGGGATAGGGACTCACCTCAATGCGGTTGCGTTCACCGTTTACGGTTATTCCCTTCTTGAGCTGTGCACGACTAACTATATAATAATTATATGTATAAATAAACTATCACTACACATATCGTCTTTCTAGTTTAATCATTACCCACAACGAACGGAGGTCCGGGGGCAGCGCCCCTGGCAGCGGTGTTCTAGGGGCGGCAGCCCCTAGCGGGGTCCAAGGGGCAGAGCCCCTGGCTGGGGTTAAGCTGCCAGGTCAGCTTGGAAAAATTTTATTTTCATTAACTGTCTTTACACATTTTCCATTAGGATTTTGAATCATTAAATAATTTGCTACTTAAAATCCAAGGGCTTCTATGTAATTAAATCATTCTTTTCTAAGTCCACGGACTGTTCTTGTCATTCTGCCAAACTCCTAGTTCGTTACTTATCCTTAACGAACTGACTTGTCATGACGAACTGGTTATTTTAACGAATTGAACCCTTCTAACGAACTGGACCCTTAACGAATCAGTCCATAGCGAACCAGTCTATGTAACGAATTGGACCTTTCAATTCGTTATCTTTTAACTATAGCGAATCAAGGGTAATTCGCTATCCTTTCCCCTTAACGAACTTAAGTTAGTTCGTTATGTTTACTTAGGCGAATTAGCTAGCGAATCACTTTAATTCGTTGGTTATTCCTAAGCGAACCAGGGTTAGGTCAGGGAATCTCAGAACATTCCCTGACATCCCTTAATCTCGTACATACTTTTCCGGCGCCGCCTTTGCCAGAAGGCTGCCGGAAAACCGCGAACACGTCGGAAAAACGAGTTTTAACTCGTTTTTCACCGTTTTTCGTCCCGTTTGATCCAGATCTGAGCTAGGGTGACCCTTAAGCTCATCATAGGTTCGGTTTATACCCGATTCCACCCGGATCTCGTGACCTAAACGGTTTAACGGTGTCGGCTCGTCGTTTCGTGTTTATATCTAACGGGTTTAAGCTCATACAATAAAATACTATCATACCTTGGGTCGGGATCGGTTTCCTTCTTGGTTTCGGTCTAAAGAGAGAGAGAGACTAGAGAGAGAGCTTAAGTGTGTGTTTTGGGAGGTGTATGGAATGTGTGAAATGAATGATTAAAGGCCATTTAATGACTTATATAATTATGGATCATGGGCTTAAGCCCATGGTCCTTTCCTCTTTCTTTCATAGCCCAAGTCCATAACCCATATCCATTTAACCCAACACTAGCCCGACTCATAATAACTTGTATTTTAATTTGTTAACCGAAACTCGAAAAACAGGATGTTACATATATATATATATATAAGAGTTAAAATAAAAAGACATAGTTTTGTAGGAAGAGTAACAAATAACAAAAAATTTAGAGTTAGAAAACTATTTAGCCTAAATCCTAGATCCTAGGAAACTATTTGTTATTTAAAAAACTATCAATCTCAACCACTAGATCATAGATCCAAGGGCTTAGATTTATTCTAACTCTTCATAGAAAACTATTTCTTTTATATAGAAAATGATTAAAATAAAAATACATAGTTTTGTAGGAAGAATAAGAACATAAAATTTAGAGTTAGGAAACTATATAGCCTAAATCCTAGATCCTAGGAAACTATTTGGTATTTTGAAAACTATCAATCTCAACCACTGAATCATAGATTCAAGAGCTTAGATTTATTCTTACTCTTTCTATAAAACTATTTCTTTTTATTATAACCCAACCCTATATATATATATATATATATATATACCTAGGAAACTATTTGGTATTTTGAAAACTATCAATCTCAACCACTGAATCATAGATTCAAGAGCTTAGATTTATTCTTACTCTTTCTATAAAACTATTTCTTTTTATTATAACTCACCCAAATATATATATATATATATATATATATATATATATATATATATATATATAGGGTTGGGTTATAATGAAAACATGGTTGAGTTGTGAAAACCATGTAAACTCTATATAGACTACATATTCAAATAATTCTATTGATTTGTGTGGTCCATATTAAAAGTGAATAAAAAACTAAAATCAATTTCAATAAACATTTAAATTAATACAAAAAGGGCAATCTAGTCAAATCACTCTAACTACTTTTCAACTTTCTCTTTCCTCCCATCATTTCAATTTTCTCTTTCCTACTTTTTCTCTTACATCATCTTTTTTCTCTAACCATTTTTAAACTTTCTTTTTTTCTCCCATCATTGCAACTTCTTTCCTCACAAGTTTCTGATTAGCTTTTAACAAAAATATGCATTTTTCCGGCACTCTTTGGAAATTCGCCCCACCACAAGTCGATCTCTTAGCTGGTTTTGGTCTGGAAGTAATACAAAACATATGTTACTTGTAACACCATTAAGTCACAGGAATAAGAAAAATGTATAAAGAAAACATATGTTAATTGTATAAGAAAACATATGTTATTTTTTTTATAAAGAAAACATATGTTATTTTTTTAATGGGCTTTTGGGCTCAATTTTGTTTTTTCTAATAACAAAATAATTAACACCTAATTAAATATAAAATACAATAAAGTAATAGACATTTAAAACTACTGGCTGAATTAAACAAAAACGAAATTTGATGTATCGAAAAATTAACTCAAATTAAAACTACTGGCTAAAAACGATCTGTAAATGATATCTTAGATCTGATTTAAATCCTAAGACTCACAACACAACAAACTCATACTTTATCTTAAAAATAAAGCATCAAAAACTTCATAATCAATAAACAACATATTAAAAAAAAATCCATATACCAAGAAGATGATGACAAAAAACAAACTCCTATTATGAATGACTATCATTTAAATCTTAGACTTTAGATCTCATTTTAATCCGACAAAAAAACAAACTCCACTTAGGAGAGAGAGTCGAGTTATGGGTTGTTCAGATCTGTAGTAGAGAACAAACTCACCGGAGACAAAATCCATCAACCGGAGTCACACTTTTCGTCTTGACTTCCGACGGGAACTCAAAACCACCGGAAAAACTTAACCTTGACCTTCGTCCCGAGTCAGTGATGTCACCAGAAAGAAACCATATTTGGTCGGTGAGTTATGGGTTGTTCAGATCTGTGGTAGAGAAGAAAATTATGGAGGTTGTTATCGACTTCTTGGTAGGGTTTGAATGCAAAAAACAAACTCACTGGAGACAATATTCGCCAACCGAAGACATATCCATCAACCGGAGACAGATCCACTCTCTCTCCACGATGCCAACGATGAACAGATCTGGCAATCGTCAACCCGGTGGTGGCGTCCTCAATGTGTTGCAGGTAGTGGAGATGATCGGTTAGTGATGGTAAGGTAGTGATCAATTAGTGGTGGTAGTAAGTTATAGGTCTTTGAGTTTGAGTTTAAATATTAAATGAAAGAGAGAGAAAGTGATAATTTAATTTAATGGATTGGTACAAATGCAAGGAAAGAGAGAGTGGATCATATAAAATTACCTATGTGCCCTTCAGAAAATAAAATAATTAAAACTAGAAAAAGACCTATGTGGCTTAATCTTAGCCACACATTTTGAGTTTCTAGGGTTTTCTCAACTGGAGTAGGTTTTTATTCTATACTTTCCATATATATATATATATATATATATATAGGGATAGGATCATGAGAGAACTCCATTTTATGGAGAGAACTAGAGAACTAATAATAAAGTATTTTTAATTTAATTAAAAAAATTATTTTTAAAATTTTTTTTTCTTTCATCCTTCTTATATGTTGTTATTCTTCACCACAAAAAAAATAAAACTAAAAAAATTAAAAAAAAATAAAAAAAAATTAACGAGTAATGCATATATGCAATACACCGACTTTTTTTATAATGCATATGTGCAATAGTGTGCATTTCGATATTTGAAATAGTGTTGAATAGCATATATATATAGTTGTTTGTATTGTTTATTTGCAATAGTGTTATATTATATACAAAAATTAAAAAAAATCGATATATTGCATATGTGCATTAGTGTTGTATTACATATATGCGATAATGTGTTTTGCATACAATTATTAGTGTCGTATTTGCATATATTCAATAGTGTGTATTGGATAATGCAATTGTATTGTATTATATGCAATAAAACACTATTGTATATATGCAATAAGCATTAGTGCACATATGCACTACAGTAATACACCGACAAGTTTTTTTTTTAGGGTCAATATCATCTTATTAGAATGAGGAAAGAAAAAAAAATCACAAAATAATTTTTTTTAAAATAGTTAAAAATAATTATTTATTAGTTCTCTCTTTAAGAGGAGTTCTCTCTAGATCCCACCACTATATATATATATATATATAGGATCAGGATCATGAGAGAACTTTTATGAAATTGAGAACCATTTTATACCACAAAAAACTCTAAAATAAAAAATACACAAAAATCAAAAAAAGTAAAAAAACCAAAATTCTTATATTATCATCCCGGTTTCATAAAAAAACTCAGTTTAGCTAAATTATATACACATATGTATAATATATACATATATGTACATTTACATGTTTTTTTGTAGACATGTGTATAATTAAAGATAAATGATAATGTACATATGTGTATATTACGTAACTAAAGATTATATAAAATTATACATATTTGTATAATACGACGTTTTTTTATTTTATTTTTATTTTTTTAATGAAACTGGAATGAAATATAAGAATTTTGGTTTTTTTACTTTTTTAAAATTTTTATTATTTTTTGTTTTATGATTTTTTTAAAGGTGTTTTTAGTGGTCCAAAATGGTTCTCAAAGTTCTCAATTTGCAAAGGGTTCTCTTAGGATCCTTACCATATATATATATATATATATATATAGGGAGAGAATCATGAGAGAACTCTATTTTATGGAGAGAACTAGAGAACTAATAATGAAGTATTTTTAATTTAATTAAAAAAAATATTTTTTAAATTTTTTTTCTTTCATCCTTCTTATATGTTGTTATTCTTCACCACAAAAAAAATAAAACTAAAAAAAATAACGAGTAATATATGCAATACACCGACTTTTTTTATAATCCATATGTGCAATAGTGTGCATTTTGATATTTGAAATAGTGTTTAATAGCATATATATAGTTGTTTGTATTGTTTGCAATAGTGTTATATTATATACAAAAATTAAAAAAAATCGATATACTGCATATGTGCATTAGCGTTGTATTACATATATGCGATAATGTGTTTTGCATACAATTATTAGTGTCGTATTTGCATATATTCATTAGTGTGTATTGAATAATGCAATTGTGTTGTATTATATGCAATAAAACAATATTGTATATATGCAATAAGCATTAGTGCACATATGCACTATAGTACTACACCGACAAGTTTTTTTTTAGGGTCAATATCATCTTATTAGAACGAGGAAAGAAAAAAAATCAAAAAATAATTTTTTTTTAAATAGTTAAAAATAATTCTTTATTAGTTCTCTAGTTCTCTCTTTAAGATGAGTTCTCTCTAGATCCCACCCATATATATATATATATATATATATATATATATATATATATAAAATAAGTAGTTTTCTAGGAAGACTAAGAATAAATCATAGCCATTGGATCATATCAATCAATGGTTGAGATTTAAAATTACCAAAAACCCTCATAGTTTCCTAGAATTACTCTTTCACCATTATAACCGACATAGTTTCCTAGAATTATTCTTTCACCATAGGTTTTAATGCCAAATGTCAAATTATATTGGTTCTTACCATTTCTAGGAAACAACTTATTTTTATTTGAACCCTTTTCTATATATACTAGGTTAGGTACCCGTGTACAACACGGATTTAACAATTTTAATTTTTTAAATCAAGCATTCGAAATATCAAATAGCGAAATGTCATGATAAAGAATTTGGTTATTAAATAAAAAGGTACATACGTACATTACAATTACATGAATTAACTTTTTGACTAATACGATGATCATAAATTTACCATACATTATGATAGATATCATATGTTCGCGTAACATCGAGGTTTGGAATTGGGTGCAGTTAGGAGAAAAAAACATAGCATTTGCTACCATATAACAATAGATATTTCACGAAACAAATACTTTATAATAAGCTAGCTGAGGCTCGTGTGCTACGCGTGTTTTCAATAAAAGATAATATATATTATAAAAAAAATGACAATACTTGGCAACTAATTATTGTAACGAACTGAATAAAAGTTGAAGATGAAAATGCTTTAGGTCATCCCACCACAACCCTTATCATTAACTCTACAAAATGACCCATTTATTTTGAGTAAATGTGTTTTCATGTACTTTACACATTGGCAGTAAAAAGAAATAAAAAATCTTACACATTATCAATGCAAAAGAGTGATTGATTAGAGTGGATATTGTATAATTAATAGTACTTGCTTGTTGATCGAACGATTTTAATTTGTAACATCCTACTTTCAGTTATTATAATAAAAATAAATTTCGTTATTTCATAGTGGGTCGTTATCGGTTTAGATAAATAGAATACGAGTTGGGCCAGTGCTGGGTAAATGAATATGGGTTATGGACTTGGGTTAGGAAAGAAAGAAGGAAAGACCATGGGCTTAAGCCCATGATCCATAAATATATAAACCCTTAATATCCATTTAATCCTCATTCACACATATTCCATACACCACCCAAAACACACACTTAAGATTTCTCTCTAGTTCTTCTTTATCTCTATCCGAAATCAAGAAGGAAACCGAGCACCGATCCGAGGTAACGATAGTTTAATATTGTATGAGCTTAACCCGTTAGATAAAGTTGCGAAACAACGAGCCGACACCGTTAAACCGTTTAAATCACGAGATCCGGGCGGAATCGGGTATAAACCGAACCTATGATGAGCTTAGGGATCACCCTAGCTCAGATCTGGATCGAACGGGGCGAAAAACGGTGAAAAACGAGTTAAGAATCGTTCTTCCGGTGAGTTCGCGTTTTTCCGGCGGCTTTCCCGCAATGACGGCGCCGGAAAGGCGGCGCCGGAAAAGTAATACGAGGTTAAGGGTATGTCAGGGAATGTTCTGACATTCCCTGACCTAACCCTAGTTCGCTAACGGGAATTTAGCGAATTAAGGGTCATTCGTTAAGTAGATTCGCTGAGGAAAGATAACGAACTAGCCTTAGTTCGTGTCCTGATTCGTTAAGTAGATTCGCTGAGGAAAGATAACGAACTAGCCTTAGTTCGTGTCCTGATTCGTTAAGTAGATTAGCTGAGGAAAGATAACGAACTAGCCTTAGTTCGTGTCCTGATTCGTTAAGGAAAAGATAACAAATTAACCCCCCCTTTCGTTATAGCCATTCGTTATAGCCATTCGTTAAAGGAGATAACGAATTAGAAGGTCCAATTCGTTACTTGAACTGATTCGCAATGTGGACTGGTTCGTACAAGGACGGATTCGTCAGAGGTCCAGTTCGCTAGAGGGCTCAGTTCGTTACAAATGACCAGTTCGCTAAGATAAGTCAATTCGTTAAAGATTGAATAACGAACTAGAAAGTTTAATAAAATGACAGAACAGTCCCTGGACTTAGAAAAAGAATGATTTAATTACAAATAAACCCTTGAACTTTTAAGTAGCATATTATTCAATGATTCAAAATGCTAATGGAAAATGTGATAAGACAGTTAATGAAAATAAAATTTTTCCAAGCTGACCTGGCAGCTTAACCCCAGCCAGAGGCTCTGCCCCTTGGACCCCGCTAGGGGCTGCCGCCCCTAGAACCCCGCTGCCAGGGGTGCTGCCCTCGGACCCCCGTTCGTTGAGGGTAATAATTAAACTAGAAAGACGATATGTGTAGTGATAGTTATTGGTACGTATAATTATTATACAGTTAGTCGCGCACAGCTAAAGAAGGGGATAACCGTAAACGGTGAACGCAACCGCCTTGAGGTGAGTTTCTAGCTGTAACACCCCGTAACCGCAGCGGAAACGTACACGGGATGCAACAGACACATCTGATATCAACAGCATTGCTTATAAAGAAAATACCACTACATTAATTTATAACATATTACATTGTTGCGAGTTTCGTTACTATCTAGGTGTTACACACAGGTTTTACCGATAAGACATTAATATATGTTCATTACAAAATATAGAGCAGCAAGCTTCCAACAGGTAGCACAGATAATTAAGCACATTTCAATCATTCCAACTTGGGCATACCTAGAAAACATGTAAAGAAAACGGGTCAACTACGAATAGTTGGTGAGTTTCACTAATTTAAATAAACACTGACAGATCATTTTAATAATCATTTATTAAACGATGTAATTATGCGGGAAACTATGTTTCCCCGGAACATTTATAACCTCTGGGAACTAAGTTACCCCAGAACAATAATAACCTCTGGGAACTACGTTACCCCAGAACAAAAATACCTCTGGGAACTATGTTACCCCAGAATAATAATAACCCCTGGGAACTACGTTACCCCAGAACAATAATAACCTCTGGGAACTATGTTACCCCAGAATAATAATAACCTCTGGGAACTACGTTACCCCAGAACAATAATAACCTCTGGGAACTATGTTACCCCAGAACAATCCCACACGATAAACAATTTATATATTCTATGCATCAAACCATATATATATTTAAATATACAAGTATTTCCATACGATCAGTATGTACTTAAATACTTTAATAAATACATGCTTTCCGCCCCGGGAAAATATTTAAAACAGTTCAGTAAAAGGGGCTCGTGAAAACTCACCTTTCTGTGAGTCGGGACGTGATACAATGAACTGCTATAAGCCTGGATCTGTAATATAATATCTAATCGTTACTATATAATTCCCATAAATTAAATCCGTGTTAATCGGTACATCTGGGGACATTGTTAACCCAGTACTGTACTCGATCCGGGGACAATGTTAACCCCGTGACACTCCTAAGGACTCAGATTGTGCCATTACTTAGAGTCGGACGGTCAAATTATCATTTTTATGTTTTCCTTGATTTGCGTGCCGCCTAGCACGGTCATCCGTTTTTAGTTTCAAAAATGAGTTTATTCACACCCGACCCAAAGATGGTGTTTGACTGTTACTTTAGTTAAAGTGATGAAATTAGAGCTCGGTTTGGACACCCCGTTTGGCCGCGGGGCCCGTTTCCGTCATTTAGGTGCCGGAAACAGTAAAATCGGGTAAAATTACCCAAATCATCCGAATTATTTTCGGATGATTTACTTTTATTTCATTTACTTAGTATTATGAAAATGGTCAATTTTTAGGTTTTTTTTTTATATACCAGTCAGCTCGCTTATGCGAGTTTTGCCGGTTTACACTTATAAGCTTTAAAAAATCTGTTTTTATGTTCTTTTTAGCACAAATAATTACCCGTTTAGTCTCGGGTCTTGAAATTTTGCACAAAACTTATTTTGACAGTAAGAAGTTTTATAAAAATTTTCCAGATTTATTTTTTTATATTTACATTTATTTATCTATTTTTAAACATTATTAAAACACTAAATATGTCAAAAATACCAAAAACTTTAGAAAAATCCCAAATTTTTCTGGGATGATCCCTGCCATCCTCATAACTCCCTGGAATTTTTCCAGAACCCAAAACTCATTTTTCAAGCCATTTTCACAAAAACCGAGCTAGAAAGCCCTAGAACTCGTTTTACCGGAAAGCCCCCTTAGACTTCTCCAACTGAGCTCAAATTTTGTGTGTGACTTTTATATGTTATAAAACCCTTATCCTAAATTTTCCAGAATTTTTCATCAAGTTTAGCTATTTTTCACCATTTTTGGCCAAAACCGAGCATTAAATTCACCAAATATTCATCTTTTATCCAAAAATTACCAAAAATTCACAGATCTCATATTTTCATGTATAGATCATCTCTGTGAAATTTCATGACCCGACTCTAAGCACTCTACAATCTGTCCATAATCACTAAATCACACGAAAACCGAACTATCTTGTGTTTTCTAGCGTTAGATCGCAAAGATCTTGGTTTCTAGACTTTGCTAGCCACTAGATACAACACTTACAAGCACAATAACACTATACCAAGCAAGTTACACCAACAATCAAACCATTTCTTTCATAGTGTCGGTTTTGATATAAAAACAAAGGTTTTAACCGTAAAAATCCGTTCTCGACTCTTTTTACTCATTTCTCGGACCAAGATCCCTTGTATACTTGTATACATCTCTTGATCATGCAAGAGTCGGTTTCATCTCGGGTTTTCACCCGTCTTTCACTTGGAAATTCATTTTCAAAGATTCTAACCGTAAAAATTCGTTATAAACTCTTTTAACTCATCACTTGGATCAAGATCCTTTGTATAACTTGTATACATCACTTGATCATGCGAGAATCGGTTTCAACTCGGGTTTTCACCCATTTTTACATTTGAAACCTCCTTTTCTCAAGATCATGAAGTTGGAAACAAGATTTAAGCATTAAAACATGTGTTATACCTTGTGTTCTTGGTTAAAATTGATGAGTTTGGATGAACACTTGAAAGAGTTGAGAGATTTGAGAGAGTTTTTGTTGTAAAAAAAAAGGAAATGAATGATAATATCAACCATAGGGCCGATCGGTCCAAGTAAAGGTGGGGGGTGGGCCCCACAACTTCAATATTAGCCACATATTCGGATTTCCGTAATCCGGATAATGTTTTGGATAATCTGGCTCAGTTCGTTTCTCGTTTAAACTCGTAATTCGGCTTAAAACGAGCCTAAAATGGTTGTTTTTCGGGTTAAAATAAAATTTACATAAAACCGACTTAAAAACTTTAAAAACTTAAACCATGACATTAAAACATCATATTATTAATAATTACGCATCTTTTTCGGCTTGATCGATCGTCTCTTGCTTGGTTTGATGTTAAAGGTTTCGTTTATCGTACCGACGTACTAATAAATCGAAATCCTTTTTCTGTGCTATAATTCACTTATCCCGAAGCATTAATACTTCGTAAATATCACTAAACATTATATACTTCGTCTATAATGTAATTCCCGATTCGTTCGGGTTTCAATAATCGTTCATTGGTTAATTGTAATTCCAATACGATTCACTATATAATCGAGTATGATTCGTACTATGAATCATATATACTCGTATATACGTACTATAACTCATATAATCAATATTAAATGACACGTAAATAGTATATACCGGCTAGGGTATACCTGGATTTGCCGGAATCGTTACACTAGCCCCACTTCCTTGTTATGTTTTCGGGGCTGTGTGCATACTAGATGTGATAGTGAATACACTTATCTTAAGTGATAAGTGTATGCCTTGTATGATTTACGTATGATGATTGTTTGACGGTGCGTGAACGATCTTCGGATATTGCATGAACCGTCAGGTGGTAGTTAAGATATGATTGATAAGTATGATGAGAGATATGATGTATGTATGAATTTATGATGTATGCATAATGTATGTATGTTATGATGATGGTACGTGAACGCTCTTCGGAGATTGCACGTATTGTCAAGGAAAGCATGTATGAACAGGTATGGTACAGTTACACGAAACAAAGGGACCAGACCCTAATAATATCTGTGATGTTAGGGACCAGACCCTTATAATATCTGTGATGTTAGGGACCAGACCCTTATAATATCTGTGATGTTAGGGACCAAACCCTTATAATATCTGTGAAGTTAGGGACCAGACCCTTATAATATTTGTGATGTTAGGGACCAGACCCTTATAATATCTGTGAGGTTATAGGGCGAAAGGCTCTTTAAAACGTATGATTATGTATGTAAAGGAAGTATGAAGGTAAGAATGAAAGTATATGCACTTACGTGTGTATGTAAGAAAGTTAAGAGGTTAAGTATGAAATGTAAGAAGGTATTGTATGATTATGTGATTAACTAGAACTCACTCAGCGTAGCTGACTTTTAGTATGCACGCAGGTGAGTAGGATAAGGCAGCTCGCGTGAGGAGACACGTGGCACTGAATAAAGGGGCTGGCATCGGAAGACGCAAGACGTTTAAGTTTAATGTTTTGTTTATTTTGAAAGATAAGATGTTGTTTTAAGACAAGAGGTGTTTTGTTATGAAATGTTTTATGAAAGCTTTTATATTCCGCGAATGTTTTAATTAACTCTGATATTTAGAACTGCGTTTATGAGTAAATCCAACACGAAAGTAGGGCTACCGGTAACGGGGCCTTACATAATTGCTGCATGTTTTTTGATTCCAAACGCTCCAAAAACTTGCCAAAGTAACAACAATTGATCTTATCAACACGTAAAAAGTAAAATAAATACTTCGTAATCAAAATGGGAAACAAAAGAGAAAAGAGATAGCTAACCTTCACCCATTTTAGTCAAAATCATAAATTAAATTAAGAAACAAATTAAGCAATCATTACCACATCGTCAAAGTCTTTTTTAATACAAAAGTATATAGAAATATTACATCGAGGAGTAATATTTTCTCCTAATGCAAACATATAGTCGCCTTCTTTATCATTCGGTCTCCAAGGAGGGTTGCAAAACAAAAATCTTATGACGTGCATATATAACCAAAATATAACCTGAAAAAGGCGACGAATGTTACAAACTCTTGATGCCATTATAGCCTTCCATTGCTATTCCTAGTACTATAAAAGTGTAAAACTTACTAATAACTAACTCACCCGAATACAACATTTGCACATCCGTAATCCTTTGTTCATGTTTCTTACATGCTTACGAACAACATGCATTTTACAAAACTAAAAATATTGTACAATTTAAATACCATTCCCAAACAAAGTTTTGAAGAAGATGTTTTGGCAAAAAAATTCAAATCATTAACGATTGGTCACTTTCATCAGGACATTATATTTTCAAAACATTCGAGAGTAAACACTTACCTTCACTTAGACTTGAAGACGCACTCATCACCAATTGATAAATTATTGTCAGCCATGAACTCACGCCACCCAAGCAAACACATCTTTATAGGTCCTTTTTTTCTAAATTGCGTAATGACCAAAGAAGAAGGCAACGTCTCTAAAAAATGCAACAAATTTTTGAATGGAAATTACATAAACAAATGCATATAATATAAATGTATAGATTTGTAACAGAATTGAAAAATCATATGTAATTTAGGCATCAAAATTGCAGTTACCATAAATAAGTTGACATTTAAATTCGAACACAAATTAAATTAGGCAACTTGGAAAATTAGATACAGTCATCTTAAATTCGTGATTGAATAAATCAATTAATTGAATACCACACACAGCAAAAATAATTTCCGGTTTAAATAAATTGACAAGTTTGCTATTAGAGAACGGTTTTAGAACACTATAACTGGGGTGTAAAATGAGAAGATGGTATTATTAGAAGTTCTCTTTATGTTATATGGTATGCTTTTAAATAATAATTATACTTATAACATAACCTAAAAGTTGTAAACAAAAATCACTAAATCATCATCTACAATAACTAACTAATTTGACAAATTACCTGAACTGTATAAGAACCAATCGTTTTAATTATCAATTGCATCATCAAGTTGAGAATCCATATTTAATTTCAAGAAATAAAAGTATATAAACATTACTTTCAAATACACAAGTATAGTGATACATAGAAATAATAATTACTAAAGCATGTATGATAACTAATGAATTCGACAATTTACCTGATCGGTTTCAGGATACCACTTATTTTGATTACTAATTGCATCATCAAGTTGAACAGCCATAGTCGGCTTCAACAAACAAAAATATATTAATCAAGAACACAAAGATGAGGAAAATAACAAAAAATTATGCAATATTCTCTTAATATTGCCGAAATTTGGGCGTGTTTACTGAATGTATTATTAATGAAGAACCCAGATTGTACCAAATTTTATGGTATTAATATTGAACACTTTTAAGATATCTTTTCATTGGTAGCTCTTTCATGATCACAATAATCTATATTATACATCATTAAGTAATTTATTTCTATGCAAGTGTGTTAATGCTAGATTAACAATTACAGAACTTAATAATTGCAATGAAAGAGTCTTTGAGGAGCACAAAGAGATGATTATGTCAAAACAGAAGATGATTTAAAGACCTATAAACAAAAATATATATATATACTCATTACACGATCAAGAACATGGTGGTGCTATGGTTTATTCATAACTATTGTATATAAATAAAATAAACATATTTGTAACACAGAGTAATCATAATCGGCTAAACCTATATAACATATATTAAGTTATAAAATTGACTAAATTAAACAATTCAGAATGATAACGAATCAAATATATAAGATACCTTCGCCACAAGAAAAATATGAATCGGTAGAAGATGATTCAGATTCCTTTCCAGTGATTAAAGATTGATTAACAATTTATTGAAGAAACATAACGAAAGGGGTTTCTAATTGAAATCAAAGAACGCCATTGGTGATTTGGAGTTGAAATTGGAAGACTCTGATTTTGCTTTTATGGTGATTTTGGAGTCGCTGGTGATTTTGAAACATTACTAAAGCAACAACAGCGATTTAGGGTTTTTGAAACACTATGATAAATCTAGTTATTAGGGCTATTGGGCCAAAGAACCGTGATTGTAAAACGAGTGTTGTGGAGGCGGGATTCGGAGTGTATGGATATGCTAGACAAAAGAAAGTTTTATTTATTAATTAGTATAGATACAGGGACAAGTTCAAGAGTGAACTCAACAAAAGTGGGGACTCTTCATTTTACATGTAAAAAAATATTCATTTTTCATGTAAAAAACACATTTTTACATAATCTTTTTAGAGTTTTTTTATATATAAACACATGTAGAAGCCTTTTTCAAAAAAATAAATAAATAATTATCAGTTAAAAAAGCGTAACTTTTTTTACAAAATTCATTTTTTTATTGGAATGTCTTATACATATATTTATAAGCAAAAAGTATAAAAAGTTTATGCCAAAACTATTTTTTTATATGTGAAATCGAGATTTATATTATTTTTTTACATGTAAAATGAAGAGTTTCTCACTTTATTTGAGTTCCCTCTTGAACATGCCCCTAGTTCTACATGTATTTTCTTTGAGTGCCTTGGCCGAGGACGCAGCTCGCAAACCTCAAGAGCCGACCCTACTTGTTTATGCTTCCCTTTTTCTTTTTGATTGTAATCACACACGCCTCCATCTTCATCTTCGATTGTTCTTTCACCTTGAACATAACCGATACCGACCGAATTCGCGTCGACTAATCTTTGTAACGCTCATGTTTTACCAACCTTCAAGTTTCAATGTTAGGGTTTTACCAACTGCCAGGTTAAAAAAAATAGTTTATTATATTTGACTTGTTCATTGCCGAAATTTCCTATGGAAGAAGAAATGGTGTTTTGGTGCTGGCATAGTGGATAATAGTTTAAATCCCAATTTAAACCACTTTTGTGTTTTATTAAAAGACTTGCATGGTGTATGTAAACACATACAAATAAATATGATGCTACAAATAGAGAGAATTGCATATATCATAATTTTTATATTATATTTAACTCAAGATTAAAATTACAGATATCCCCTCGCTTAGAGGTGCACAAAAAAAACCGGCTCCAGACTCGACCCTACCCGTGGGTACGGACCGGGCCTTGGGTTTCTCCCCGGAACTGTACCCAAAATCGGAACTGAACCAAGCCAGTGGAACCGGTTCCATCAATACCGTCAAAACCCGATTCACCTACCCAAAACCCGAAAAAAAAACCCGGTCAAATATTCCACGGACCCGGTTTTGACTTTTGTTGACCATATCCGGATGAATATACCCAGTTTGTGCACCTCTACACTCGCTTACTATATTATGATTCTTTATGTTCTTCCACAGCAACCAAGTTTGATTTTAGTTCATATTATTTATGTGCTAAGAATTATTTTTTTCTTGTTATACCCTACCTAAATTTACCCTGCCTACTCAACACGAAACATGAACCCGATATTATTTGGAAACATGTACCTAATCTTATTTGGGTGGGTTCTTCGGTCAATTTCTTTTAAGTTCAAGCCTGAAAACACATGACCCAAAATAACACAAAACACGAAAAATTACCAGAAGAACAACCTTTACTTAATCTGATCTGGTTAGGAAATAAGAAAGAGGGTTTTGACACTTTTGTGTTTTGGAAGGGTATTTTTGTCATTAAGTAAAATTTTATTAAGGAACAGGATACATGCAATTTTAATTTTGAGATGGGTAAACACGCAACAAAAAAATTGTAGAAGGTGAAATATGCAATCGTACATTCAATGAATGAATGCTATGCCAAATCAAACTTCAAAAAGGTTAACATGAATAGTGAAATGGCATCAATATGTTAACAATATTCAAATTAAACAATTTAAACCCACAAACTTGATGCATCTTATGCTTCAAATAAATTGAAATTTAAGACATGAAAACCGCCGTTTAACATCATTGAACCCAACACTAAACCGATAATATAACTACTGGTGAGCTTCAACCTTCTTCTTTTGCCAGAGCCTGTCAAGTGCACTATCAGCATCTCCCTGCGAAAACCAAGTTCCACGTCATACATATAATATATAACAAAGCATATAGATTTAAACACATATTCTACAATTACAAAACTACCCGTGCGCGTACAAAACCACAGAGAGCAAAAGTGAAAAACTGGCCAGTGTAACGACCAGACTCATCCAAATGGCCAACATTGATCTGAACAGAAGCATGATCCTTTGAGGTGATCAATCTGTTTGTAGCAGAGCTGCAGGAACATAATCACGTGATAAGTCGGTTTTAAAAAACACTTTCACACAATGAAAAAACGACGTTTTTTGTTTTGTAACGTACCACTTTCTGGGGATGTAAAGATCCATGTTTTGTCCTGCATGGTGATTTCTTCAAACTGCAACTAGTAAATAGATCAAACAAGTGTAGTTATTTAGATTACGAAAACATCACAGGAAGTTGGTAAGCTTAGCAGTAAGCGTCACGCATACACACTTTCCACATTAAAAGTTCTTTAACATCTTTAAGTACAAAATTAATGCATCTAAAACTCGTGAAAAGAAAATTGAAGGGAAAAAAATTTAATATATCTACAAACCACTGCATACAAGAGTGATATTGTTTAACTAGGGCGGCAATTATTGACACGACCCAAACCCGACACTAAAAAAACAAGTTTTGGGTCTACTAACACGACCTGTTTAAAAAACGGGTCGATTTCGGGTTGACTAACATAGCCCGTTTAAAAAAAGGTCGGGTTCGGGTTGATCTGTATTGAAACGGGTTAACGTATCAACCTATTTAACTATTATACAAAACTCCTTTTATAATTATATTTTTATTTGTCTTTTTTCCGTTTTCAATTTTCTATAGTTGATATTTCTCAAAAGGAATATACTTATTCACTCTACTAACTCTAAATTATATTATATTAAATTATTTTTTTGATAAATGGGTTAAACAGGTCGTGTTTGGGTCAACCCAAATTTATGTGTGTGTGGGTCAGGGTTGAAATATTTGACACGAATAATAATACAGGTCGGATCCAGGTTGCACAGTTCAACCCGTTAACCTGACACGATCAACACCCCAAACAACCATCAGCAAATTCATTGATATTTTCATACTAATTATCATCTTACAAAATCACAACGTTGATAAACCATCAATCTCATCGGTTTCCAAGAAAAAGCAGGCACATATCAACTCATTTCAAATGCCAAAATATATGTTTTACACAAGCTTAAAAATAGAAAGCGCGTGATATGGTACAATGCGTAGAGAGTAATGAAGGTAAAACACTAAAAAGTGTTATGTTTTTCATCTACCATATGATAAATAGTTGAAACACGACCCACAAACCTAGCTCGAGCTTTAAAAATAGAAATTGAAACGAGCCGAGCTTAAGCTCAAGCCTAGTCTAGCTCGGGCTCGGCTAAAACCCATTCATCCGAAAAATCATAATCATATTTAAGATACTAGAACTAGAAAGCTACAACATTTCAATTTCAACTAACTGATGATTTCTTAATCCACATGTCACTTGTTTACATACAACACTTCAACTACGAAACACAAACAAACCCACCCCACCTAATTGCAATTCAATCACAAAATTTATTTAAACAGAATCGTAGAGATTGTAAAGTGAAATGAACAACAATACAAATACAAATACAAACCTTGATCGGAAGTGACTGATATGAAAGCTGCTGTGGATTGCGAGTGTCGACGGCGGCCAAACCCTAGATTGTTTTATAATAACACCAAGGGTATTACGGTCATTCTAAATAAAAAACTATTACAATGAAATAAAAATGATAAATAGAAAACTCAAGTTAAAGATGTGGTACATTTTAAAATTTTGAAAAATAAATTAAGTAATTGTTTTTTAAACGAGCTAAACCCCTAGCTCTATGAGAAGAAAGTTTTTGCAAACTTATTTCTTGCAATCCTAGGAGTCAATAGCTTAAAACTAATATCCTCATGTAGAAATGATTTGTGAAATGCTTGCAGTTCAGTTTAAAGATGTTGCACAACTAGATTTGAAGAAGATTCTATTAGCACAGTAAGAAGCCATATCATAAGTTAGACCCATTCATTTATGAATGATTTTGCAGGATGACTATTTTACTCTTCTAAATTATTTCGTGATAAATGAAATATATCTATATAGTCATAGCTCCTAATAATTGTACTAAATGACCAAAGCTTACATTATAACAAACCATAATACATCTTAAAACAAACTTTCGTGATAACCAACCAATGTTAATTAGATAAAACACACTCATATGTTAAGCATCTCTTAAAAACCTCTGAGACGTAATTGTGCACTATATTTAAGTGCAACAAAAACATTATTAATAATTACAAAAACAAGATTTTTATCCCATTAACGTACATAAAATATTCTTCTTGATCTGATTCGAGACTTCATACAAGAGAGAGAGAGAGAGAGACTTCAAAAACAACCCTTTTAACTCAAACCTATTATGACCTGTAACTTTTCAAAGGCCACTCATGAGAGGAAAAAGAATATCAAAATGGATCGTAAAAATATATTAGTAATGTTCATACCCAACACTTATAATTTAAAGTTGCGTTATGCACACACATCACACTGGTGTATGTATTCATGCTGCAATGTTTCTACTAAGACAAATTAAGATTTGAGACTAAAAGCCCAAAACAGGCTATATATGCTTGAAGACAACCAGATGATAGTTTAATTACAAATATACAATAATGTTTACATTAAATCACCAAATTAACTTGCTGGCTCGTCCTTAGAGCTACTACTATTGATTGAACTTTGACGATGAATTCAAATGTACGTGAAGCGATTGACAACGTTGGTCGGGTCCTAATGCACTCAATGAGTGGATGTTCGGAAGAATTTTCTCACATGCTTTTTGAAGAGATTTCTAAGTAGAATCTGGAATTAAACCGTGAGTCCACCATTACGCGAATGTGCCAGCATAATCATTCTATTCATCAGTAACAACATTTCCCAACTAAAAAGAATGATTCAAAGTTAGATGTTGATGCTCTTAGAATAAAAATAAGTAAGAACTCACAGTTGTGGATTCTTTGGACGTATATTCAGCATGTTTTGGTGGAGTGATGAACCATATTGCAAGGGAACCGTCCGCCTCGGTTGTGAAATTAGATAAGTCAACCTGAAACCATCATTTAACCTTTATAAAAGTCAATTATGATTTCATATGTGAACTGATCGTGCACAAATTAAAGTGAAGACATAATATTTAACTTGTGAATTGCTAACATTAATCTAACTCCATAGCAATTAGCTGAGTAAGTTCTTCAAATCCAAATTATAGTATTTGATATACATTTACATGTAAAATACAATGCTTCCAACTTTCGATCCTACATGGCGAAAGAAAATAAAAAACATAGTTACATTAAAAAGACAAAAATTAAGCATAAAGATCCAGCTTTATGCATTTTAATCATGTAACTACATTTAAAAAGTCAAACATTAACGAATTTTATGCTTAAGGATCACAACTTTATGCAGTTTAATCATATAACTTATCATTAAAAACTCACATTTTGAGACACATATCACCTATTTGTAAAAGAATTGTAAATTCAAAAAGGCCAAGACACAACTTAATTCAAAACTGATATATTCTTTACATATTTACTTTTAGAATTTTGGTAAATACCTTACGCATTATTATCAACATTACCATCAAAATTATCAATACATTTCATATAAATTCTAATTGTGTAAAATAAGATGTTTGACTTCAATATTAGGCGCTGGCTATATATTTCTTCATTAACTGTCAAAAGCTTAGTTTTCCTAATTCGCAAATCGCCAAATCAGACATCTATAAGCCTAGTACGTCGAGTTTTTTGTTGCACAAAATTATTAACCATTACCAAATAATAAGTTTTTCAACATGTAACATCAAATAATAATAAAATAAAAGCAAGTTATTCAAATATGTATTAACTTACTTAAATGAAGGCTTGTCAACTTATCATTTTAGGAGAATGGTTAATATTGGTTATCACCCTGAGAAAATAATTGGGAAAGAGTTATCAACAAAATACAATAAGTTGAAAGTTAATGGCCACTTAATCCTCAAATTAATAGTATCTGTGTGGGTAGTAGTTATTGTTAGCCCAAAATGATGTGACTGGTGCGGTAGCGTAGATGTAATCATCTACCATGGACGACACCTTCAAAACGTTTATGTAGTTGTTGGACCCGGGGCTACCAAAGTAGGCCGACCAAACCCAAAGGTCATACGAAGCAACAACTTGAAAACTCGCCGTTGGAACTTTCTGGTCACCACGTGTATATTTACCTCGCCATGCAGTTGGACAATTATCCCAGTTCCAATGCATGCAATCCTTACTTCCGATCATGCCGAGTAAACCATGTTCCCTTTCATGCATCGGGTAAATTTGTTGTAAGTCGTGCCAAGTGGGTCTTCTAAGATAACGTTCACCGTATAGTTGTATTATGCCTATTAGAATTATTAAATAAACAAATTTAAAATAAATACAATATAATTTTTTTAAAAGTTTAATAAATACCTTGGCAAAAATACTCCAAGGTGTCTCGTGTTGTTTTTTCAGCCATTTTTAAGTACTCTTCGTTGATGTCGGTCGTGGTTCTGTAGGCGAGCATGCGTAATGCTGACGTACACTTCTGGATATTGGTGAATCCTAACAACCCTCGTGCGTCCCGTTTTTGCTTAAAGTAATCATACTCGCTCTCCAAATCATAGACAATGCGCAAAAATAAACGTTTAGACATCCGGAAGCGTAAACTTCGGTTTTCGTCCATGTGGTTTGTCCAAATCTGTGGTTTTAGTCAAATAGTTTCAAATTTGCGATTTTTCGTCCCAGTGGTTACATTTCACTTGCAATTAACCCTGAATTTACTAATGTCATTAGGTCTGGTCGTTAAACCCACCAATGTGCTCTTCACGTGATTAACATAGGGCTTTAAATCCTTCTTCTTCTATAGTCTTGCAAAGAAGATCTTCTATGCCCTCGAGATTCATCCCCAAGTCACGAGCCAACCTAATCATTGCATCAACCTCCTCCTTTGTATGGTCATAGGCCATAGGACAATCCTTAACAACATCTTGTGACTTATCAAGCCCTTCTTCACTTAGCACGTCATCTCAGAGATGCTCTTCAAGCATACGATTATCAACAATTGATGTGCGAAAAGCTATATATCGAACTTGATGTCCCCAAACGGCGCCACAAACGGCAAGTGTATCGGTCGCGTATAGCAAAGATAAGGAAAGTCTAGATATCGAAATCGAAGACACGTGAGAACGGCTCAGATTATAAACCCTAATCCAAGTCCTACACTGAAAGATTTTAATTAAGTTTATTATTAAAAACTACTTGACCTAATTTACTCTAACTAAATTAATTAAACTTAACTAACTGGAATAACTGACAAAACTTTCCAAACTTAGAAAACTTAACAACCCTTAAAAGATACGATGGAGAAAACTTCTACCTAGGTAAGAATCAAATTGACGGCCCAACAAGCAAATGGATTGAATGATCTCATGACACGGTATCTAAAGATGACGCAACTAAGTCTCGCTTAAGCTAGCTAGATCACCTCTCGGTCTCACTAACAAACCTTAACTACACTTAATTGATTAGAAAAGCAAACCGGAAAATGATTACTAAGGTGTTCTAATGTCGACTCTCCTCTCGGACTCATCGAAACTCAACCCTAATGGATATGAATACTACACAACTAAGGATAGAGGAACAATTCAATTAACACAAATTAGATCAACTAGTCGCTCAAAAACCCAAACCTGACAAGAATCGAATTCGCTCTCACGCAATTCTAATCCTAGCATGGAAAGGCTATGAGACAACCCTAACTTCTTATCACCTCTCGGTCTCTAAGAGGGTGTATACCCGCTGATTTTTATCAAATACTTCACTTAACAAAACCCTATGGTTGTACATACCGCAAACAAACCCTAAACACAAAGTCTATAATCAAACATGCAAAAACTAATCAAAACACAATCAATCAATAATCAAAGCATGAGGTTTATGAAGTAATATTAATAAAATCTCAGTAACTAAACACAACCTAATTCATATATAAATCAACTTTACAATAGAAATTCAAGTCTTTTGATCAAGCAATCCATAAAATTCATCAAACTTGAACAATTATCATTAAACCTAGGTAGAACTAACAAGATTAGCCAAGCATCTTAAAAGGAAAACAACATATACTTGTAAAAATATTCATATTACCCATCCAAATCATAAATAAACTCATTTAACAATCAAGAATAATCAAACGCAACTCAATCTTTAATTCAGTTGCAAAAGAATTCAACTTTAAGATAAAAAAACAAGACAATTATGAAACTTAAATCAAACCAAAGTATATGATGATGATGGCTGTCTTTGAAGACTTAAAACACTTAGAAAACACTTGTAACTTGGCTACAAAACTCTCTTTTTCTTCCTCTAGGCTGTTGCTGATCGGAACCTTCACCAAACTAGGGTTTATAATTTTTTTCCTCTCTTTTCTTCCTTGCTGCTGCTGATTTTGAGATTATGGGGATGTTTAGGGTTTGTTTTCTTGTTGTTTATTATATTAGAACACATATGGGCTTCACAAAATGGATATGGGTCGGGCCTTTGAGTTGGTTCTTCAAGAATAGTGCATAAAAGGCCTCTAAGTGTCTTGAAAAGTTCGATTTATTTCTCTTTAAACCCGTAACTTACAAAATACTGTAAGATTATACTAAAACAAGTTAAAAACATTAAATATTAGACAAATAAGCGATTAAACAATGATAAATAACGCTAAAAACTAATGTGTTTTACAACACATCAACAATCTCCGCCAACCCTATAGGATCCGGCTGGTTAATTTTGACATTTTCAGCCACCAATTTATTATGTATAACACTAGCACTAAAGTTCATTAAAGAAAAGACGGGCCCGATTTCTCATCAACCCGATTTCTTGCACCAATGAGATCAGAGAGCACTTCAAATATGTTATTTTAGACAATTGGCGCTTAAACAACCCGAGAATAGTTAAACCCCGTCTTAATTCTGTTAGCACCACTCATGTACTTGTACCTGAATTTTTATCCTTACTTGAAACCGGTTTCTCATCATTACTTTTCCCCAACAATATATTACCTGTAGTACTGCCACGAACATCATGGCCAACTCTTTTTGATTGCGGAGCATGCTTTGGTGGCCCATTATCTTTTCGGTTATTTCTAAAAACATGGGTAAAATCGAACAGTTTATCACTAGTTGGAGACTCAACAATGATAGGTGTTTTTTATTGAATGCTCTTTGGCATCCTTCTCTACAATCTCTTCCTCAGCACGAGGCATTTTATTACCAAGTTTAAACGAGTGGCCAAACACACAACAGTGGGAACATATAACGGGTTTCCATTGGTAGGAAGCCTTCAAAACACCTATACGAGTATTACTGTTTGGACCAGCCAGTTATTCCACCTCAACTTCATCCGGTAAGTTAGAGGTGTCCTTTACTTCAACCAACATACGGGCATGCACCATTTTACTAGTTTTACCTACCACATAAGCTTAAGTAATTTTATCCAACAACCGAGGAACACCAATGCCACAAAAGAGTTTGCTCATACCCTTTTCCGTCCATAATACCATAGGAACGTTATGCATGGTAACCCACAAATGTATAGTTAATGGTTCAACTTTCTCAAGACATAAGCCTAATTCCCATATATTGAGAAAAATTGGAACACTATTAACCATCCAAACTCTCTTTTCTAGCACCGTATTCTTTGCTATCATGGCCAAATCATATATTTTCCACAGGTGTTTAAGACAAAAATTAACTTACTAAAAATAAAATCGATAGACGAACCTAGAAAATAACTGATGTACATAAAAATATACATCTTTTCGGCATCAAATAATCTCTAAAACTGCAATTTATGTCAAATAACATAGCATAAAAGACTACTTATCATAATAAAACATAATTTCAGGTGAAACCAAGCCCCAAACGAAGAAACAAGCAAAAAGACGAAAAAAAAGAGAAGAAAACACAAGAAAACAACGAAACACGCCCCCATGCCTCAAGAAACACGCCCCCATGCTTCTAACACAAGAAAAGACAAAATCTGGAAGCAAAAGCACGAGGCCGTGTTCATCATGCACGGGGCCGTGGATGAGAATACAGAAAAGACAAAGAAGAATTGAACACATGTCACTAAAAAGCACGGGGACGTGCCTACCAACCACGGGGCCGTTGCCACCTCACAGAAAAGACAAAACAAATCTGGCACATGTCATAAAAATGCACGGGGGCGTGCTCATCAAGCACGGGGCCGTGCCTCACTATCCAGATTGCCTATAAATAGTGGCTCATGTTGCACTCATTTGGTGTGCCTTGAAAATATTTCTATCCGATTCTCTCTTATAAAAACACACACTAACACTCACTTTAGAGATTTAGTGAAGAGTTTGAAGGCTTGGAGATCATCACCATCAATCATCATCATCAACAATCATTACCATCATTAAGAAGAAGGATTCATCTACATTTGGTTAGATTGTTCCAAGTTTAATAATGTATCTATTACTATCAATCATCTTAATGTTTATCATCATGCTCATTATGAGCTAAACTCCTTTTACCATCTAAAATATATGAAGAAGCTTTGTTTTATTTGATAATTAATCAAGATATGTGATGTAGTCTAGTAAAGTACATGGTTATATTACAATTATCTTTTGATGAGAAATGTTTCACCATCTTAAATCACTAATTCAAAGTTGGTGGTTGTCAATTCCACTGGCAATCGTTTATGATCGATTCATGTTCTTGAAAGATAGAAATACTTTGATACACTATCGAAACATGGATCCTTATATTGTACTTAGAAATGATGAGATATAAGTTATGATGTATTTTTCTAAACCTTGGTAATCCGAAAATAGCTTTGCTTAGAATATCAAATTAGTTAAAGAAATCATATGTTAACGGAATGTGTAATTATAACCTACATAAATCAACCAAGGGGAGGTTGTGTGATGAACTACAATCACCCGAAGTTGTTAGAATTGGTATTTGGGAAATCGAAGTCAATCCTAATCTTTCTACTTTACGAAACTACTTGCCAACTTAAATTGACATCATTGAGATAGTATGACATTAGGAAAGGGTGGACTTTAAAATGCGCATGCTATCTCCTTTGTGCCAAAGATGCTCACTTAAGGTTTAAGGAGCCATCTATCATATATTGCTATGACAAGTTTATCACATGTCCAAATATTAATTATCAATGTTAAAATGGAGTGGATTCTTGATCTTATATGGTAACCTTCGCATAATTGAAAAACTCGTTTAGAATTTCTTATCTTGGTCACATATATATTATATATAAGTATTTATATTTTGTAAGAAGTTTGAAGAAAATTAACCCCAAAAACGATTAAAACCTCCGATTAAAGTAAAACAACGATTTATTAATAGAAACATTTGTGTCCACGGATCGATACTTGGTTCTTACCAATACTATTCTACATATACGATAGATACACTTGCCTATTTTGTGTGTGTTTAGTCTTTGTAGAAATCACTTTTATAAATTTAATACACGATCTTGTGCAAAAGCAAATCATTTCATCCTTTCATATTTAATCGCACGCGCAACACACATCAAGTTTTTGGCGCCGTTGCCGGGGACACCGTACGTTTCTAAGAACAATCCAAGTTTTAATTTAATCATTGTCAATAATCGTACAAATATTTAACTTCTATTTTATTTTATATTTAACTTTTATTTTTTTTAAATATATAATTTTACGGCTAGCCTACTTTTTACCTTTATTTACCTTACCCTACTTTAGCTTAATTAACTTAAACCTTAGATAGTTTAGAATAGCTTAGCTTAACTTATAGTTTAACTTAGACTAACTTTAACTAACTTTTAATTTAGTGTTTAATTTTGATTTAGTCCCATGTATGTCCTCTACTTCTGAGCCTGCGCTTGTTTCTCCAATTTCTGAACCGGAACGACTCTTTCGTCGACGAACTCGTAAACGGACTACAGAAACCGCAGAAGCAATCAAAGACGAATCAGTAGACGCCACCACATCAGGAGAAAATCAAACCGAAGAAATGATAGCGGCCCAGAACAATGAGCCGAACATGAGCTAGTATGCCAAGCCAACTCTCGAGGGCTATGGCAATGGAGTGGCTCCACCCGAAATTACCGAAAACTTCGAAATCAAATCTAGCACCATTCATATGGTGGAAAATTCAGTTCAATTTCATGGTCTCCTCGACGAAGACCCTCTTTCTCACATATCTCGATTTCTACGAATCTGCGGAACCTTTAAAATCCAAAACTGTTCAGAAGATCAAATCAAACTCAAACTCTTTCCTTTCTCTCTGAGGGGCCAAGCCCTAGAATGGATAGAATCTCTTTCTTCTGGTTTCATTACCACTTGGGACCAGATGGTTGAACAGTTTCTCCTCAAATATTTTCCACCAGATAAAACTGCAAAATACCGAGCCAGCATTACCGGATTCCGGACCGATGATGACGAATCGTTACACGCAGCATGGGAAAGATACAAAAGTCTTCTAAGAAGATGTCCACATCATGGACTGCGCGTATGGTTACAAGTACAAACTTTCTTTGACCCACAATCCAGTCAAAACAAGCAATCCATCGACCAGATCGCTGGTGGAGACCTGGGATCCAAATCACCTAACGAAGCATTTGAAGTCTTGGAGAATGCCGCAAAGAAGAGTTTTGCTTACAACCCACCAAGATCTACCCCTACACATAAAGGAATACACCACGTTGATTCCAACACTCTTGTCACAGCACAGCTTGAAGCTCTCTCTAAAAAATTCGAACAACTTCAAGCCGAACAATCAAAAACCAGAATCACCTATGACACTTGTGGAGGAAGCCATAAGACAATTGACTGTAAGCAAGTCATCATGGCCATGGAAGAAGTCGATTTCATCGCTCGACAGAACAACGCTTTCTGCAATAACTACAATCCAGGACGGAGAAACCACCCAAATTTCAGCTGGAAAGACGGAGGTAACACTCAACCTTTACCCGGATTCGAAAAAAGAGCAATGAATCAACCCTTCCATCCTAAACCTCAATTTCAAGATCAAAGTTCTAGTAGCCATCAAAACCCGAGCTACTCCAAGATCGAGGAAATGCTAATCCAACTAATGACCAAAACAAATGAAGCAGAAAAGAAAGCCGACTCAAGAGCCGTTGATATCAGCGGAGTATTATTAAAACATGAAGCCAATCTCAAAAGTAAACAAGCATCACTTCAGAACCTAGAAACCTAAATCGGACAAATTGCCAGACAATTATCCGAAAGACCACCTGCCACTCTTCCAAGCAACACAATCACCAACCCGAATGTAACAGCTAACACCGTTACACTCAGGAGCGGTACAACCACTGTTGTTACACCAGCTTTAGAATCAGTTATGAAAAAAACATCTCCTGATGAAACGCAGGAAAGGCTGACTCCAACAAGCACAATACAGCTTAAGGAGCCAGTCCGAACCTATGTTCCGCCTATTCCATACCCTGGAAGACTGAAGCAGGAACGATTGGAAGCCCAGTATGGGAAGTTTCTAGAACTCCTTAAGCAACTCCATATCAACATCCCTTTCGTCGAGGCTATTGCTCAGATGCCAAAATATGCCAAGTTTCTCAAAGAAGTGCTGACAAACAAAAGGAAGCTGGAGGAGCTCTCGCATGTCACCCTAAGTGAAGAATGTTCAACTGTCCTCAAAAGCAAGCTACCGACAAAGATGACCGATCCAGGGAGTTTTACTATCCCTTGTCTCATAGGAAATTTATCTGTTAGCAATGCCCTAGCTGACCTAGGAGCTAGTATTAATTTAATGCCTTATGCGGTTTTTTGCAAAACTAGGGATAGGAGAACCAAAGCCCACCAGCATGAGCATTCAGTTAGCTGACCGATCCGTTAAATACCCTCGGGGCATTGTTGAAAACATGCTTGTCAAAATTGACAAGTTTGTTTTCCCAGTAGATTTTGTTATTCTAGACATGGAAGAAGACATAAGTGTACCTCTAACTTTAGGAAGACCCTTTTTAGCCACCGCAAAGGCTATCATTGATGTTTGCACCGGAAAACTCACTCTCAGGGTCAATGACGAGGCAATCACTTTTGACATAGGAAAATCTATGCAATATCCGCAATAGCACGATGGCACGTTATATTGTGTTGACATCATAGACTCCATCGTGAGTTGCTATATGCGAGATTCCTCCATCAATACTCCTTTAGAAACACAAGTCTTAGACAAAACACTCAACAAACCCATTTTAGAAGACGAAAATCTCAACAATAACTACGAAAAGTCAGAAATAATATACGAAATCATTGAAAACAATGAAAAATGAAAACCATCAATCGAAGAACCACCAACCTTAGAATTAAAAGAACTACCAAAACATCTCGAATACGCCTTTCTAGAAAAATATTCTCAACTCCCAGTAATTATTTTTCTCACCTATCTAAAGAAGAGAAAGACGAACTTCTTAAGGTTCTTAAAAACCATAAGAAGGCCATCGCATGGAAGATCATGGATATCAAGGGCATCAGTCCCTCCTTTTGTACTCACAAAATCCTCATTGAGGAAGAATACAAACCCGTGGTCCAACATCAAAGACGTCTCAATCCCAACATGCAAGATGTGGTGAAGAAGGAAGTAATCAAACTGCTTGATGCCGGATTAATCTACCCAATCTCAGATTCACCTTGGTTAGTCCCGTTCAAGTAGTACCCAAGAAGGGAGGAATGACGGTCGTGATGAACGAGAAGGACGAATTAATACCAATGAGAACCATCACAGGCTGGCGAGTTTGCATTGACTATCGGAAGCTTAATGACGCCACAAGAAAAGATCATTTTCCACTTCCTTTCATAGACCAAATGCTTGAGCGATTATCTGGTAAAATGTTCTATTGTTTTCTTGATGGATTTTCCGGATACTTTCAGATTCCCATTGCTCCTGAGGATCAGGAGAAAACTACTTTTACATGTCCATACGGAACATTCACCTACCGAAGAATGCCATTTGGACTATGTAATGCTCCATCCACCTTCCAGCGTTGCATGGTGGCCATCTTTCACGAAATGATCGAAAACTCTATGGAAGTTTTCATGGACGACTTCTCATTCTTTGGAAACTCTTTCGATCAGTGTCTGAAAAACCTAGACAAAATGTTAGCTAGTGTGAAGAAGTAAATCTTGTGCTCAACTAGGAAAATTGCCACTTTATGGTAAAAGAAGGCATTGTTCTAGGTCACAAGATTTCTCAAAACGGACTAGAAGTTGATAGGGCCAAAATAGAAACCATATCCAAACTTCCGCCGCCAACTTCAGTCAAAGCCATTAGGAGTTTTTTAGGTCACGCAGGTTTCTACCGCCGCTTCATAAAAGACTTCTCAAAAATCTCAAGACCTATGACCATACTTCTGGAAAAAGACGCACCATTCTTCTTCTATGAGGAATGTATTGAATCATTCAATACATTAAAAAACAAACTCGTCAATGCACCAATCATGACCACACCCGATTGGACCCTTCCATTCGAAATCATGTGCGATGCAAGTGACTTTGCAGTTGGAGCCGTGCTCGGCCAACGCAAAGAAAAACATTTTCACCCAATTTACTATGCAAGTAAAACTCTTAACGTTGCACAAGAAAATTACACCACAACATAAAAAGAGTTACTAGCAGTAGTATTTGCCTTCGAAAAATTTAGATCATACCTAGTTCTTTCCAAAACCAAAGTTTACACAGACCATGCCGCCATACGATACCTCTTCAACAAGCAGGATGCCAAACCCAAACTTATCAGATGGATTCTACTACTCCAAGAATTTGACATCGAAGTCAAGGACAAAAAGGGAGCAGAAAATGTCGCCGCAGACCACCTTTCGCGCTTAGAATGTCCAACTCCTGACAAATTTCACAAAGAAATTATTAACGATAATTTCCCACATGAAATTCTTATGCGCATTCAAGCAATCATAGAAGAGAAAGACGAAAGTCCTTGATATGCCGACTTCGCAAATTACTTAGCATGTAGGATCCTTAGAAAAGGACTTACCCACCAACAGCGGAAGAAATTCTTCTCCGATCTTAAGTTTTACTTCTGGGAAGATCCATACATGTTTAGGATAGGAGCGGATCAAGTCATTCGTAGGTGCGTAGCAGGCAAGGAGGCCTTAGAAATTCTCAAACACTGTCATGAAGGACCAACAGGCGGACACCATGGTACCGCCACCACGGTCAGGAAAGTGTTTGATGCAGGATTTTTTTGGCCCACTATATACAAAGATACACATACTTTGATCCAAGCATGCGATGCTTGTCAAAGAGCCGGGAACATCTCATCAAAAAATGAGATGGCTCAAAAAGGCATTCAAATTTGTGAAATCTTTGATGTATGGGGAATAGATTTCATGGGCCCATTTCCCACCTCATTCGGAAATAAATACATCCTTGTAGCAGTCGACTACGTGTCTAAATGAGTAGAAGCACAAGCTTTTCCCACTAACGATGGTCGAGTAGTTGTACGATTTCTGAAAAAGTTATTTTCAAGATTCGGTACTCCGAAAGCCCTAATCAGCGACAAAGGTACCCACTTCTGTAACACTCTGATGGACAAGGTCTTAGCACGGTATGGGGTCCATCACCGACTGGAAACACCATATCACCCTCAGACCAGTGGGCAGGTAGAAGTCTCGAATCGAGGAATTAAGAGAATTTTGGAAAAAAGTGTGGGGATGAATCGCAAAAATTGGGTAGAAAAGTTAGATGACGCATTGTGGGCCCTCAGGACGGCCTACAAAACTCCCATAGGAACGACACCCTTCAAGCTCGTTTACGGGAAGGCATGTCATCTACCAGTAGAGTTAAAACACAAAGCCTACTGGGCCCTTAGAGCAGTGAATTTTGATCTAACGTCCGCCGGAGCAAACAGGGAAGATCAAATTCGTGAGCTCGAGGAACTAAGAACACTGGCCTATGAAAATTCCTGGTCCTACAAATAAAAGTCTAAACGCATACACGACGCTCATTTAAAAGGAAACAAAAAATTTCAAACTGGCGACCGTGTACTGTTATATAACGCTCGTTTACGTCTTTTCCAGGAAAACTGAAGTCCCGGTGGACAGGTCCATACATAGTTGAATCAGTTTTTGACTATGAAACAATCGAAATTTCAAATCCAAACGGCCAGAAGTTCAAAGTAAATGGACATCGATTAAAACCATACATCGACGGTCCACTAAAAGAAGTTTTGGAGGTATTAACCCTCCAAACTTTTTAAATAAGAAATTAAGGAAACAAGGTCTGGCCTAGACCTTCACTAGGCCTTGTAAAAAAAATAAAAAAAAAATAATAAATAAATAATAATAATTTTTGACAACCACGGGGGCGTGCCTTCAAAAGCACGGTCCCGTGCCTAAAAATGCGGGCCGGCATCTACGCTGCAAAAATCTCAGTTAGACTGGTTTGTAACTGAATTGTCAGAGTAAAAACACGGGGGCGTGCTTCTAACAACACGGTACCGTGCTCGGTTTTCTGTTTGGTTATAAAAGGCACCTTGTGTCATTGCATTTCTTGCACAAACCAAAACCAAAACCAAAAACCTCTGAGAATTCAACTTGCCAACTGAGATGAGTGAAGCAACCCCATTTCCCGACATCCGAGAAATGACGCCCGCCATGTTTCAAAAACCGAGCTTCTCTAGAAACTCCAAGAACTCGTGAAAGAACTCACCGAAATGAACCTCCTTGCTGAGATGCGTCTTGTGCAACTCACCGAATTAGTGGAAAACATGAAAATGGAACTTCGAGACATCAAAGAACAACTCCGGTTTCAAGTTCTCGGTTTCACGTATTTTCCACCACCAGGACCATTCGGAGGAGGAGAGCCTTTCGGGAACTCTAGGAAACATAATTTTCTGTTTTTATGTATAAACAAGTGCATTAAGCACAATGTGTTAGGACTTCGGGCTTAACCCGATTATTTTTCTTTTCTTAGGAAACCCGGGCTTATCCCGTAACTGTTCTAGGACTTTTATTTTAATGAAAATTAATTTTTAGATGACCAAACTTCCAAATTATCACAATAAACGTCATTCTAAAAATTCCGGATCTTGAATCGTATTGAAAATTAAAAGGAAATTCACTGAGACAAAAAGCACGGGCCGTGCTTTCCTAAGCACGAGGCCGTGGTCACCCCAGAATCTTCAGCATGATACGCGCTGACTCCATACAATTCTCTGACTCAGAAACATTTATTCCTCTAACAGCACAGGGCCGTGTTTTTAAAGACACGGGGCCGTGTTCAACTTTCCAGTCTTTATATAATGCATGCATAAATTCACTATTTCATTCACACCAAACACAAATTACCTAAATGAAAGGAAAACGGGTTGAATGGAGGCCAGTGAAAAAGGGGAAACAACATGAATCCTCCTTCCTTGAGGAGTAAATCATGAGACTCTAATGCATCGTAAGAGATCAATTTGAGAGCAATATGCAAACCGAGGCTCGAGTAATCGAGTTAATCAACAAAGTCGACCTGCTTAGGTTCGAGAACTTCCATGTTGTGGATGGCCACCACAAAGATGTGACTTCCAAACTTAACTTTCTCAACCGAGAAATCGTTACGCTCAACAAAAAGCTTGACGAACCTTTGGAAGCCAAACGAGCACCACCACACATCCAGGACTTGTTCGGAAGTGGGGGCCGTTGAAGTTCTAACTTTGTTT
Organism: Bidens hawaiensis; assembly: GCF_021521415.1. Lineage (NCBI taxonomy): Eukaryota > Viridiplantae > Streptophyta > Magnoliopsida > Asterales > Asteraceae > Bidens > Bidens hawaiensis. The sequence continues at coordinate 88,832 of NW_027494310.1, forward strand.
CATGTTGAAGTTGTTTCCGCTAGTACTATGTGTTAGGATCCGAGAGTTGTTGTTGTACTTTTCATTTCTTCTATCTTTAATTATGTCTATCTTTAATTATGTCTATCTTTAATTATGTCTTTAGTTTTATGTTTTAATGAAATTTAGGATTTTTAATTACCATGTTAAAATAACCAGAAAATAAAAACCAGCTAACCAGTTCGACAAAAAAAAACAGAATCTAAATAACACTGTCTGCACTAAGCAGCAAGGTACCGTGCTTTCAATAGCACGGGGCCGTGTTTTTGGTCACAGAGCAGTTACGAGTTTTAAATGAATAAAATAACTTTCTCTAACCACCAACCCTAATAATCACTGCGTTCTGAACCGGAAAACCGCCGAATATCCAACATTTTGCTAATTTCTTCATCAAATCTTTGATTCTAAACCTAAGGTATGTTAATTTAACAAATTGCATTGTTCAAATTCATCATTCTAGGTTTAGGTTAACCCTAAAATCGCTCAAATCGACCAATTCGGGTCAAAACCCGAAAAGAATATGGGTTAATTTGCTTGCATAGATTGTTGAATAATTGATAGTTAGGGTTTAATTGAAAGAAACAAATTTGAGTTTAGAGTTTTAGCATAAATACCCGACACACCATAAAACCTAATTTATATAACCGGTCGAAGGTTCGAGTATGTGAAAGTTAGTAATCAATATTAGAAACACGAGCCGTGCCCAAAACAACACGAGTCGTGGTCAACAAAAAGTCAAACATCAAAGGAAACTGTATCAGAGGCACCAGCACGGGGCCGTGCTTTTTAAAGCACGGCACCGTGCTTTGCTCTCTGTTTCAGCAAAATTGCAAATCTTTCACGAATTTTGGCTAATTTGAGTGTAAATTGCAGATGGCCGAGTATGGGGACGAAGTTCATGCATACCTAGTCTTCGGAAACCGCAAGACAAAGGACAGACAGGCAAACACGCGATTAACTTATCTAAACAACAGGTACCCCGAAGCCAATTTCCATGCATGTGAAGAAACTCTGAGACACGTCAACCAATGAGACCGCTATCAAAACATTGTGAAGGGACCTTGGAGACGGGTTTTAGGCCAAACAGGGGAATCAGTGATGGAACTTACAAAGGAATTCATGGCCTCATTCAATATAAAGAAGAAAAAGTTTGACATGTGGGATAACGCGGCAATCGAATTCCGATGTTGGGGTGTATGACATAAAACTTCTGTCACCCAACTAGGAGTTGATTTGAGAATTTACACGACCTAGGAAACCGACTCAGACATCTGGTACGAAGCTAAAACAACATTTACAGATGAAGGTGATGATGATGAAGCTGAAGCAGGTGCCATAAGGGAAGAAGCTTGCGAGCAGTTGAGTTATGGAACAACAAAGTATAGACCGAGCGTTTCAAAAAGCACAGCACCGCGTGACCCGCTCATGAGGTACATCCACCGTTTGCTGAGTCACACCATCACAGCTCGAGGACAGAGTGAAGGGGTTGTCAACCTGAGGGATCTTTGGGCATTGTACTTCATGAAAAACGAACTACCATGCAATATCACTATGATATTTTGCAAACTTTTCATGACAAATGCTACTGCCCGAGGAAATACCCCGATCTTCGGTGGTCCCTGGATCCACAACCTCTACAGGGCTTATGGTGCAGACACGGAAGGAACTCCAAGCCCAGACCCGATAGCTCTCAACCTTGATTACTGTGAAAGCATGCAGATGATTCAGCAAATCAGCCCTGGTGTGTGGAGATTTTATGATTAGAACAACCAAGTTTGGGACCCAGAAGACCCGGCAGAGATGATGATACAGGATGTGCATGAGAGACGACAATCACCACCCAGATAGCACTGCCGCCGAACTTACCATCAGAGTGGAGGCCCATCTTCATCAGGGGCCGGTCCCAGTTCGTCACACGATTGCCGATACTCTCTCAAGGGTATATATGGACTTATTGATCAATTCTCAGCTAACACTACCATCTCATTTGACAGGATTACAGAGCAGATGGCTGCCTCAGATGCACAGTGAGCAGCCGAATATGCAAAGACGAGGCGAGAGATTGATCGTTTGGGCCATTGCATGGACAGGCAGTGAGGACCATTTGACCCGGACACGGGTAACTGATGACTGGCGGCACTGGTAGGTCGGACACGGGCATGGGTTGGTAGTATTTCATGAACTTATGATGTGTGTTTTTAAACAATTTACTTTCCGTCGTACTTGTTTGTTTATTTTTATGTTGGTTTGGATATCTTTATGGCCGTGGGTGCCAAAGACATTATGTTAGGTACTAATTTAGCCCGATAGGGCAAAGGGATGGATGATTACATACCCAATTTTCAGCAGTTTATGCTTGGTTGTTTGTGGATGTTTGCAGTTTTATATTATACAGGTACAAAAACAGGAAAACGGACGAAAAACAGGGGATGCTCTGTCGAAATTTCGTTGACCCATAGGGAAGTAACTCTCCATTTTTACCCATAATACTCAATTAGAATTTTTATATTTCCAAGAATCTTGTCACATTGAGGACAATGTGAGATTCAAGTGTGGGGAGGGAAATTACTTGATCAATTGTTTGTCCAACTAATTATAAAAATTCTCTAAAACAACAAATATTTTTGCAGCAAACAAAGATTATTCTAAACCTAAAAAGAAAACCAAGAAAATTTTTTGCAAATAACCAATCATAAAGTGAAAAATTAGAAAGAAGTTTTGTAATATTGAGAATAAATTTATGCAAAATATGGCGTTAATACCCAATTCCTCCGTTACTGTGAGATAAACCTCATGCCATATAAATATTTTTTCGGAAGCTTTGAGTGAGTCATATGTTTCTTGTGATTTAGAACTTGTCGCAATTATTTATTTCAAGACCGCACGAAGAGTTGTATAAGGAACAATTCCATCAAACCCATTACCAAATTACAAAACCCAAAAAAAAAACGATCACTTTATCCATTTTCACCGCTAAAATACAACACTGGTCTTTTACCGGCAGACCCTAAAGAACTGGAAATGCATTCTTTCGATTTCAGTTTCCTTTGCTGCATACACTTCACAAAACCTAGGTTGCCTCCAGAACTTAGTGAGAGAATCTTTCTCTTTAGCAATGAGGTGAGAAAAAGTGGCGCCAAGACGAACAAAGGCCACCATTCTGTGGAATTTCCAAAAATGCAATGAAGAGAAGAGCAAAAAGATATGAACGATGCTTAGGTTGCGGAAACTGGTCCCGCGAAGAAAGATGTAGAAAAAGTCAAACTCAGTCTCAGCATGAATATACCGAACTAATGAGGATGGGGGCTATTAGGCTCAAAGCCGAACGATCCATTAGAGTTGGAAGTTACATTCAGAACAGGATTGAAGAAGAATAAATCCACAACCTCGATAAAACTGGTCTTGACGATCTGACCTTAAAAGAGTCATTAGGTATATAATAAAAAAATAAAAAAAACTCGGAGAAAAGGAGTTAACCATTGAAGACATCTTAAGACTCCCGACAATCAGTAGGAAGTTGTATTTACCATCCTCATTAACCCTTGAACCGCCACAAAATACCAATTCCTACTCACACTAAACCAAAACCCTTTTACCTTCTGATCTATGCAACCCTTTAAAAGGTGGAGATCTGAACTTGTTACAAATTTATTTATCACATGTTGCATTTCGATTAAGAGTGTTCACATACATACATCACAGGTATGATCAGATTTAGAACCGAGTGTGAGTGAACATTATGAGAACGTGACGTTTTGCATAAACGGAAGCTCACAAAAACAAAAGTTCATTCTTAATTATCACTAAAAATTTGGTTATTTTGTTTCATCTTCTTGGAAGCTTATTTAAAGGATGGTTATAATCTAAGCTTGCTATTTTTAGAGGATATTTATAAGAAGATTGCTTGAGGACAAGCAATGTTCAAGTGTGGGGATGTTTGATGTACATAAAAATATACATCTTTTCGGAATAATCTCTAAAACTGCAATTTCTGTCAAAATAACATAGCATAAAAGACTACTTATCATAATAAAACATAATTTCAGGTGAAACCAAGCCCCAAACGAAGAAACAAGCAAAAAGGCGAAGAAAAACAGAAGAAAACACAAGAAAACAAAGAAACACGCCCCCATGCCTCAAGAAACACGCCCCCATGCTTCTAACACAAGAAAAGACAAAATCTGGAAGCAAAAGCACGGGGCCGTGCCTACCAACCACGGGGCCGTTGCCACCTCACAGAAAAGACAAAACAAATCTGGCACATGTCATAAAAATGCACGGGGGCGTGCTCATCAAGCACGGGGCCGTGCCTCACTATCCAGATTGCCTATAAATAGTGGCTCATGTTGCACTCATTTGGTGTGCCTTGAAAATATTTCTATCCGATTCTCTCTTATAAAAACACACACTAACACTCACTTTAGAGATTTAGTGAAGAGTTTGAAGGCTTGGAGATCATCACCATCAATCATCATCATCAACAATCATTACCATCATTAAGAAGAAGGATTCATCTACATTTGGTTAGATTGTTCTAAGTTTAATAATGTATCTGTTACTATCAATCATCTTAATGTTTATCATCATGCTCATTATGAGCTAAACTCCTTTTACCATCTAAAATATATGAAGAAGCTTTGTTTTACTTGATAATTAATCAAGATATGTGATGTAGTCTAGTAAAGTACATGGTTATATTACAATTATCTTTTGATGAGAAATGTTTCACCATCTTAAATCACTAATTCAAAGTTGGTGGTTGTCAATTCCACTGGCAATCGTTCATGATCGATTCATGTTCTTGAAAGACAGAAATACTTTGATACATTATCGAAACATGGATCCTTATATTGTACTTAGAAATGATGAGATATAAGTTATGATGTATTTTTCTAAACCTTGGTAATCCGAAAATAGCTTTGCTTAGAATATCAAATTAGTTAAAGAAATCATATGTTAACGGAATGTGTAATTATAACCTACATAAATCAACCAAAGGGAGGTTGTGTGATGAACTACAATCACCCGAAGTTGTTAGAATTGGTATTTGAGAAATCGAAGTCAATCCTAATCTTTCTACTTTACGAAACTACTTGCCAACTTAAATTGACATCATTGAGATAGTATGACATTAGGAAAGGGTGGACTTTAAAATGCGCATGCTATCTCCTTAGTGCCAAAGATGCTCACTTAAGGTTTAAGGAGCCATCTATCATATATTGCTATGGCAAGTTTATCACATGTCCAAATATTAATTATCAATGTTAAAATGGAGTGGATTCTTGATCTTAGATGGTAACCTTCGCATAATTGAAAAACTCGTTTAGAATTTCTTATCTTGGTCACCTATATATTATATATAAGTATTTATATTTTATAAAAAGTTTGAAGAAAATTAACCCCAAAAATGATTAAAACCCCCGTTTAAAGTAAAACAACGATTTATTAATAGAAACATTTGTGTCCACGGATCGATACTTGGTTCTTACCAATATTATTCTACATATACGATAGGTACATTTGCCTATTTTGTGTGTGTTTAGTCTTTGTAGAAATCACTTTTATAAATTTAAAACACGATCTTGTGCAAAAGCAAATCATTTCATCCTTTCTTATTTAATCGCACGCGCAGCACACATCAATAACCATATAGGTAAAGAGAAAACTCTTTAGCCGAATGGCCCAGGTCCTTGTTCATAGCACAACCCGACATTTGCCATCCAAAGTGATAATAGACGGGATATATTCCAACCGTACATTATTAACAAGGTTTTCTTTCATTTGATCAGCATACGAAACACCTGTATCTAAGTTGTTTTTCCAAGCATTCCACGGAGGCTTAATAGAGACCTCTATAGTAGGCGAAGGCTGTAGATTTACCTTAGGGTAACAACCGCTTCTTGAGTAGAAGAGGCATCGTCATCTTCAATAGCAATTGCAGAGGAGGCATCATTAGTGGCCCAACCCTCTATAGACTTATCTTCATCTTCATTTCGATTAGGTTGTTTTGAGGCCCAATTTGGAAGAACACGTTTCGAATAAGTTCCGTTGACTGGACTTTGGCTTAAGAACTCCTTCATTCTTAAGTCGGACTATACCGCACTGTTGGTTTGGACTTCTTTGTAGTTCTAAACCCATGTGATTTAATCTTCCTTGAAGATGAAGAAGCATACGTACTTGGTACTGTATTGGGATTTCCTTCCAAATTGGAGCGGTTAACCCCCACAATAGGATATAAATCCTCTTCCACTGCAACAATAGGCTGAGAAATTAACGGGCTGAAGCTTGTATTAGGCAGTATTGGAGGCATGGGTGGCGGATTTGGTAGGAAATCCCCACTAATTGAAGATTTCAAAAACAAATTAAGCAGCAGATGGCTAGGATTTTGTATTAATGCACATATTTTCCATACTAGAAATAATTCGATCAAATGGGTAAAACCATCTTATATGATTGGATTGTTTCATAACTTTACTTTGTGCTATTTGAAAAATATGGCATATTGAGAATTCTTTTAGTAAATAAATATACTTCTTAGTCTTCTTAATAACTTATTACATTAAGAGAATGCTTGTCACTTCTGGATTTATTCTAACACATAATTTTAGTAACGTAATAACAAGTTTCAAGAACTTATAATATTGGCTAATAGCCTAATACCATGGCTAATTTTAAATCACAAGGTGACGCCCTTAGGTTATTATTAACATAAGCTAACTAACCTAATAAAGGACTATGACTTAAGAGTTAAGACCTTACGAAAACTGTGGATATTCACAATTTTCAGAAGCTAAACACCATATCTTGAAGCATAAACTTATATTAGTGAGCTACTAAAAATGGTGGAGGTCAAACCACACTCATAACACAAAACTGTGACCAGATTTGTGCTTAAACGAACCAAAAACCAAACTTATATGTAGTTATAGGTTATATTATGTTATAAATGGTTAAAATGGTAATATAATGACCTATAATAATATGGATTGAAATTAAGCACAAGTTTTATCTTAAGGAACCCATGAAAACCGAACCACAACCACTAACGTTAGTTTGTGTCATAACTAAGATTTTTTTTGTGAAATCAATTGAAGAGAATAATCTATAAAGCTACATGTTGTGGAGGATTAAAATGATGCCATTCATGCCACTTAGATAAGATGGTTTCGTGAACACGGGGCCAGCTTTAATTCAAATGGTGCCATCCATGTTAATCACTAGGTACATGATGGAGGTCCAAGTATTGAAGAGTGTGTCATGTTATATTTGGAGGCTCATGATTATGCTTTCAAAGGTGGTCCACGTAAACGGGCATAAATTGGCCTACAAAGCTCCGTTTCAAGCCCACGACCAGCCTATGGTGGTATGTCCCTTGTCCGAAGCCCAAAAACGCCTCCTTAATAAAGTTATGGGTCTTTTTATGTTTTTCATCAGTTTTTACATTTTTATTTTTGGGTTTGTGTTTGGCCCATGGACTTTTTGGGGGCCATTTCGAATTTGAAAGTCTATTTATATGATGCTAATGTAATGTGAGAAGGCAGACTTGAATTTTATCAATAAAGAATTTTCTCTTCATTTTTCTTGACCTTTGGGTGAAATTAGAGAGTTTTGAGAAGTTCATCACAGGCATTCACAGAATCAATGTGATTTGATCTTCGTTATCGTTTTATCGTTGCATCAGTACATCACAACGTTTTGTGAGAATTTGGTGGTGGATTTGATACAAAATTGATTGTCCCCGTACCTTCTAGCTGTTAGGTACTGACTACAACATAATTTTTTTTAAAAGAAACTATATATATACCCACCACATAATGTAAAACATACGGATATTTTCAATCTTCTCCTAACTTCTAACATTCTAATTCAAAGTTTTATTTCAAAAAGATGGATTCACACTCCGGCTCATCGTTGTCCGACTATTATTACGTTCAGATTCAGATATGGAGGAGAAAGTGATAATTGCTTCGGTTCGGGCAACAACTATCACACCCCGACTTAAGGCCTAGGCGTGTGACCTATTAGTTGGTATTTGTTTTGAAAATATATCAGACTTACGTTCTTTTAGCGGAAGTCTTTAAATAAAATAGAGTAAAGTGTCATTTTCGTCCTTGTGGTTTGGCAAATAATGCGAATTTTTAGTCTAAAAAGTTTATTTTTTGCATATGGACCCTCCAAGTTTCCCAGTTTTTGCCAATTACATCCAAATCACTAACCTCCTTAAATTTAATCGTTAAGTTAGGGGTATACATATCTTTTCACTCTTTCTTTATTATAATACTTATTTAAGTGAACTGCGGTTTTCGTCCCTCTGGTTTGTCAAAATCTGCAGTTTTAGTCAGTAGTTTCAAATTTGCAATTTTCTTCCCTACGGTTTTATTTCACTTGCAATTAAACCCGAATTCCCTAATCTTATTAAGTCTGGTCGTTAAACCCATCAGTGTGCCCTTTACGTGCGGGGCAATTTTGTTTCTTCTTTTTTTCCCTTTTCCCCAAATACACCCTAGCCCGTCACTTGAGGAGGTTGCGAATTAGGACCGAGGTATATTTGGGGATGAAAACTACAAAACTGATCATCACATGAGGGGCACGCAAATGGGTTAACAACCATACTTAACGAGGTTAATAAATTCGGGTTTAATTGCAAGTGAAATGAAACTACAAGGACAAAAATTAAAAACTTGAAACTATTAGACTAAAACCGCAAATTTGGACAAACCGCAAGGACGAAAGCCGCAGTTCACTGAAATAAGTATTATAATAAAGAAAGAGAAAAAGACATGTCTACCCCTAATTTAACGATTAAATTTAACGAGGTTAGTGATTTGAATGTAATAGGCAAGAACTGTGAAATGTGGAGGGTCCATATGCAAAAAATAAACTTTTTGGACTAAATTCGCATTATTTATCAAACCACAAGGACGAAAATGGCACTTTACTCAATAAAATATTATTACATTGAAAAATCGGGATTTGAATACCCGTTTGATAATTCAAATACATGTCTTTTAAAAATATAATTGTAATATTCTGAATAAAATATCAGAGCCATCAAATATCATCTAATGACTAAATCTCCATCTTCTATTCTGCCTTGCTTGTTTGATCTAACCTTTCTGATTTCCTTTAAATGGGTTTGAAATTACGTCAGCACACAGCTGGTGAATGATGCTGACTCAGTTGTAAAATCTTTTTATTACCATTGTGAAATCAACACAATACCTTTGTGACTACCCATTAGGCACCCAACTCAATTGCGATAAAATTACCCCCAAGTACGTGTACAATTAATCATATACACAATATCATTTCTTTGAGCAATCCGTACACTTCGATAGGCATGTTGATGATATGCTCAGGGAAATCTGAGTCACCATGTATGAATGGATCTAGACACATGTATACTTTTAATTAGAGTGTCCGTTTCTTATTATTGTAACACAAGGTTTTAAGGATTCATGGATCCTATGCAAACATTCTGACTCTTAACAAGTTTGTAAAAGTTTATGGCGTATTTACCTTTTCTGTTTATGAGCAGTTTTTGTTATTAATTTATGCTTCAGATTGTTACCTCTGACCTATAGTACGAGAATAACCTTTGTATAAATATCTAGATCAACGATCTAGCTTCAGACCTTTAGTCTATTTTGTAAAGCTTTAAACCTTGATAATTTATTTGTTTATATAAAACATTTGAACCTTTGGTCCCTTTGTTTGTTTACCAATTAAATGTTACGTTTCTTCTTCATGAAGAAACATATGTACTGGATTTCTTCTTCAAGAAGAAACATAAATTTTAACTATAACATTTGTATATAAATATTATATTTCTTAATCATCAAGAAATATTATTTTGACTATACCCATTGTATATATAAAAACTTACGTTTCTTAATAATTAAGAAACAATATTTTGATTATAACATCTGCTTATAAAAAGTCATATTATGCTTAAATGTGATCAAGATTCGGGCTATACTTCCGACTATGGTCTAAGCCATAATAATAATAATAATAATAATAATAATAATAATAATAATAATAATAATAATAATAATAATAATAATAATAATAAAATATTACTTAAGCGGAACCCCTGCCTTACACGGATATTTGGGGTTAGATGCCGAAGACTAACCGAGCAACACTTCTACTATGTCACGTACTTGGGTTTAAATCATCGGAACTTCAGAGCTTTTATAAGCTAAATTTGTGACCAATCGCGTATCACGATCGCCTCTTTCTATCACGATGACCTCTTTCATGGGCCATCGGGTTGCGAGATGACTCATCATCACAGATGCTGCCACGTGGCAGAAACGTGTCAGTTCACTGTATATCGTGACGGACTCCAGGGCTTGTTCATTGCATAGCACGACATCGCCCAAATCTTGGTTTGTGTGAGGTTCCGCCACGTGATGGTTTTTTGGTTATGCCCGTCAAGTAGCGGGAAGGATTTCACAACTCAAGTTTTCATTTTTGGTCCTTCCACTTTTCAAAAATACTGTGGCGGCTCGTGGTGATGCGAGTGTGCAAAGTGAAATGTGCCCCATCAAAGTGCCACATCGTGCTCAGTGCTCGAGCCCGTGCGCGTCGTGTGCGAAACTTTCTAAGACTACTAGATGCATTTTGGTATATTAGAATATTACTATGTGAACTCATTAGCTCACATGTTTTGTAATTTATCAATATGGGAGGAATTTCCCCTTCCTATTTATACCCATGTAAAATGAGCCTATTTTTTTCTTTCTTCCGATGCGGATGAACTTTATTATTTCATGCATTTATCCTTTCACACTACATAGCATCATCTCCATTATCCTCCCATTTCAATTTATTTTAGTATTTAAATCCGTCTATTTATTTTTATATGTTGTGCATGCTAAGTCAATATCGTCGAACAACACAACAAAAGATATGTATGCCATATGATCAACAACCATGGCTGGAACAAGATATCCAACCAGACACCGATTATTCACTTATATAATTTAATAGTTCATACGGTCCTTACAGAATTTACAATGATATGTACATGCTTGACTTCAGCTTCAAATGTTACCTTCTTTGGAAGTTCAGTTTTGCTATACAATATGCAAACAGAATAGCAAGAACGATTGGCCATAGAGTAAGAACAACAAACACGAGTGATAACTGTTCATGATCATACCCGAAATAATCTCCTAAGAAGTCTTCAACGGATTTAATTTCCTCAAAAACAACAATTTTCATCTTCATGTCTCCAAATTGAGAAGTAAGCATTGCATTAAGTGACCATGAAGTAGGAGTCATATAGTACAACCATAACCACCAATTGGGAATTTTCTGCAAGAAATAAAATAATAAATAGTAAATAACAAGTAAAATAATAAATAAAAACTAAGTTAAAGAGTCAACCAGACTTACCGGTTTGGGAATTAAAAACCCGGAAAATAAGTTAAATATTATGTAAAAGGCAGATTGTAAAATGGTAGCAACTGGAAAACTTGGTGTGATGGCAACAAGCAACATTCCCAAATAGGTGAAGTACATTAATGTGCACAAGAATGCATAAAAGTAGCAGAAAATCTTGTATGCTGACCAAGAATATCCGATCATTGGATACGTTATGCAAACGAAAGCAAGTGCTTGCACGAAGAGATATGGAAACTCAACTGCCACCTTCAAGACAAAATAAAACTTAACTACTTTCAGCGGGGGTATAATATGGTACATAGATATTTGTCTTGTGATTTCCAACTATCAGAGAAAAATAAGCAAGTTGGCTTTGACTCAAAATGGGTTCAAGGCAAAATGCTAGCTTAATTCTTTTATTTTATTTTTTTTGTATTTTGTAAACATATTAAATGTTACATATGATATATGGTTTACTTTGTTTGAATCATAAGATAATTTCTTTTAAGTAAAAATGTTAATGGATATTGCAAACATTAATTTGATTACAAGATAACCGATTTTGACCTGTTCTGGTAGGCTTTATTTTTAGCTAGCTAGTTTCAATGCTTGACCCATGATTAATCAGTATACAACCTCAACTGACCCGATTCTGTATAAATGGATTGAAATTTCCAGCTTTACTAACACCTTAGGGTGAATCTAAGATAAAATTAAACTAGTTTTTGAAGTAACTTATGTTAATCCCGACACATAGAAAAATGAGAAAGAATGATGTTTTAATACCTGCGCGAGTGCATAAGTCCATGATGCATACATACCAGAAAATCTTTCTCTATACAGAACAGTTCGCTCCATGGAAACATGTGGAATAACTGAAGAACAATTATTTATGCCACTGAAAAGTACAGCAGAGTAGATGGATCCAAGTATATTGAATAGACTTTGGGGGCTAACTCTGTAACATGAAAGGAAGGATATATAATATCACATGATTCAAGACTCTAACTACGTAAGGTCAGCTAGGAACTTCTGTTAAGTCATCTCGTTAAATGCATGCTATAATACACGCACACATTTCAAAAGGACTAACTAATTAATGGTTGTTAGGCGATAATGAACATATTAATTGAAAATCCAGGAAACAATGAAAAATTTGATGTACAAAATCCTTATAATTTATAATGTATTTGCTGGTGCAAATACATGAAATCTGTTAGGATGCCGGTATTAGTAGAATATATAATAGCCGGAACTTACATAAGCACAACTCAAGTTTTGATGCTTGATAAACTTGTCCATAATGTTTCTAACAAGTTTTTTCATGTGCAGTATGAATAATTTAGATGTTAATTTTAAACGTTAAAACTTGTGCAGACCACTTTTTTGAAGATCAAATATCAGCATCAAGAAAGATGAAAAATCTATCTCCATATTTTTTTAACTATAAATAATGGTGTTGTATTTCTTCACATGGTTTTTACATAATTTTTCATGTGATGCTTGTTTACTTTTCTGAAAAATATAAAACAATATTACCAACATCCGATATATTCCTCTCTAGGTTCTCTTACAATAACATACACCAATTCCTAAAAAGCCCCAAATGATTGGAGAGAGAGTCCAAATGGTGTCAAGAGATCAATCTTTTATTTTTACTTTTTACTATGTGCCTCTTTTTCATGGATTTGCCATTATATGTAATTTAACTAATTAGAGTGTTACCAAGCATCAAACTATGCAATAAGAACGCAAGAACCTCATGAAATGCATGAGTATTTGAGCTTACATTTTCCTCCCTTGATCCCAGAAGAGTAGCCCGAAGATAAACGAAGCAAAAAGCACATGCAAGGTACGCATCAAGTTGTAGGAAGGACTTCTCCAGTATGACAACCGTTGTTTCCATAAGCAGGCCTTGAACTGACTCCAACCAGTTTGCGGGAAACGTGTTGGAAAGTGCAAATCTTTTGAATCAGGAGGTGGTTTACTAAATGAGTTCACAAAGTCTTTATTGCTCCTAATATAGTAGAAAAACACATAAAAGTAATCAGAAAAGAAAACAAAATGAACAAGCATTGTGTTCGGCGGAAACATTGTTAAACTACTAAACCTTATGAATAATGGGCTACAAATGGTCGGCTACCGTCAGTTAACAAGTTTCAAGGTTTAACTTACTGATTTAAAGTTGAAGTAGAATAGATTTGTCCAAAATCAACTCCAAGTTCAGCTTCCATTGATGATGAAGTAACCTCTAACATCCATGTTGCTGGATTATAATTGTCTCTAACCTTTGGCACCCCTGAGATGCCCTGTAGTAAAGCATTTCAAATGAGCATAAGATATACTTGTGTTATAGTTTTCTTAGTAAGATCCTTGAGTGGCAAACCAAATAATGCTATTTTTTAGCTCAACTAACCTCAAAGTATTCAATAACTTGACTTGAATTGCAACCTAACGGCCCATAGTAGATCATTCTCCCACCATTTTTCAATAAGATTAACTGCATGAACATCGATAACTAAATATATAACATCTTTGAAGAAAGAAAATTATCTAAATGTCTCAATTTACCTCATCAAAGGCCTCAAATATGTCAATACTTGGTTGGTGAATTGTACAGACAACTGTTCGTCCTGTTTCAACAATATTCTTCACCGCCCGCATGACGATGGCAGCTGACCTGGCATCCAGTCCAGTAGTGGGCTCATCCATGAAAATGATAGAGGGGTTGGCCACAACTTCAACAGCAATCGTGAGGCGCTTGCGTTGCTCTGTTGATAGACCATTAACTCCTGGAATGCCGACCAAGGCATCTTTGATATCATTAAGTTCAACTGTTTCCAAGATTTCGTCTATGAATCTCTATACATGCCACAAGAAAAAAATAGCTGACAGTTGGAAAGGATATTGATATTCAGATGCCTGAAAATATTCTATAAATATATCTCATTACATATTTAGTTTTTGAATCAATTCCAGGATGAAGGCGCAGCCATGCGGAAAATATAACTGATTCTTCAACTGTAATTTGTGGAGAGTGTATATCAGCTTGCTCACAGTAACCTGAAACTCTAGCAAAGGTATCTTGAACTTTGGGATACCCCCCAATCTTTATCTCTCCTTCAACAATGCCACTCGTTTTCCTTCCGGCAAGAACATCAAGAAGTGTTGTTTTCCCGGCACCACTTATACCCATTAACGCTGTAAGAACACCTGGTCTAAAAGCCCCTGTTATATCATGAAGTAACTGAAGTCTTGTTCCTGTGAAACCATGCTCTCTCATTTCCTGACAGAACAATATAATGGCCTATTAATCTGAACAACATATGTCTAATTTCTAAGATTTAAGTATTATGATAGTTTTGACCAATTACGTACCGTTGGGGGCTCAACATGGTACTGCAGATTTTGAAAGGTAAGTGTTAGTGGTTCAAAAGGTAAAGCCAACTTTCCTGTAAGATAAGAGAATTAATAAGTGTCCATTTAAGTCATAAACTTGGTAAAAAATGATATAACATGTCCCATATATGAATTAACTGGTGAGTTCTAGAAACTGCGCTCTAATTGTGAAAGCAAGGAAGCATTGATTAAGAACGGAAACTGTGATATAAGCCATGCATCACTGGAAAAAAAAAACAATTCTAACCTTCATAAGGCGCTGAGACAAAATTAACAGAACTTTTAGATGTTTTATCCTTATGAGTCTGGTGTTTGGATACTTCACTTCCATGTTCTTGAGACAGGGCTTCATTTGAAATAATGGCGCGAGCTCCAGGAGCTGTGGTATTAGATAACATGATTTATTATAAAAACGCGCGGCATTCTAAAGTCAACATTGTAAAGAAAAAAAATATATGAAATTACCCTTCAAGTAGCTCAAAGCCATGATGAAGCCTATGTTAAATAGCAGTGCAAAACCAAACAAGGCACCGAGTGATATCCAAAAATAGTACCCATCAAAATCTAGTCCACGGCTTTGAAGTATTTGTAGCCCTATGGTTGTGTTTGTAGACATTATCTGCTTTTAAAAGTTTTAGAAAAATGAATATTGTTAAGTAATTCAAAAGTTTGACGAAATGTCTACCAATTTACCTTGTTCCATCTAGGAGACAGAAATTCATTCACTGTAAGACCTATTTCACCATATGACAGTGGACAAACCCAAAATCCCCACTTTAGCCATGATGGCATTGTATCTGTAATTCGAATCCCACATATTCTTGTTAATTTTCACAGCTCTATATGTAGGAAAAGAAATTTAAGGAACTTACTGTATGGTAAAATGAAGCCACCAAATGATAACAGAAACAGTAATGATATACTTCCAACAGTTGTAGAAGCAATCTCAGTTCGAAATACCGATGCTAAAAACCGGAACAATGATATTGACGTGAAATGCATCGCGAAAAATAGCACTAGCTGACGTAAGAACCTGTAAAACACATGACACTAAAAACTTTAAAGGAACTATTTAGTTTTAAAGGAAGGGGAAATTTCATATACCCCTCAAAACATGGTATAGTATCATATTTACCCAAACCGTATTTAATACTAATATTTTTTGATGCGTATGTATGATAATATGAAAGTTTTTAAGTTACATATGCAATTATCCATAAACAGAAACACATATGTTTATAAGATGATTACCTCTCTGGTTCAGGGCTATATCCAATAACATAATAAGTGAGACATGTCCATATAATGGCTACGAACATTGACAGGGGAATTTTAAGTAGGGATGCAGGAATTGCATATGCCCAAGCAGGATAGAAGTACATATCCCTTTGTTTATAGAAAACCGGAAGCCTGGCAACTGTCATGGACAATTCTGGGAATCCATCAACTAGAAGAATTACAAGCGCAAAAAACAGTGAACCAAGATAATCATTTGCATAGATGGCATCAACCTTCAACTTGGTTCGGATAAACACAGTCATTGTGATTATTGCAATAATTAAAAGCTGCAGACAAGTAACTCACATAGATTAGAAATTTTGTAAATAAGGATAGTAATAACAATAACAATACAAAAAAGTTTTAAACCTGGATGAACTTGAAGATATATAAAAAAGAATTCCTCTTCATGAGAAGAATCTCCCTAGACATGCAAACTCTAAAAAGGTCCCATTTAGAGAGTGAATATTTGTGGAAGGACATTGCATTCTCATGGCTTTGCAATCTTGTTAAGGGTTGGGAGATATTGTCATTTACTTCTTTTCTCAAATAAGATTCTTTAAATCTCATGGTTAACGTAGGCACTGAGACGTATTTATATGCTTGGTCAGTTCGGCACCAATACTTCTCTTGATCTTTTCTTGAACAAACCTGCATACCAGTCTTTATTATCTTGCAAAAAAAGCAAGTGCATGGCATTCTAGAATTCTGAAAGTAGCAAATTTTAAAGAGATGGAGGCATTACTTCTTGGAGAAAGTCAGCCACGCCTTTCCTCTCGGGGCACTTAAAACCAAGACCCTCAAAATACTCTAGAACGTTACTGCAGGGCCCGTGATACACGATCATACCTTGGGCCATTAACATGATGTCATCAAAGAGATCAAAGGCTTCTGGTGATGGTTGAAGAAGTGAAATGAGTATAGAAGCATCTGTTATATGTGCCAACTGTTGAAGACAGACGATTATTTGATACGTAGTGGAGCTGTCTAATCCATTTGATATTTCGTCCATAAATAAAGCTTTTGCAGGACCAACAATCATCTCCCCTGCAAACAACCAAACAAGTTAAATTCTATTTACTTGAAAATTAATCTTACTCGCTGAATTGGTAGACTAGAGGTTACCTGTAGTCAATCTCTTCTTCTGACCACCAGAGATTCCTCTCCTCATGGCATCTCCAAACATTGTATCAGCACATATATCAAGTCCAAGAATCTGGCATAACAAAATAATGGTGGAAAATCAACAATCATACAAAACATTGGATACCAATACCACACATTAGGTAAAAAAAAATGTACCACCTTCAGGATGTAGTTTGTCTGAAGAGTTGTCTTTTGTCCTTCAATGGAAATTGCCTATTAAAATAAAGTTAACCTGCTTTAAGTATTACATTAAATAACAGTACCAACTTCGAGTATATATATTTGCATTCAGGAAGAGTGAAAAATGACTTCCAACTGCCATATTTCATTATAGGAGACATAAAGTTAGGATTTACAAAGAAGTACTTCACCTTATAGGAGACATATGTTTCAAGAACTTTAGCTGAAGATCAAATAAAAGGGTTCCTTGTGCATTTCTACCACTAAATGAGAAATGCATGCACAACAAAGACTAAAACTTTACCTTCATGAAAGTGTCAAGATCAGGATCTGGAATAATCCCCGCTTCTTTCTCCCTCCTGTTAACCTCAAGCATAATCTCTTTACCAGAATAAAACTATTAATTAGTTACCGAATCATCCTTGGAAAGGAATAAACAACTATATGGTGTTTATTGGAAAGGAACAAACAACTATTTGGTGTCTATGAGTGAGTTAGGCTGATAGGCATACCTGAACGGCTTCCAGTACCCTGACAACAGGATGAAAAATCAAGTGTTTCCCTCACAGTCATCTCAGGAATATGCAAATCATCTTGGCTTATAAACGCAGACGTTTTTTGGGGGACAAATTCTTTTAGTTTGTATCCATTGTAAGATATTTCGCCACTAATCTGCTTTAAGTAAGGAAGAACCACTAGTGAATGAAAGCAGCTCATAGGTAATACCTCAACTCTGACTATACATAGTAGTCAAGTGCACAAGACACCTCAAGCATTGTTGGAGTTGGAGATGAACAAAGAAAGTAGGGACCAAATCCATAAATAGGATTGATGAGAGATGATATCCATAATTTACAATCACAATGAGGATTTATGTAATTTTTTACCATAAATATAATTGTTGGTATGAATACATCATTCAGATATAAATTAAGTAAAAGGGAAGTCTAAAACCTTGAGAGATTTGTTTAGGTTCGCTGAAAGTGCTTTCAACAAAGAGGTTTTCCCACATCCAGGTGGACCAAGAAGCAAAGTCATCCTAAAAAAACCAAAAAAAAAAAGACGAGTTGATCGAGGACTTTCGCATGAGGTTGGATAAATTGATATGATTGTACATTTCTACCTTCCTGGCTTGATGACACCACTGACATCGTTTAAGATGGTAATCTTGGCCCGTTTAGACTTCAAACCAGGTATCATGACCATCCCCTTTTAGAAAAAAATATTATATTGAAATATTAGTAAAAGCAAGGAAGATAACAACACAAAAAGACTAGACCTGAGAATATATTGATCCTCTAGATTAATTTAGTTTATGGATTATTTTGGTATCTACCAAAAGTGGCACAATTAATTAGTTAAGACCTTAATTCTCTTTTAATTTGTTTCTGATCATGGTAGCAGTTACATTTTATATATAGGTTTTGACACAATATATAATCCTCCATAGCTGTTCACAGGCTACATCCTTCATCTTAATGGCATGATAATGCAACAAATTACAATCACAACGTTTGAATGTTGATCAAAAAGACCCAAAAATGCTTAACTTTTTTTTTTGGCAGAAATAAAAAATTAGATACATTAACTTCAAACTTGAAGGGTTAAGTTGTGAGGGTAACTATTGGCTGACGGAGCTAATAAGAGTCGAAGGATACCTTTTTGAGTTTATTTTCAATAGTTAATATATTTGGAGTTTGAGTTAGAATAGGTTTATTTAGTTGGTTTAGTTAATTATTAATAGGGTTTTAGTCAATGATTAGATTTAGGTTGCTTATTCGTCAAGTTTTGTTAGTTTAATTAATTCTTCTTATTCTATCATGATAGTTGATTAAGAAATTGGTGGTTGTGACTAGCTAGGACTTTGCTAAATTACAACTTGACTTTGACCCAGCAAAATTCCATCTGTTCCCAGTTAATATAAGCTCATATCTATAATCTACAGGGTCAAAAATGTGTTGGATTGACTAATAAATTGATCTGACCACCCATGACTAAACATATGCATCATGATCTGACCCATCAAATAACCAATCATGAGCACCCATGACCCTATATAATATATAAATATTTGGTTGCCTTACAAAACATATACATTAGTGATAAACATCATCTTTATTTGGTTTTTCATATTTCAAAATGTGATGATTTTATATCCCTACAATACTTTTAAAAATATCTGATTATATATATACAAAGTCAAATTTGTATATACGGTGATGAAACCAGAAATAGTTCAAAAAGTTTTTGTAGAACATGTTACTCAAAATTAATACTTTTTATCTCAGCAAAACTACTCATGTTGTAAAGCATCTGTTGTCATGAAGCAAGCCATATTTTAAATTGTCGTTATCAGAGATCACATGAAACATGTGTCGCCTAAACTTTTTGTCACCGTAAAATCCTCATGTTTTATGAAACTTTGTCATCATAGCATTGATAAAACTTTAAACAAATCAACATCATTGAGACAAATCAAAATTTTGTGACGACAAACGGATCGATCTTGTGGATCAATAGGTCGGGTTTTTGATATGCTGAATCACATGAATAGATCTTAAAATGTATATCAGATACCTAACTTCACGGTCACGGTTAGATACTTACATTAAGCATGCTTTGCAAAGAATTCCAGAGAGTTGGAAGAGGCTTGCCATGAACTACTTCACACTCAGCTTCCACACAAAGATTCTTATATCTCACTTCCACTGAGGGAAATTTCACACCAACGCTAACAAAACCGATGTGTAAACGTATCATGATGAATTAAACATTATGGTCTACACTTAGTACAGAGTAAGTATTAAAACAAAAGAAAAAAAAATCTTACTTGTCTATTCGTTCTCTAAGTTTCTGCAACAACTGAAGGTTGTCATGCTCAATGTGTTTGATGAGCTTCTCAATAAACAGTTGACGCTCAGGTGGAAGGAGCTTTGTGACATCAACCACCTTCTTATCATTCTCTTCACCAAACAAAGATGATCTCAACCGTGAAACTGTTGGCAACCGATCAATTGCAGCCCACATAAGAAGATTCTGATGATCATGGTTGTTCACAGGACTTGAATCAGAATTAGCACGCGAATGAGACGTTTGCTGAAGAAAATATCTTAAACTTGTTCTCATATCTGTTCTGAATACCTCTATTTCATTTGAGCCAACTAGTTGAGCCATATTGAATGGCTTTTGTAGTTTTGACAAGACCAATATAAGAAAAGAGCAGTCTATGAACACATAATTATATATTGTATGGATCTACAGAAACACTCACACATGTACATGTATAAGAGGACTCTGAACCTTCATATAATGTTAAGGCTATGTGTCATACATTATATATGCACCAATAAAGCTTTTTAATGGATAAAACATAATTTATAAACAACTATATATATATATAGTTTTTAAATGAGGGAGAAAGTTCAACCACAACTAATGAATGAAGAAAAACTAATTGCTGAAGTTTTTAAATGAATTGATCCGACCCATGACCAAACAGATGAAGTATGATGGATGAAAGTTTAACGAACTATATATATACTCTCTCAGCTACCATAGTTTTAAATAAAATAATAATAAAAAAAATGAAATAGAGGTCTACCATAGAAAAACACAATTCATTATAGTATGATGGATGAAAGTTTAACGAACTATATATATACTCTCTTAGCTACTATAGTTTTAAATAAAATAATAATAATAAAAAAATGAAATAGAGGTCTACCATAAAAAACACAATTCATTATAGTATGATGGATGAAAGTTTAACGAACTATATATATACTCTCTCAGCTACCATAGTTTTAAATAAAATAACAATAAAAAAAATGAAATAGAGGTCTACCATAGAAAAACACAATTCATTATAGTACGATGGATGAAAGTTTAACGAACTATATATATACTATCTCAGCTACCATAGTTTTAAATAAAATAATAATAAAAAAAATGAAATTGAGGTCTACCATAGAAAAACACAATTCATTATAGTATGATGGATGAAAGTTTAACGAACTATATATAGTTTATTATAGCTAATAAATTTTCATCTCGACCACCATCGTCTTCTATGCCTGGAATGCCTAAAATTCCTGATTCCCGAAAATACTATAAAAGACAATTAATGCCCCTACAACAGCAGCAGGCATTTTATGCTTCCTACTATATATATCAAAGGGAGAAAATAAAACTAACCAAACAAAATGCATGTAGAGTGAACAATATAATAAAATAAACAACAAAGAAAGTTAGTCGGCATGAATTCTGATTTAAATATACATTAGCCCACAATATTCTTCCATTTTTCTTTATAATTATCTAACTGCTAGCTTGTAAGACTTTCTAAACGAGATATATTCTGATCAAATGTATTAATTAATTAATTAATTAATATTTCAAAACAAGAAGGAAACAAGTTGTAATTTGAATATATAGATCGATGATACATTATAAGGACACACAACAGGTCACAAAGTGAATGCCGATCCTGATCCTCCTGATGTGTATAGTACATTGATGTTGAACGGAGATGCTGGATAGATACACTGATTAACACTATTACATAATACAATAGTGGCTTTTGGTATATTTGACCGATGAAAGGTTTAGTTTGTTGATTGATTAAATAGGTTACAATAGGGTTTTTTTATATATAGAGAAACATATTACACTCTTAAACTCTCTATTATAATAAATGTAAAATACATGGTTTAACATTCCTTTGCAAGTTGATGGCGTGAAACAACTTGCAACTTGAATCTTTAGAATAGAAATCGTTGGAACGGTAAGGGCTTTGTGAAGACATCCGTGGCGTGCGCGAATAGTAACATATAATTATAAGCATGCACAAGCTAGTTTTAAATGATGAAAGACCAACCATAGTTGTCAATAGTGAATAGCGGTAATAACGTCAGGTTACCTATATGCTACGTAAAGAATAATGGTCGATTTTATAATTATTAAATATATAATGTTAATTTTATAACTTTTATATGTAAATTTATAGGTTTAAGGACTAAATATAAACCAGTGAAGATAAATGGAGTTATTCTACAACTTTTATGTAACAATTTACATGTTTTAGGGGGTAAATGTAAACAAGTGAAAGATGAAAGGGTTAAATATTAAAATACCTACATATTTAAACCTAAAATGGGTATAACACAATGTTTCAAAACCACTACTTCTTCTTGCAACCTTTTTTTCTTCTTCCTGGTTTCAGGTAGAAATCACCGATAGTAGAATTCGTGTTAGAAGTCGCTATTTGGTCGATATATGGCCGCTAAGTACCTTGTAGCGGCTTATGTTGCCTCGCCATGCTATTCGCTATAGCGCCCTCTATGGATGCTATTGACAACTATGAGACCAACTAACATTAAACTAAACACGATAATAGGCAAGCGCACCTCGTAGTATGTACAGTATGGAAGTAGAAAAGATACCGAATATCAATCCGTGGACATTGTATTTAATTTTTAGCCTAAACCTAACTCACGATTAACCTACTAAATTTTTATACTTGTGTTTATAAAAATATAAAACACTAAAATAAAATGGAACTAAAATACATTTATAAATCACAATCATTTGGAGATAACCAGAATCCTCTTAGGGGGTGTTTGGGATTGCTTATTTTCACTAACTTATAACTTAATAACTTTTTGAAAAGAAATAAGGTGTTTGGGATTGCTTTTGATGTGAGAGGAAAAGTTCCATAAGTTACAATGTTGTAACTTATTAACTTAATGAAAAATTATAAGGAGGTAAAATAAGGAGTCCCAAACACCATTTTAGTCTATGAAATGCTACTGATGAATTAACTATGAATTGTTCAAAGATATTTTGTTGAAAATAGGCGTGAATCGCTAAAAGATTAGTGTCATGTAAGAAGAATCACATGCATTCGGAAGACCTATCCTATAGACACAGAGACCAACTAAAGACATGAAACTAGAATTATGTTATTAATTCCTTATGACTTAGGACCTCTTAACCATACATATTACTGATCTACGACTCCTGATTTTACAACCATACAGAAAATTCAATCTTTGACTAAGTAACATTTCATTATTAGCAAAACCTAACTAGTTTCCAGACCGGCCTTTTATTTAGATCTTTCCCGTAGGTAGCTCACATATTTTACCATTTACCTGATATGCTTATATCTTTCTTATTAGGTTTCGATGTCACACCTCGGCTAGGGGCTGGATGTGACGACTGAATACCAACCAAAACACATCAGAAATAAGATGACAAATTTATATTAAGACAGTCGGTCAAACTTACAATCAAATGTCTTATACAACTACAAAGCTGATAATTAGGCGAAAATGTTCTACTATCCATCATGGCTTTTTCGGGTTAATCTCTATGGTTCGACATAGGTATTCTAAAAGGATCTTCTATCTCCAAGCGAGCTCTTGTCTAAGACTATAAATCTCCATATCCAAATAAAAAGTACCTGAACACATGCTTAAAATAATTGGGTTAACTAAAAAGTTGGTGAGTTCATGAGTTTAATTTGTAATATGTAAAAATTATCTAAATAGTATGGTGCACATTAAACAAGTTCACAATCAAACTTGTGTCCACGACCCGTGAACATCTAAATTAAATATACTCCTTACCCATACCCCTTATTGTTATGAGTCAAATTTACTTATGTCTGCCAACATAAGATACACAACTGCGCGAATATATGTCACAAGATAACCATTTTTATCATTCAGTGGGAGGTCGTCCACGATAAAGGCCCATTGTATGCGGGGGTCTTCACCATATAGTACTACCCATATATCCCGTGGCTTCTAATGGAGTTAATGATTGTGCTACAAAGTCGAGGATTGTTTATGGCAGCTAAATTGGTCTTGATTAATAGTACACCAATAATTTTGAAAACATATAGAAGCATGTATCCACCCAAAAATTTAAGAAAAATGGTAGTGCATGAACTGACCTGGTTCTATGCATGAAGACACAAATAGTTAATAAATCTTGTATGCTATGTCGGAGACGGCTCCAAATGATAGCATCCCTAAATCCATATAATTTGTCACTAAAAAGTAATAATCGTTATAATAAATGTGCTCGTGACCTGAGTCGGTTAAGGTTAGGGATGGCAATGGGTCGGGCTTGGGTCGGGTTCAGGTATTCCCAAACCCATACCCGGTTATGAAAGTCCATCCCAAACCCGCCCCAAACCCGTCGGGTTTTAATCGGGTAATTACCCGTCGGGTTTCGGGTTTCCAATCGGGTTTTGTTAAAAGACCAGTTGGGTATACTCGGCCTAAAACCCATTGGGTTTATATCGGGTTTTGACAAAATATAAATAATCGATCACAAATAATGATTACCATAAAAATAAAATGTCTCAGATAATTTTTATAAACAAGTTTCAACATATGATATATTTAAAATATTTAGAGTATACTATATATAAACATAAAAAAAGTTTTGTCGGGTATATTGGGTATATAATCGGGTAAATGGGTTACTGTTATCGGGTAATCTGGTATATTACAAATCCCAAACCCATCCCAAACCCACGAAAATTTTCAAATTTAATCACAAACTCTAATGGGTCGGGTATTACCCGTCTCAGTTATGTTGGGTCCCGGGTTTCCCCATCAGGTTCGGGTTTCATTGCCATCCCTAGTTAAGGTTATATATACTTCAGTTATTTGAGATTTTTGTTGCATATTGTGACATTAAGTGTGGCAAAGTTTCTTTAATTAGGAAGTTGTAATATTAGGTGTTTAGACCTAGGTTTTAATACTATATAGTAATATTAGTCAAGTAAAGATTAATGTTTTACCTAGTTTAAGTTTATAAATTTAGGAAGGTTCGGGATGTATAACGTGCTTTCGTATGTGATATCTTTTGTATAAGGCTTGTGTTGCTTTATATATCTTTTGTATTGTACAAGATCGGCCATAAACTTATAGATTACATTATCGGCAATCTTACACCTTGAAGTATGTAATTATGAAATATTAACAATTAAATATATGTTTTAAAGTCTATGAAAATCATTTATCTATGAAAAAAAATGTATTCCAAGATTATTTAAGGTACTTACACTTATCTGTTAAAATATATTCTGCAAAAGTATTTCTGAAACACATGATAGATTAAGTGTTGCCGGTTGCGGTAAAATTCATGCTTTGAATGCTTAAATTATAACATAAAAAGTCAAAAATTATATTTTTTGCTAGTTAATCGTTAACGTTAGTTTAAACTGAACTGTTAGGTTAAATTGGTTTTTCCACTTTTTCTTTCATAAATCATCATTTTTATATTGTAAGTAACATAGAGAAACATAAGTTTCATATTCAGTTTTCTTATTTCACCAGGCCTGTAACGTGTTTTTAGCGGTATTTAGTTATTAACCATTTTACTATTGACTTATACTAAACAAAATGACTTAAAACTTTATTATTATGATATTATATATTAATAATCACTTTTGATCAGTTTAACCTTGGTTGAAATGTTCCAAAGTCATTTTATGGGTTTTAACGCGTTCTATTTTGGTCTTACCGTGCAACTAATCCGTATATCAAATTAAGCGATTCTTTTTCCAACAATCATGATTTTACTTAAGCTTATTGTAAAAATAACATTTTAGATATAAATCATGATTGTTATATAACTTTTGGATTTACCGCTTTGTTAAGCATAAGTTAATGGTTGCCAGATATATAGCGTATGTTTGTGTGCGCATATATATATAAAAGATTATTTATCATTTATTGACAGTTTAAATGTATATTAAGCTACAAGTAACGATGTAATTGAATCGTGTGTCCTAACGAGTTGTCCTAAGCTAACTCATACTTGTACTATCATTTATGTTTTTTTTTTATAAAAAAATGGATCTAAATTTGGGGTTGTTACATTCTCCCATTGGTAAAGAAATTTAATCCTTGAAATTTAATCTATGTTATTTAAAGAAAGAAAAAAAGCGAATTCATAAATATAGAGAATGGTGATAGAGGTTTGCCGATGAAGGAATCGAAAGTTATAAACTAAGATTATTGGAAAAACAATGAACAAGCAGGACTTAAAGGTTTAACAAACTACGTGCGAGAAATAATTCGGTTTTCATAAAAGAAAGGTTCGATGAATATATGATCCGGACTAAATGATTAGCTGCAATATAGGTGGGTGAAACATTCTCTTTTATTGGGCATTGGTTTTGACAAACTGAATATAGCTAGATAGATATATTTATAGGAATCTTATTTTGAATGAAGGAATAATCAGAATTCCTATTCAGATATTAGTTCTATACAAGGAAGAGAAGAGTGTTCACCTAGATGTTAAGCAATAATAAGTTCTTACAAGACAAGATGTTATATGGCCGCGAAGTTAGGATATCGATATTTCACAAGGTAAGATCAGGAGATTAGTGCACAAACACCACAATAGTAAGGTAGGCTCTAGGGGGTTTCGAATTATTACATGTGTTGTCGTTGAGGTTGTAATAAAGTGGGAAGAAAGTTTTCAGATGTTGATTGTTCGTATGGATTTGCTATACTGATCAAGCACTTTATTGGGTCCTTCATAAAGTAAGTGCATACAAACCTAATGATGAGATAATTGATCTTAGAATGGTAATACAATGTAGAATTTTATTTGTTATTCCCATGAGAAGGGGGGATTGAATACCAACATATATAGTAACTAGGTTAGGTGGTGGAAACAAAAACGATTTTTCTGACTGAGAAGCATCACGGATTTCGAATTTGTGACCTTAAAGATAAGTCTATGAGGTATAGAGATCTTAAGGATTTCCAAATCCAGTCATTGTTACGGCCTTCGGTGTTTGAGCTTTAGAAAACGGATTTTATGTAATTAAAGGGTAATCTTCGTTGGTTATAGCTTTTGTAAGGAAATATTTATTGAACCAAATCTTATAATTACAAAATAAATTAGTTATGAGATGGCGAATAGAAATCAGCATTCATGTTGTGAGGAGTAAGAGATTGTTTCTCTATATAACGGTTTCTGGGTAAAAGATGTTATTACAACTGCCATTATGTCAACACTAGGAGGTTGACATACATGGGGTTTGTTTTAGAAGAATGGTTTGTGATCGTTTGAAATGGTTGGGATCATTTGTGACATTCGTCAATTTTTGGTTAACTTGTTTGTACATTTGAATTGTAAACCGACCCGATTTGTAACCCGAATCTTTCGTTAATATAAAATAATGGGTTTTTATGTTACATAATTATCTCACACTTTTCGGATTTTGAAAACACCTTTTACGGCTTTTAAAACGCATTAAAAACGACCCGAAACGACTCGCGAAATGAACCGGACCAGAACCCCCTGACCACGCCGCACCGCGCGGCCAAGGGAGGTGTTCAGCCGCGTAGCGCGGCCCCATGGCTGCAAATTCGTTTTTGTTGTTTTGTTTGCTTTGTTGACTTGTTTAACCAATCTAAACTCATGCAAGTCTTGATATAAAACATTGAAATTAACTTTGACCACTACCCTATATAATCAAGCTTATCCTCCTCATTTCATCTTGTTCATTCACTTCTTTTCTCTCCCAAACAAAGAACACCATTCCATACCTTCAAGGTTCTTAACAATCAAACAACAACCATTCTTTAATCTTGTTTTGTTACTTACTAATTGAAGCTTGTGGTACAACATATATATAATATGCACCCCTTGTTTCCTTCGGCTTTCATCTTCTCCGACCATGGTCGGTTGAGGTGATATGCTACAAGGCAAGGCTACATGGATGACTCATTATAGTCCTTGATTATACTATTTTCCTTTAATGCTTCAGTAGTCTTGTTTATATTGAAAGTAGTTTAGTTTCTAATTCATGTTTAAAGAGTTCCATGGTATTAGGTATGAAGTCACTAGCCTCGGTTTTATCCTGAGTTGAGAACCGAACCAAAACTGAACTCTTGTTTACTAGTTTTGTTTTAAATAGTTAAATAAACATGTTTATATATGATTTGAATATTTTAACTTCTAAAATCATTTTTATAGTTCTATGGTATTTGGGTATGTGGCAACCATCCTCGGTATCATTCCGAGTCAAGGACCGAACCAAAATTGAACTAAACCGAGTTAACTCGCTTAAGACACACAAGTGTGTTTTGGGCTACCGAAACTTATCTTTTCTTCAAGAATGTATTTTAAACTAATTTTAAGTTATTCTCTCTACATACTTGGTGTGTCGGAATCCAACTTAATCTTATAACAAGATTGGACCGGTGAAACCAAATACCCACTTAACGGACGTTAAGATTCTTCACAATAGAACTATATACTTGGTTAAATCTTTTGATTTAATTGAGTTATCTCAAAACATTTATCACTTAAGTTGACTTTTAGTTTAGTTAATTATCTAGACTCAAATTGACAAATCCGAACACTCGATTAAAACATCGTTTTGGTATTTATATAACCAAGGGTCTTGCAATAGTGCATTATAACCCACATAATTACTTGACATAGTTTGAGTAATATTTATGAATGAAATACTAAGACCCGGTTTTGGGTAAACTTATTTTCAAGAAACATGTCTTTAATTTCTTGTCATATATTTACTTTAAACCCTTTCAAGACTACATACTAACTTAAGACCCATTTAATTTAGGTCTTGCTCGTTAAACCGATCTCCGACTATTCACGAATAAATCTTTCAAGTTACTTAGTTAACGTGAGTACTTTTTCATCCCCCGTTTTCCATCTTACATTTTGAGGGTGGCATTGCATACTTATTCAAACTTAAATGATTTATACTTGTGTTTCAAACCACAAACTCTTTAGTATATGTTACTTATATAAATGCTCGATTTGGTGTTATATGCTTTACATGATTTCACGCTATATGTTTATTGCTTTAGGTGGGTTGGCATCTATGAAACTATTAAGTATGATCATACGCTCCCCTAACTACTTTAGCTCAATTACAAGTAGAATAGGGCAACTAATCCGAGTATATTTGGTTGTTACCATATAGAAAGGTATCTCAGACTATCTATTATTTGCATGTCTAAATTGTTGCTATTATTTATTGTTCCATATACGAGTTGTGGATTTTTCTCTATTATATACTTATCGTTCAAATCTATGAAAATTGCTCACCGACATTCGTGTTGACAAAGTTTATTTTATGCAATGTTACAAGTTTATTACTTGGTTGATTTGGAGACTTGAAGAACTATTATCTTGTGACCGTTTAGGTTATTAGATATAAATGAGCAATTTATTTGTTTGACTATCTATTCGGTTATTTGTATGAACAAGTTTGTGTTATTTGGATGATTTAATGAAATGAATGAGTTGTTTAAATATTGTCACTTTAATAGTGTATTGTGTTCATGGGCAATCCGTTTCACCCCGGCATGTTCCACCACCTTTGGTTAGGGTGTGACAGATTGGTATCAGAGCCAAGACTATAAAATAGGCGGTTAGACGTATGACCTAGTATAGTTTTGATTTAGGGTCCCACCTTCAAAAAAGATAGGCGGTATCAGAGCGAAGACTATAAGATAGGCGGTTAGTATAGTTTTGCTTTAGGGTCCTTATTGCTTATTTATTTCATTTTACCTTCAAAAAATATACACATGCACAAACTCTCATAGTATCCCAAGGTATCCTTACCTTAAATGGAAAAACATTAGTTTTTATATTGCGTTTTATGGATCACAAACTTAATTTGGATTACGTTATTTAAGATCCCTTAAAGGTTGCATTTATATCGGGTTTGTAGCCATCATAGAGAGCGAAACACTATGAATCGACCATTTGACAAAAAGATTCCAAGAATCAAAGGTGATTTACTTACCTGGGATGGTTGAATTGTAGTGTTTGTTTTCTAAGCCAACGAACCGTGTTATACATGTAAATACTTTAAGTTGTCGAATGCAAGCGTTCCGGTTTCCTCCTTATATTTGGTGTTGAAAACACAAAAGCGTGGTTCGTGGACAAGTGTTTTTAACATCTCGTTGTATCTCCGTTTTTATTATATGTTATTATCGTGATTTGAGTCAATAACATGAAAGACGCGGTGGTATGTGCACATGTTTGACTCCACCTATTATTTTATACAAGTTTTATTGGTTGAAATATCAAATTATGGTGGTTCATTTACGATTTTCCTGACTATACATATGAATTTCAATATCTCAAAACCTCCAATTTTTGAATGTCAAAAGTTTGAAACTTATGTATATACATACATTTTATCTTTTGATTCAAGTATGAAATTGTTTTTACTAACATCCTCATAACTCTAGGATTCACAATCACTAAAAATCTATATTTACTCATTTTCCTCACACTTATATCAAAACTTATGCCATTTCTCTTTTATTTTATAATGCCTCCTCTTCGTCGTCAAACTCGCAAGCCGAACTCCGGTCGTTGGATGGCTGCTATGGATGCTAAAGAAATCGCCGCTGTGATTCCCGAACTAATAACTCAAATCCAAGCCACCCAAGCCACCCAACCCACCGTTACCCAAACCACATCTAACCCCACACCTTTCGCCTTGAAATACTTCACCGGTGCTAACCCATCTAAGTTTCATGGCACGAACTGTGCCACTACCTTGTTGCAATGGTTTGAAAATATGGAAAGCGTTTTTAACCTTTGTGAATGCCCCGAAACCAAGAAAACCACCTACGCCTCAAGCATGTTAGAGGGAACCGCCCGCATTTGGTGGAATGGTGAAATGTTCACCAATGGGGCGGAAGTAGCTATGGCCTACTCATGGGCCAAGCTCAAAGAAGTCATTATGTAGAAATTTTGCCCAAAACATGAACTTCAAAAACTCGAATCCTAATTTTGGGAGCATAAACAAGAGAGTGGTGAGAACTCCACCTACTCCAACCGCTTTCACGAGCATAGTCTCTTGGTTCCTCACTTGGTCACTCCCCTCGAGCGGGCAATTGACAAGTATGTCGGTGGTTTGCCCATGAAAATCCGGGACTCAGTGATGAGTAGTAAACCACAAACACTTCATGATGCAATTACCTTAGCCGGTGCTCTTTCCGAAAACTATGTTAAAGCCGGTACCCACTCCATCAAGAAAACGAGTGACAAGAGTAAGCCCGAACCAACCCCTCAATATAAAGTTGTGACAATTGCAAATTTCAGGTTAACTCTGTTAACTAAACCCAGTTAAATCCTATTGACTGTGTCAGTAAACTCAGTTAGTTCTGTTAACTATGAGTATGAACTCTTGTACATGTGATGTCATGTATGCGTATATTTAAGTCAACGTGTCATTGGTGACTTAAACAAGGATAAGTGACCAATTATAACTAGGATAATAAACTCGTCTTGCATGTTATAATAAACATGTCATATAACATGTATGATAAGTATAATGTGCTATGTGATTAATATGTTATATTATGGTTATTACATGATGATGTGATTGTAAGTAAGCTAAATGATTAAATAGGTTATATTGTATGTCATGTAACATGTTTATTATTTAAATGGAACCTTAGTTTATGTTACATAGGAAATGTTTATTAAATTATGTACCATGTCACAAATAAATAAATAAAAGATAACCTAAGTAATTTTATTCATTAAATCAATCATAAAGGGTTGTTAATAACAAGGAGGTTACAACTATTGGATGCCAACACCTTTTCCTTTCCCTCTTCCTCTCTCTTTGGCCGTGATACTCACACACACACACATACTCTCATTTTCTTTCATACAAACAATCATCTTCAAAACAAACAAGTTGGTGATTATTAGTAAACAAGGGTTTAAGCATTTGATCAAGCAAAGTGAGTAGATTATTATGTTTATATGTTTCTTTTTCTTTTAATTCATATGAACCTTGTATCCAAATGGTTGGATCATGAAAGGGGATGATCAAAGTTTGACAAATAAAAAGGATTTTTGTATGAGTCTTGATTAATATTTTGAGTCTTTTATAAATACATGTGTTTTTACTTTTCTTAGGAAATCAAATGGATAAAAATAAGACATGAAATTTGATTCAGCAAGAATCTTTCTTGATGATTTTGGAATCGTAAGGATATAAAAGTTGTGTTTTGTAGTGGATTGTGCCTAAAACTGCTTGATGACAGACTTGGTGTCTCGGATTGTATTGTGAATAAATTGATGATATGTTTGAGTTTTTGATCGATTTTTGATTCTATGAACATGTACTTTGAATCTAGTTTTCAGAAAGTCCGAAATCTTAATTTTTGGACACTGTTTGAATACTTTTTATTAATTTACAAAATCAGGATGCAAATCTAAATTAGAGAAAATAATTCTGAGTTGAGTTGTAAATTTCATAACTTGATGATAAAAATAGATATGGATATAATTCTACTTCTAGGATGTTGTAAATTGAATTAGGACTCTAGTCCAATTGGTCTTGCATCAATTGGACAAATATGGAAGTTTTGAAAATTTTTGATTACTGCTGTGTTGTTGTAGAAATATAAATCATGTTGTTGTAGTATATGAATATTCTGGACGAATTGGTAAATCCAAAAATTGTGAGAAAAATATATGTTGAACCTAATACTGATGTGCACATGTGTGATTTATTTGGTAATTTAATTGTGAGTTTTGATTGATGAGAAAAATCTGTTTAGGTGGTATACATTGTTAAAGGTGATAAAGGTGTTATTTGAATTGAGATAATTGCAAATTGTGATATGTTAGTTGTGGTAAATTAGAACTTTGACTTTTTAAGTCAACTTAGAACTAGTTGCCTAAATAGTTAGTCTTGCTTGTGATGTTGTGAAAGTGTATTGATCATAGAATTGCAAGGAATATGGCTAAGTGTGTATACTTGATGATTGATTAAGTGTGACTAGAATTATAAGGTAAACATTCTAAGTCCAACCTTTTAGTCAAAGGTCAATATTTTAGTCAAAGGTCAATACTTTAGTCAAAGTCAACTTTAGTCAAAGTCAACAAAAGTCAAACTTTGATCAAAAGTCTTTTTAAAAACAATGGGAGATTGTTGGATACTAGTGGTTCTAGGAACCATCCCACAAGTTACTTACGTACTTGCATTTTTAGGGTCTTAGCACGTGACGCATTTACTTCGGTCGGATTTGTGTAATACCCGAAGCACCAACAAGGTGAGTTTACGGCCCCACTTTTATACCTTTCCTTTGGGGGAGGAAACATGCAAAACTGTTTTACTTTACTTGCTCTAAATCTTTACACAACCGTTTGGTTGCTTATAACGTAGTGTTTCTTTGCCATGGAAAGTCCTCACGAACGTCGGACCGTTAACTAAGGTTAACTGGCGTGGTAAATTTAAATAGTACTATTGGGTTTGACAAACCCCACCCTGCATTATTCTCGACTGGAGGTCGAACGGGGTGTAACTTTGACCAAACATTGTTAAGTTTTGGCAATACTTGACTTGAGGCAATAACTAGTCAGCTTCGGTCGTGATGGAAACATAACACTATGCGGCAACGAGTTAACTAAGTGTAGTTAACCATGGGCCACTTTTATTTATAAATGTTTATGAACTGATAGACCATAACTTACTTTGAAAACCTGTGAACTCACCAACCATATGTGTTGACTCTTTTTAGCATGTTTTCCTCAGGTCACTAGCAAGCACTTGGATTAGGATAACATTGCATGCATGGACTCGCATTGGTTTAAGTTTGAAAACAATTATTTGATATTGGTTTTGCGCTTGTAGCGCCATGAATTATTTAAACTTGTTTGGGAGATGGCTCCCGCACTTTGTTTAGCTTCCGCACTAGCACTTAAGTACTCTGAACATTTTATTTTGATTTGTTAAAACTTTTAAGACCATGTAGATGTCGTTTGGTGTGATTAATGTGTTCGGATCCTGGTTTGTCACCCGCCTTACGGTAAAACTCCGTTAGTGGAAATTTGGGGGTGTGACAGATTGGTATCAGAGCCATTGGTTATAGCGAACCAGGTTGCATACCATTTCATATAGGTTGCAGTCCGGTCTATAGCTTTTCATGATGCACTAGTTACACTGCACATATATACATGAGATACCACTCACTCATCCCAACCCCAACCCTTGTGTCACAGTATGTCTTCGTCGTCAGCTGATCACACCCGTGAGAAAGCACCTATCATCGCTGAGGAGTGCACACCACCTGCGTCCCCGAGACTGAAGAGGCAGCGGACCATCCCTGATGCTGGCACATCTACTGCTGAGGAGTCTTCACCCGAGCACACGTTCTTGCTTAAGCCCCAGTGCGACTGGGAATGGTACCCAGAGGTGGTGACCATGATGATTGAGAAGGAGGAGGTTCCACCCCTAGCTGTTGTAGGTCCTTCTTGCCCTACTCTACCCGCCCTGCCATGCCCTCCTGAGCGGGTGATAGCTGCACTTGTTTCTGGCCTGGATAAGGCGCAGTGTGGGAAACAGGGTATGAAGTCGGACATTGCTAAGCTAGCGCAGAAACAGGTGTATCAGTGTTTGCTATGTGTAATTGCCCGGCTGCGAGCCAGGTGAAGTTTGCTACAGGGACTCTCGAGGAGTCTGCACTTACTTGGCGGAATACCCAAGTTCAGTTGTTGGGTCTAAATGCGGCCAATGCTATGTCATGGGAGGAATTCAAAAATCTGATCAAGACCGAGTATAGCCCGCGTGGTGAAGTGCCAAAGTTAGAGCATGAGTTTTGGAATTTGCGGATGGAGGGTTCCGACATTGAGGCTTATACGACACGATCCCATGAGTTAGCGATACTGTGCCCTCAAATGGTCGATCCTGCTTATAAGAGGGTCGAAATGTATATTGACGGTTTACCTCCGCAGATCCAGAGTATGGTGACATCGGCAAATCCCGCCAACATTCACGATGCCGTCTGGTTAGCTCATAAGTTAACTGATCAAGCCATCAAACAAGGCACTCTCCCGTCCAAGAAGTCTGCTACTGGCACATCCGATAATAAACGCAAGTGGGAGAGTAGTGGCAACAACAACTCCAACAACAAGAGACAATCAACAGAGACGGTTTGAGTCTCCTCGCAGGAACAACTACCCGAGCCAGAACCAACAACAGGGAGGATATCAGGGGAAACTCCCAAAGTGTAACAAGTGTAACTTCCATCATGCGGGGAAATGTGATAAGTACCGTTGCAACAAGTGTGGCAGACATGGCCACGAAACCAAGTTCTGCCGAGCAGACAACCCCCAGAAACAAGCCCCACCTCAAGAGGCCCCGAAAGGGTGTTTTGAGTGTGGACAGGAGGGTCACTTTAAGAGAAACTGCCCCAAACTGAAGAATGCTGGTAACGGAGGGGCAAATGGCAACGGGAAGAATGGTAACAATGGGAATGGTAACAACGGAGGTGAAGGCAGGGGAAGAGCCTTCGTTATTGGTGGTGGTTCAGGTGAGACTTCTAACGACTCTGTAACTATTACCGGTAAATATA
This sequence comes from Bidens hawaiensis, assembly GCF_021521415.1. NCBI lineage: Eukaryota > Viridiplantae > Streptophyta > Magnoliopsida > Asterales > Asteraceae > Bidens > Bidens hawaiensis. Next base: position 124,654 of record NW_027494310.1, read on the forward strand.
AAATGAATGGTTGTTATGCGCTAACTTTATTTGAAATCGGGGCCGATCGAAGTTTCGTGTCAACTAAATTTTGTGAAATGGTTAATAGCACCCCATCTGCCCTAGAGTCTAAGTACACTATCGAGTTAGCAGATGGTAAAACCATCCAAGTGTCCCATATTTTGAAGGGTTGTACCGTAGAATTGTCTAGTCATTTGTTTCCCATAGATTTTATGCCGATTGAACTTGGTAGCTTCGACTTAGTTATTGGGATGGATTGGTTGTCCGAGCACCGAGCCGAGGTTGTCTGTCACGAGAAGATCGTCCGCGTACCTCTCGCTGGGGGAGAAACTCTCATTGTTCATGGTGAGAAAGAGAGTGCGACAGTTGGGATCATTTCCCTTATGAAGGCACAGAAGTTACTGCGTAAAGGCCATACTGCGATCTTATCCCTAATCACCGACAAAGGTACTGACGAGGCTGTGGAGGAGGGGGTCTCAATCGACCAGATCCCTATTGTTAGAGACTTTCCTGAGGTTTTCCCCGAAGACCTACCTGGCCTTCCGCCTCACAGACAAGTGGAGTTCCAAATCGACCTGACACAAGGAGCTGTTCCTGTAGCTCGTGCACCGTATCGCCTGCTCCGAAGGAGTTAGAGGAACTGTCTAAGCAGTTGCAAGAACTGCTAGATAAGGGTTTCATACGCCCCAGTTCATCCTCGTGGGGAGCCCCAGTCCTATTCGTGAAGAAGAAGGATGGAACTCTACGCATGTGTATCGACTATCGGGAACTTAATAAGGTGACGACCAAGAACCGGTATCCATTGCCACGTATTGATGATCTGTTCGATCAGCTGCAAGGATTCAGTTACTACTCGAAGGTCAACCTTAGGTCGGGTTATCACCAACTCCGAGTTCGGGAAGAAGACTTTGCGAAAACAGCGTTTCGCACTCGTTATGGACACTATGAGTTCGCCGTTATGCCATTTGGGTTAACAAACGCCCCAGCCGTATTCATGGACCTCATGAATCGTGTTTGTAAGTCTTATTTGGATAAATTCGTCATTGTGTTCATAGACGACATCTTGATATATTTGAAGACAAGGGAGGAACATGAAGAGCGCTTGCGATTAATGATGGAGCTACTCATGAAGGAACAACTGTATGCCAAATTATCGAAGTACGAGTTCTGGATGCGTGAAGTAAAATTTTTGGGCCACGTGGTAAGTGGGGAGGGAATCTAAGTGGACCAGTCCAAGATTGAAGCAATCAAGGATTGGCCAAACCCGAAAACTCCCACCGAGATCCATCAATTTCTGGGATTAGCTGGTTATTATCGCAGATTTATTGGAGGATTTTCCAAGATTGCTCAACCACTCACATCCTTAACCCGCAAGGGCATTGTGTATAAGTGGACCGAGGCACATGACACAACATTTCAAACTCTGAAAGACAAGCTGTGTAGTGCGCCAATCCTATCACTGCCCGAAGGAGTAGAAGACTTTGTTGTTTACTGCGATGCTTCACTGCAAGGAATTGGATGCGTGCTTATGCAACGGGAAAAGGTCATCGCATATGCGTCTCGACAACTAAAGCCCGCTGAAAAGAACTACATGATCCATGACTTAGAACTTGGAGCCGTCATCTTTGCACTAAAAATCTGGAGGCATTACTTCTATGGAACCCAGTGTACGATCTACACTGACCATAAGAGCCTCCAGCACATATTCGAGCAGAAAGAACTGAACATGAGGCAGAGACGATGGGTCGAGTTGCTTAACGATTATGAATGTGCTATTAAGTATCATCCGGGTAAAGCCAACGTGGTGGCTGACGCCTTGAGCCGAAAAGAAACTTTGAAGCCCAGGAGGGTTAGGGCTTTACAACTAACGATTCACTCTGGTCTACCCGAAAAGATCAGGGATGCCCAGTTAGAAGCTCTGAAAGCCGAGAATTTCGATGCCGAATCTTTGCGCGGTGTAGACGGGAACTCAGAGGTTAAGTCGGATGGCATTCGGTATTACCATGATCGAATTTGGGTACCGCGTTATGGGGATCTAAGAACACTGGTCATGGACGAAGCACATAAATCCCGATACTCAGTACATCCGGGATCAGATAAGATGTACCATGACTTAAAAGAGCTATAATGGTGGCCGAGTATGAAAGAGGAAATTGCTGGGTACGTGGCTAAGTGTCTGACATGTGCCAAAGTGAAAGCAGAACATAGGAAACCGCCGGGATTACTTCAACAACCCGAAATTCCTATGGGGAAATGGGAACAGATATCCATGGATTTCATATCCAAACTACCCAAGACACCCAGCGGTTGCGACATGATTTGGGTCATATTGGATCGATTGACCAAATCCGCACATTTTCTAGCCATCCGCGAAGCGGACAAGACGGATAGGCTGGCTCGCATTTACATTAAAGAAATCGTTTCCCGTCATGGTGTGCCGAAATTGATTATTTGCGACCGTGATGCTAGGTTTACCTCAAACTTTTGGAAATCGTTGCAAAAGTCGTTGGGTACACGACTGGATATGAGCACGGCTTATCATCCACAAACAGACGGTCAGAGCGAGCGAACAATACAAATATTGGAGGATATGTTAAGGGCGTGCATCATCGATTTTGGGAACAGTTGGGAGACGCACTTGCCTTTGGTTGAGTTCTCTTACAATAACAGTTACCATACGAGCATACAAGCAGCCCCTTTTGAAGCTCTGTATGGGCGTAAATGCCGATCACCACTCTGCTGGGCGGAAGTGGGTGAGAGCCAACTAACTGGCCCTGAAATAGTTCATGAAACGACGGAGAGGATAATTCAGATCCGAAACCGTATGGCAGCAGCACGTGATCGTCAGAAAAGTTATGCTGATAAGCGTAGAAGGCCTTTGGAATTTGAAGTCGGGGACAAAGTTTTATTAAAAGTGGCACCGTGGAAGGGTGTCATTCGTTTCGGAAAACGGGGAAAGTTGAGCCCGCGTTACGTAGGGACATTCGAAATCGTGGAACGAATCGGTCCAGTGGCTTATAGGTTGGACTTACCGGAACAACTCCGCGGGGTACATAACGTCTTCCACGTATCAAATCTTAAAAAGTGTTTGGCTGACGAAAACTTGATAGTTCCTTTGGAGGAACTAGAAGTGGACGAACAGTTACGTTTCATCGAAGAGCCGGTGGAAATCATGGATCAGGACGTAAAGACCCGTAGGCACAGTAAAACTCCTATTGTTCGCGTTCGTTGGAACTCTAAGCGTGGACCAGAGTTCACATGGGAGCGCAAAGACCAGATGAAAGAAAAGTATCCACACCTATTCAAACCTGAAGCCAAACCATAGGTACGATTTAAATTTTCGGGACGAAAATTCTTTTAACAAGGGGATGATGTGACAAACCTAAAATTTTTCTTTTCTATCCCTTTCATGTCCCAGTCTAGTGGTGACATCACATTAATTTTCGGGACGAAAATTCTTTTAACAAGGGGATGATGTGACAATTGCAAATTTCAGGTTAACTCTGTTAACTAAACCCAGTTAAATCCTATTGACTGTGTCAGTAAACTCAGTTAGTTCTGTTAACTATGAGTATGAACTCTTGTACATGTGATGTCATGTATGCGTATATTTAAGTCAACGTGTCATTGGTGACTTAAACAAGGATAAGTGACTAATTATAACTAGGATAATAAACTCGTCTTGCATGTTATAATAAACATGTCATATAACATGTATGATAAGTATAATGTGCTATGTGATTAATATGTTATATTATGGTTATTACATGATGATGTGATTGTAAGTAAGCTAAATGATTAAATAGGTTATATTGTATGTCATGTAACATGTTTATTATTTAAATGGAACCTTAGTTTATGTTACATAGGAAATGTTTATTAAATTATGTACCATGTCACAAATAAATAAATAAAAGATAACCTAAGTAATTTTATTCATTAAATCAATCATAAAGGGTTGTTAATAACAAGGAGGTTACAACTATTGGATGCCAACACCTTTTCCTTTCCCTCTTCCTCTCTCTTTGGCCGTGATACTCACACACACACACATACTCTCATTTTCTTTCATACAAACAATCATCTTCAAAACAAACAAGTTGGTGATTATTAGTAAACAAGGGTTTAAGCATTTGATCAAGCAAAGTGAGTAGATTATTATGTTTATATGTTTCTTTTTCTTTTAATTCATATGAACCTTGTATCCAAATGGTTGGATCATGAAAGGGGATGATCAAAGTTTGACAAATAAAAAGGATTTTTGTATGAGTCTTGATTAATATTTTGAGTCTTTTATAAATACATGTGTTTTTACTTTTCTTAGGAAATCAAATGGATAAAAATAAGACATGAAATTTGATTCAGCAAGAATCTTTCTTGATGATTTTGGAATCGTAAGGATATAAAAGTTGTGTTTTGTAGTGGATTGTGCCTAAAACTGCTTGCTGACAGACTTGGTGTCTCGGATTGTATTGTGAATAAATTGATGATATGTTTGAGTTTTTGATCGATTTTTGATTCTATGAACATGTACTTTGAATCTAGTTTTCAGAAAGTCCGAAATCTTAATTTTTGGACACTGTTTGAATACTTTTTATTAATTTACAAAATCAGGATGCAAATCTAAATTAGAGAAAATAATTCTGAGTTGAGTTGTAAATTTCATAACTTGATGATAAAAATAGATATGGATATAATTCTACTTCTAGGATGTTGTAAATTGAATTAGGACTCTAGTCCAATTGGTCTTGCATCAATTGGACAAATATGGAAGTTTTGAAAATTTTTGATTACTGCTGTGTTGTTGTAGAAATATAAATCATGTTGTTGTAGTATATGAATATTCTGGACGAATTGATAAATCCAAAAATTGTGAGAAAAATATATGTTGAACCTAATACTGATGTGCACATGTGTGATTTATTTGGTAATTTAATTGTGAGTTTTGATTGATGAGAAAAATCTGTTTAGGTGGTATACATTGTTAAAGGTGATAAAGGTGTTATTTGAATTGAGATAATTGCAAATTGTGATATGTTAGTTGTGGTAAATTAGAACTTTGACTTTTTAAGTCAACTTAGAACTAGTTGCCTAAATAGTTAGTCTTGCTTGTGATGTTGTGAAAGTGTATTGATCATAGAATTGCAAGGAATATGGCTAAGTGTGTATACTTGATGATTGATTAAGTGTGACTAGAATTATAAGGTAAACATTCTAAGTCCAACCTTTTAGTCAAAGGTCAATATTTTAGTCAAAGGTCAATACTTTAGTCAAAGTCAACTTTAGTCAAAGTCAACAAAAGTCAAACTTTGATCAAAAGTCTTTTTAAAAACAATGGGAGATTGTTGGATACTAGTGGTTCTAGGAACCATCCCACAAGTTACTTACGTACTTGCATTTTTAGGGTCTTAGCACGTGACGCATTTACTTCGGTCGGATTTGTGTAATACCCGAAGCACCAACAAGGTGAGTTTACGGCCCCACTTTTATACCTTTCCTTTGGGGGAGGAAACATGCAAAACTGTTTTACTTTACTTGCTCTAAATCTTTACACAACCGTTTGGTTGCTTATAACGTAGTGTTTCTTTGCCATGGAAAGTCCTCACGAACGTCGGACCGTTAACTAAGGTTAACTGGCGTGGTAAATTTAAATAGTACTATTGGGTTTGACAAACCCCACCCTGCATTATTCTCGACTGGAGGTCGAACGGGGTGTAACTTTGACCAAACATTGTTAAGTTTTGGCAATACTTGACTTGAGGCAATAACTAGTCAGCTTCGGTCGTGATGGAAACATAACACTATGCGGCAACGAGTTAACTAAGTGTAGTTAACCATGGGCCACTTTTATTTATAAATGTTTATGAACTGATAGACCATAACTTACTTTGAAAACCTGTGAACTCACCAACCATATGTGTTGACTCTTTTTAGCATGTTTTCCTCAGGTCACTAGCAAGCACTTGGATTAGGATAACATTGCATGCATGGACTCGCATTGGTTTAAGTTTGAAAACAATTATTTGATATTGGTTTTGCGCTTGTAGCGCCATGAATTATTTAAACTTGTTTGGGAGATGGCTCCCGCACTTTGTTTAGCTTCCGCACTAGCACTTAAGTACTCTGAACATTTTATTTTGATTTGTTAAAACTTTTAAGACCATGTAGATGTCGTTTGGTGTGATTAATGTGTTCGGATCCTGGTTTGTCACCCGCCTTACGGTAAAACTCCGTTAGTGGAAATTTGGGGGTGTGACAAAAGTCGACCCACAACCTCAAGCCATCAATTACTCCAACTCATCCCATCAAGCTAAAAAGAAACAAAGACCCAATCACCAAAATTATGCTGTTCCTCACCCACAACAAACTAAACAACAACCTCAAGCTCCTCCAAACCGAAAGCCTTACACTGGTACCCACCTTTTGTGCAACACTTGCCAACTTCACCACCCATCTCACATGGCTTGTCGCCACTGCACAAACTGCAACCGTTTTGGTCACCTCAATACCACATGTCGAGCAACACCTCGTGGACATCCCGCTCCACCAAGGACCATGCCGCAAAACCCGAAAAACCACAACATGCCTTACGCTCAAAACCCGCAACAACCCCGAGCCTGCTTCAATTGTGGAGACCCAAGCCATTTCCACAACGCTTGTCCCCGACTGGCGTATGCGAACCAAGCTCAGGCCATCACCATGCCCTACTACCAAATCCAAGCTTATCAAGTCCAAACCTACCAACCCCAAATCCCACAACTCAACACCCCTCTCATCCAACCAATGCAAGCCATTCAAGCACCTCATCCACCTCCTCCCCAAGCACCCCAAGGAAATCCCGGTAACCAAGGGTGTGCTTTCATGATAAACGCTAATCAAGCTCAAGTTTCAAACGACGTTGTGAATGGTATGTTTCTATTGAACGAACATTTGGCTTCAATTTTATTTGATACGGGTGCCGATAGAAGTTTTATCTCATTAAAATTTAAATCTACACTTGTCGTACCTCGCACTAAACTCTCTTGACCTTTTTCCGTCGAAGTCGCCAACGGTAGCTCTATCACAATCGACTGGGGCATTCGAAATTGTATTCTTACTCTTTGCAAGCGCGAATTCTCCATCGACCTCATCCCGATGCAAATGGTAAGTTTCGACATCGTAGTAGGCATGGATTGGTTAGCTTTGCACCGTGCCGAAGTTTTTTGTTACGACAAATTCATTCGAATCCCGCTCGTCAATGGAAAAACCCTACAATTTGATTCGCTAAACTCAATTCTGATTCGTTGTCTAATCAATCTTCACTTCGTTAAGATTTGATTCGTTACTTTACTGAACACAGTTCGCTACAACTGTTTACAGTTCGCTACAACTGTTCACAGTTCATTAAACTTTATTTGTTGTTTGATTCGGTACACCTTTGAACTTTAAATTTGTCAAAAATGGCCGGTATGTATGCATTGGCGTCTCAAAATATGTTGATGCAACAAATGTTGCAACTTCATACCGAGATAGGTTCACACTCTAAATGTCCAAGATTGATGAAGTTTAGTGACTTTGCCAAATGGGAACCTCGGTTTCGTGCACATTTGGGATCTGTTCATCCTGACTGCTCATATTGTCTCGATGAAGTTTATAAGGAACCGTTAATTGGTGATGATACTATTGGTTTTGTTCCTAAAGCTGTATCTCAATATTCTCAAGAAGAAAACAAAGCTTTAGAAATCGAAAAAAAAGCTTATTCAACTCTCACTATGGCATTGCCAGAAAATATCTTTCGTCAAGTGGGTAACATAAAGAGATGTGCTTCTCTATTCCAACATCTTCGTATGAGAAGTATGGGAAACACAGCTGAGAGTAAGAAAGTAATGCTCAAGTTTCAGTTTCGAAACTTTAATCTATTGAAGGGAGAAACAGTTGAAGAGATGATTACAAGGTTTATTCATTTAATTGCTGAAATGGACAAGATGAAATTGGAAATTTCTCAAAATTGACACTATTAAGAGTGTGCTTCCAAGCTCTTATTCAACATTTCTCATGGTCTTAAAAGAGAATGATTACTTCTTGAACTAAGACTTGACTGCACTTGAATTTTTACAAAAGATCGAAGCTAGAGAATATGATCTTAAGTGTCAAAAATCTTCCAAGGAAAATCAAGATCCATCTTTCTATTGTGGAAGTATGCCTCTTAGTTCATCAATTTCTCCAATCAATGCTTTTCTTACCCAATCTGCAAGTGAAAAAGAATCAACTATGTTCAATGATCCAAAAGTTTGTTTCTATTCTGCTGGTAATTCTGGATTGTCAGGTGGTTCTGGAAGTTCAACTACTACTAATCCATTTGCTTCATCACCTAGTGTTAATATGAAGGAAGCTGAGCAAAACTTGGTTTTTCTGACAGCTTTCATGTCTTCATATGAAAACTTGGTGAGTAGTAAAATTGCCACAAGTGATTTAACTGATGAGGACTATGATCAGATAGATCCTGATGATTTGGAAATCATGGATTTAAAGTGGAACATGGCTATGATTGTCCGTAAGGTTAAAAGATTCATGCAGAGAACTGGTAAAGATCTTCCAGCTTTAAACAAGAAATTGGGCTTTGACAAATTGAAAGTAAAATGTTATAATTGTCAAGAATTTGGGCATTTCGCAAAGGAATGTGATAAACCAAAGAAAGAATACACTGGTTCTCGTGGTCAACATCAAAATTCTTCTACACCACGAGGTAGTGATGCTGAAAAGAAACCATCCTTTTCAACAACACAAGCAATGTTAGTAGATGGTAATGATTGGTCACAACGGTTACTATGTAATGATGCTCAAGCAAATTTGGCTATGTTCGGGTTTCACAAAGATTGTCAAGATACAAGAGGGAGTGAGATATCTTCTGATAATGATTCTGGATCTGATTCTGACGACTCTTGCGACAAGTCTCCAACAGTATTTGCTTGCATGGCCAAAATCAATGAGGTTAGTCATTCTATCTCTGCTATTTTATCTGTTAAAGGATCATGTGTTGATTGTGAATCTAACAAACCTAAGTTAGAAGCTTTGAAAAGTCAAAATGATAATCTGGTAAGATAAATTGCTTCTCTAAAGGATACTTATCGACAATCTCTTGAATCTCAAATGAGATCTCGAGAAAAGATTGAAGCATTGTCGACAAGTAACCACGATCTGAAAGCTGAGTTATCTGTGAAAATGACGATTAATGACCAAAAGTTTCAAGAAATTCTGAAACATCGTTCAAAGATAACCGAGCTTGAGAATGAGGTTCTTGAGTTGAAGAACAAACTGGGAAAGTTTAGAAATTCTTCTTTTCTGTTGAATGAAATTATTGAAGTATCTGGTAAACAAAAGGACTCAAAAAAAGGTATTGGTTTTGTTGAAATTCCGCCACCATTTCACAATGATTACAAAGTTAATCCTTTTGCTAGAAAAGAAGAAGATTTGATTGAGAAAGAAACTGTGACTTCTGAAAAACCTAAACCAGTTAACACAGTAAAACCAGTTAATACAGAAACTGTTAAGATCCAGGTTGCTCCTCAAAAACCTCATGTTCAAAGTAAAAAAGGTCTTTGTTGAGAATGATGACAAAGTGATTATCGAGGACGTGTTTGAATCTGAGATCATACACAAGAATAAGAACATCCAAAGTTCTAATCATATTCTGTGCAAACCTCAAGAATTTGAGGATGCTGTGTATGGTTCATTCAAGTCTCACATGAAAAAGGAAGAACCGGTAAAAACTAAACCACTAAAGGCAAAGAAGTCAGATAAACCAAAGATTTCTGTTGAGGACTTAATGCGATTTGTTAATCCTCCTACTAGTTCTAAGCCTTCACCTGTTACAGTTTTTAAATTAAAAGGGATGGACACGATGTTCACAGAAAAAGATATTCCAATAAGTATCATTACACCTGAACTTATTGAGAGTGTCTTTATCAATGAAACGTCAAAAATTCAAGATCTTGAACGTCGATATGCTCAAGCGAAAACATAAGTTCAATCTGACCCATTGACTAAGGCAAAGAAAGTTTTAAAACAAGCTAAGAAAATCAACTTTGTGAAGTCAACTGGGACAGACACATTGAAAAGTTTTTCAAATTGTTCTAATTTGGATTTTTACTTGAAAAAGAAATCTGAATAACTGATGAGTTTGCTAAGAGCATGAACAAGAATGTGAGTCATCATCAAACTTCTGCATCATTCATTACAACTACTTCACAACAACATCGTGTAGACATGCGAAGTTGTTTTCTTTGCGGTCAACTTGGTCATGTTGTGAGGGATTGTAATTAGAAGAGCTATCAGAATCTTCATCCTTTTATCAAGGACAACTCTAAACCAATTCCACTGGTAAATGAGATTTTGAAACGACCTGCGTCGTATGCTGATGACACTCATATTATGTTCTCTAATGTGAATCCACGGAAGGTTATTCATGATAATGAGACTCATGGTCAGGTTAAACCAAAGTTTGTTCCGCATGAGCCAATTTGTAGGAACACGAATTCAAACATTGTTCAAGCAGCTTACTTAAGACGAAATTCTAGGAAGCCAATAACTTATTCACAAGTGGCTGAACAACATTTGAACTCTGCTAAAGTTAATGATCAAAAAGAAAACCAAAAGGTGCCCAAGACTGAGGCCTGGGCCGCCTTTTTGAACTAATCATCTTTATTTTGTGTGTAGGGTACATCCATGACTGTGTCTGGTGAAAAATGGTTAATGGATACTCGATGTTCTCGTCATATTACTGGGAATCTCGACCTATTAACCAACGTGAGGACTATTAAAGGGGGTTATGTGGCATTTGCTGGGAATTCTGGGGACATGATCACACAAGATGGTGAAGTTTCAAATGGTCACATCACGTTTGAGAAAGTAAATTATTGTGATAAAGTAGAACATAACTTATTAAGTGTATCGCAGATTTGTGATAAAAAGTACATAACGATATTCACTGACAAGGAATGTCTTATCTTGAAACCGGGTTATGTTATTCCCGAGGACATGGTTGTCATGCGATCACCACGATCGAATGATATTTATGACTTGAACATGAGCTCTAAGATAACCACATCGATCGAAACATGTTTTGTCTCGAAGGAAACCGAGAAAGACTCGATTCTATGGCATCGTAGAATGGGTCACATACATGTGAGAAAGATGAATTATTTGTTGCCTATTGATTTAGTGGAAGGTGTCTCGTTGAAGAATTTTAAATTATCCGATCACTGCGTTGCATGTAAAAAGGGCAAGCAAAAGAAGAATACACATCCTTCTAAATTATTGAATTCCATTAATACTCCTCTAGAACGACTTCATATGGATTTGTTTGGTCCTGTGAATCGTGCGAGTATTTCTGGGGATTGGTATTGTCTTGTGGTGACTGATGACTATTCGAGATATTCATGGGTGTTATTTATGAGTTCGAAAGATCAAACACCATTTTTGGTACAAAACCTTATCACCAAGATCTAATCACTATACAAACAAAAGGTGAGGAGAATCCGAAGTGATAATGGTACAGAATTCAAAAACACTGTATTGGATTTTTTTTGTGTTCAAAAAGGAATTCATCGAGAATACAGTGCACCTTATGTACCTCAACAAAATGGTGTTGCCGAACGAAAGAATCGAACCTTGATTGAAGCTGCACGTACAATGCTCGCTGATTCTAAGCTTCTCGTCCAATTATGGAATGAGGCGGTGAATACAGCTTGCTATACTCTTAATCGGGTTCTAACAGTTAAAAGACTCAAAAAGACAAGCTATGAGTTATTGAATAATCGAAAACCTAATTTAAAGTATCTGGAACCACACCTGTGTCCTTGTACTATGTTGAAGAAGGATGCGGGTAAATTTGAAGAACAAGCTATCGAAGGGTATTTCGCAGGATATGCATCTCCAAAGAAAAGGGTATTTAATTTTACATCCGATTGTGTTGAAGAGTGGTACCATGTGGACTGTCAAAATTACACAACTCCTCCTCAAGGGAAAGGTCCCGATTGGATGTTTGACTACGATAATTTATTTAATTCATTTACTCCATCAACTGAACACATTGACGAAGACCTGGTTCGAGCATACTTTGAAGATCATTTGGCAATTCCACGATTTTCAAGTTCTAATGATGTTGCAGCTCAACCTGATGCTCCAACTGAGGAACCTCAAGTTGCTTCTCCAAAGGCTATCGATAATGTTTCCACTTCTTCTGATGATGATCAAGCTGACGATCAAGTCATTAACCTTGACAGTGATAATGTTTCATCTCCTGAACTTGGTGAACATTATACTAACTTATTTGATAATGTTGTTGTTCCTGAAAATCCCATTCTTCGGATTCATGGATATCATCCATAGGAAAACATCATTGGAGAACTTGATGTGGGAGTTCTTACACGTCATCAAGTTGCTTCGTCAAGTGATAATAACATATTGTGTGCTTACATTGATTTACATTCATCGGGAATTGTGAATCTTGCTAAATTCACTTGCTTTCTATCTCAAGTTGAGCCAACGACGGCACGAAAGGCACTTGAAGATCCTTCTTGGCTAGAAGCTATGCAAGAAGAATTACAGCAATTTGCACGGTTGGGTGTTTGGGATTTAATAGACAAGCCTGCTAGAGTCAAGAAAGCAATTCCGACTAAGTGGGTATATAAGTGTAAGAAAGATGATCGAGGTGTGAATGTCAGAAACAAGGCACGTCTAGTGGTGCAAGGGTTTCATCAGCAGGAGGGTATTGATTACACAGAGGTATATGCTCCAGTTGCAAGATTAGAGTCGATTCGAATCTTCCTGGCATATGCAGCTTACAAGAATATAAAGGTCTATCAAATGGATGTTAAGAGTGCTTTTCTCAATGGTGAACTACACGAAGAGGTGTTTGTCCAACAACCACCTGGTTTTGAAGATCCTGATTATCCGGACCGAGTTACCGATTAAACAAGGCCCTGTATGGTCTACATTAAGCCCTGAGAGCTTGGTATGGCACGCTTTCCGACCATCTGACTGATAACGGCTTCAAAAGAGGGACAGTTGACTGCACTTTATTTCATAAAACTGTTGGTGATGATCTTCTCCTAGTCCAGATTTATGTTGACGATATTATTTTTGGGTCTACAAACTACACATTGTGTAAGGAGTTCGAGAAGTCCATGCATACAAAGTTCGAGATGAGTTCGATGGGAGAGATGAATTTCTTTTTAGGGCTGCAGGTTCACCAGTCTGCTAACAGAATCTTCATTCATCAGACTAAGTATGTGAACGACGTCTTGAGCCGATTCAAGATCTCTGCTAGAAAAATCCCTTCTACTCCTCTCCCAGTGGGTCATAATTTATCACCGGATGAATTGGAGGATACCGTTGATCCTACCCTCTATCGTGCCATAATCGGTTCTTTGATGTATCTAACGGCTTATCGCCCTGATATTATGTTTGCTGTTTGTCTTTGTGCTAGGTACCAAGCAAGTCCACGAGTGACTCACCTAGCTGCGGTCAAGAGAATTCTTCAGTATTTGAGGGGAAATCCAGACATCGGGTTGTGGTACCCCAAGGATGATACTTTCGATCTTACTGCTTATTCAGACTCAGACTATGGAGGTTGCAAGATCAACTTCAAATCAACGACTGCAGGATGTCAATTTTTAGGAAAGCGGCTTGTTTCCTGGCAGTGTAAGAAGCAGACAACGGTCTCCACCTCAACCGCCGAAGCTGAGTATGTTGTAGCCTCGAGTTGCTGTTCCCAAGTTTTGTGGATACAACAACATCTCCGCGACTACGGTTTGAAGTTTCTTATTACTCCGATTCTAATTGATAATTCTGCTGCAATTTCTATCACAAAGAATCCTGCACAACATTTGAAAACAAAACATATCGAAATTCAATATCACTTTATACGGGATTGCTTTGAGAAAAAGTTGATTGACCTTGAGAAAGTACATACTGACTTTCAGAAAGCCGATCTGTTTACCAAAGCTTTTGACAAAACACGTTTTAAATTTTTGCTTGGTTTAAACGGATTGAAGACCCTCGCTGATATCCTTAAACAAGGATGACTATCTTTATTTTATGTCATTTTTCTTTTAAAATTTATTTTGGTTTTAGGGGGTGAAAATCTAGAAAATACAAAAGATTGTGTTTTTCGTTTGTATAGGTAAAACCCAAAAATATTAAAAAAAACCTTAATCCAAAAATATTAGAAAATTCAGAAAAATCAAAAATACTGTTATTTCGTTTGTTTATTTTATGTCATTTTTTTCTTTTAATATTTATTTTGTTTAATATTTTCCTTTAAAATATTTCTTGAAAAACCAAAAACATTTTAAAATTAGAAAATACAAAAAGAATGTACTTTTCAGTTTGTACAGAAAAATCCAAAAATCCAAAAAGACTGTGAAGTTTATTTTGTTTATAAGAAAATTGAAAAAAACAAAAATATTGTGTTTTTAAAGTATGTATAGAGAAAAATCAAAAAGATTTTTGCATGCGTTCGCTGAAAATTATGTCAATTATCTTCACTTGAAGGACATATACGTGTATGTGTTTGGTCCTGATATTTACTTATAAATGTTCAGGTTAGCCATTTACCTGATAATGGAAAATAGTTGGGGCGTTCATTATACGTTTTTAGATTATTTTCTCGCTGAAATTTATGTCGGTTATTTAAGTTTGTGAAACATGCTTGCATGTCTTGGTCCTATTATTCACTTGTTGGATTGATAGAACAACCATTTATTTATAGACTTAAGTTAACTGGGGCGATTAAATTTATCTTTATTTTGTTTTATGCTCCTCAAAGTTTTGAGTTTTTGAAGCAAAAAGAGAAAATGATAGTACATTGATTATCTTGACCCAGTCCAGCAAGAAGTAAGCTTAAAAGATTGTGTGCTTAATTGCATTGGTGCATTGGTAGGTCTTAAAAACAACCAAGTAGAGTAAAGTATGTGATATAAACATAAAGAAACGCCAAATTGAAAGGGGTGTTAGTCTCTAGCAAAAGTCTCGGTAAGGATGGCAGAAATGTAATAACCAGACATACTCAAGCTTTATAGTTGTTGATCACCAAAAATATAATAAAGCAAATAACAAGCGTTAGGATTCTGGACACTGGGAGTCTTTATGCGGCTTAATCATCTGGGAATTCATATGCATGAATATTTCACTCGCTTTTAGAGCAAACCCAAAGTCATTAAACTTGATCACTGTTGTACCTCGTACAAATCCAAATTACTGACTTGATCAAAATCCGTTGTTAGTCATACATTTGTTCCACCCTTGCGTGCGTCTTAATACCATTAAGAAACGGACCCCAGGGGATACAATGTATGTAAGCCAACAGATGGACTCGTGCATACTCACTCATAGTAAAGGAAACTTGATGCATTGCTCAAAATTTCTCAATTGATATCAAAAATTTTGATCAACACTATAATGGTTTAAGTCAAGTTGGGGTGTTTTGGCAAAAATCAAATTAAGCTTGAACCGAGATTAGAGGCTGATAGTTTCTGATATTCTGTGCTATAATTGAACCAATTAGTCATATCACAAAAACACTTGAAAATTTGTTATTAGATTTAAGTGGACGACAATACCAATGACCGACTTAACGCCAGTCATAATATCACTGAAATATAAAACTGAGATGGAAGGGCAATTTGGTCAATATGATTCTCTGCTCAAACTCAACAAAAACACAAAAAAATATGTATTGTTTTTATTAAAATCATAGAAAAACATAATAAGATTGTTCAATTATTAAATGTTCGGATATTTCTTTGTACATACATTCTTTAAATTTTTTACAAAATACCAAAAAGATTTTATCTTTAAATATTATTTTAAGTTATATTTCGTAAAAATGAAACGTTTTTAAAGTATTCAATTTTCGAGATAAAAAGGTTCTCGATAATTCTGAATTATTTATTTAATTTATTTAATTCATTTATTTAATTCATTTAATTATTTAATTTAAAATTAAATAAAGTGTTTAATTCGTTAACACTAAGTCGTTAATTATGGATAACGAACTAGGTGATTCTTTAGCGAACTGGTTTCTTGTTCGCTCACCTAATTCGCTTCCGCACTCTGTAACGAATCATCCATTCGTTATACATATTTAATGAATCATGCCACGAATCATGTCTTAATTCGCTACGAGAATGTAACAAATCATGTATTGATTCGCTACCTTAATGTAAAGAATTGGACTAGCGAATGAGCTAATTCGTTAACTTTAATTCAAACGAATTGCCTAATTCGTACACGTTGTACCTCGGGTTGCGTGCAAGGTTATAAAAGACAAGAAACACGAACAGTCCTTCACTATTCGTCTTCTTCCTTCACCCTAAGACACCCTATTCAAATTTTCTTTAAAATCTCAACATTCACATTTCGATATTTCTAAGATATATTTGGGTTTCTCAGGTATAGATGAACACATCGATATGTGTTTAGTCAAAAATGATTGTGTATTTATGATTAAATTATGAACTTTTGTGTTTAAGGGTTTTCCGAGTGTATAAACCCATTTGATTTATGATTTGTTATGGTGAACTTGATTATTTATGACTTAATGTGATCGGAATGCTATTCCGATACCCTTGGTGGACTTTAATCGACATTTGATTATCGTTTGCTGGGTTAATTATGTATTCATGCTTTCGGTGTTTATGTTTGGTTCGTTTAACCTCAGTATACTTAGGTTTTGAGTCTCAATCTCATCACCGTAGGCTTACGAGTGTGTTTGTGTGTTTAACAAGCTCATTATCTTGATGATGCAACGATAGTTATGGTCTAATTGATGCTGGGTTTACACTGTTGACTATCGATGTTCATCTTAATTTTGACCTTGACTATGAGAAGTCAAAGATTAAGTCTATTTAATGGACCATTCGTTCCCCTTAGCGAATTGGAATTGTTTCGTGTCCAATTCGTTAAGGACATATACGAACTAGCTTAGCGAA
Organism: Bidens hawaiensis; assembly: GCF_021521415.1. Classification (NCBI taxonomy): domain Eukaryota; kingdom Viridiplantae; phylum Streptophyta; class Magnoliopsida; order Asterales; family Asteraceae; genus Bidens; species Bidens hawaiensis. Next base: position 141,627 of record NW_027494310.1, read on the forward strand.
GAATGGAGTTCACGAATCAGATGTTGATTCGTTAAAATAATAATGAACTAGATTCTTATTTCGTCAGTTTGATTAGTAATTCGCTAAGGCTACTTCGTTGGTTTATTTACTTGATAGCGAATCGCACAATTCGTTATTGTATAGTAACGAATTAGTGGGATATTTAACGAATGAAATTCAGTCTTAATTATGTAATTAATTTTAAAATTCATTTATAAATTTTATAAAGTATTTCAATCGTCTAAACGCGTAAATAACTTAAATACATATAGTTATTGACAATGAATACACCACTTATAAATAAGTTGACATATATTGAATACATTTTATATCTTCTCATATTTGTTTATATTTATACAGTAAACATGGCTGATCAAGTACATCAAGATCCACAAATTGCCGATCAAGGGCAACACGAACAACTACCACCAAAACAACCTCCACAAGATCAACCACCTCAAGAACAACCACCACAAGAGCAACCTCCTCAGGAGCAGCATGCTGATGTTATTTTATTACCATCTGAAAAAAGCACAACATCTGTGCCTATGTTGCCTCAGACATTGCTGATATAGCTACATTTGGAGATATGTTGGCCTTTCTAAGACGATCAGCGATACATTACGCCATCACTGCTGGACCTATGGTATATCTAAGTATCGTCAGGCAGTTTTGGGATACTGCTGCGTATGTGGAGGAAGAGAAGCATATTCGAGCCACGATCAATGACACTCCAATTACAATTGATGTTGACGTAATTCATCGTGTGCTTCGATTTGCTGATACTGACGATAACCCGAGTAATTCGATAGGCAATTGGTTAGGGGTTTGTTTACTCGTGTACGTTATGGTGGAGACGTTCATAAATCTATGCTGAACAAGAATGGATTGTGTCCACCATACAAATATCTTCTCCATGTTCTTATTCACTGTATGAGTGGCCGTGGGGTGGCTTTGATGAATGTCGACTCAGTTTGCAATCAGCCTTTGTGGCTTTAATACTAAACAAGCCATTCAACTACTCTGAACTTGTATTCGATCATTTGGCAGAACAAGTTCAGCAGACGGACCAGAAGAAGAAGTTTTTAATGTATCCTCGGTTTTTGCAGCTGATTATTCAAGACTTGATACCAAATCTAGCAATTGATCAAACCTTGGTGAATGATAAGCTTTATATGGAACATATGACAGCCGACACAGTACGTAGAATGGCTATCTATCGAAAGGCAAGGCTAGCGGATAAACTAATGATTGGTCATATTGTTGATCCTAATTATGTATGTCCTTCCGAGGATCGCTGGATTCATGATGATTCAGATTCCGAATGTGAGGAAGGAGAAGGTGGGAACGATGGTGATGATGGAAATGATGGTGGTGATGGGAATGATGGTGGAAATGGTGATGCCGCTCTTAAAGAACAACAAGATGCAATTGATGCTGCATTAGCCGCCACCATTAAGGCTCAATTAGAAAGAAAAAGAAAAGGGAAAGCTGTAGCAACTGGTGAGCCATCGAAGAAAAGACGTGTGTCAGCTGGGGCTGGGGTAATTATTGGTGTACCATCATCTCGTCAACCAACGTCTCAAAGCTCGGTCGTGCCAACTAAAACTAGCACACCAACAATGACTTTGACGACGACGATGGCACCACATGAGCAGTTGGGTATGATACCTTAATCTGCATTGATTGAACTACCTTTGCCGACAGATACTGTGGCTACAACTACTCCAACTATACCTGTGAGGCCTCCTCCTCCTAGTGATATCTAATTTATGAGAATTACAAGGCCTCAAGGTCCAATCCAACCAATTCATCCATCCTTGTATGCTTTGCCACCACATCATCAGACATAAATGTTATTAAATCTTCTTCATCGTCAGACATAAATGATCGGTTAAATCAGGAACGTCTAATGGAGAATCAAAAGAATCTAGTCAGCTATGTTTCTTTCTGTCAAAAGGAAACAAAGGCCCTACGTGAGATTGTTGAGTCTCAGGGGTGAAGATTAAAGAGCAAGAGGATCTGATCCTTCAATTAACTTGCAAAGATGATGCTTTGAAAAAGATCAAGAATAATGAGGAAGATTCTGATGATGATGAGACTGGTGCTGGTGGTGAGACTAAACAAGCTCAAGACCCTGCGTCTGGTGCGGGTACGAGTTCTGTTGACGATTCAGAGAAACATATTATTGTGTATCATGATTATTCGGCTGCTAAACCAATAGAGATGATTGAAGCCGACACGTTAAAATTTATGGATGGATCGGGGATGATTAGAAGCATGGTGAATAAGGATGAGATAGAGGAAGGTGAGTTTGTCGACAGTTCTCTGACACGAGAGCAGATTGCTATACTGCTTGGGCTGAATGATGATCAATTAAATGCTTTGGAGACTGAGCCCGATGTTGAAGTAGTGAATGAGGAAGGTTTGGAAGATGATCCGTCTATTCAGATGAATACAGATTTTATTTATGAAGATGAGGATATCGAGGTGGAAGATGTCACTGCTCAGGAGTAACCTGACTTGTTTCAACACACTAATGTTGATCAAGGTGCTCCAGCATTCGATGAGCAAACATTTAAAGAAACCGAGGATGAACTGGAAAAGATCTTGAAGTGTAAGCGGACAGTTCACTGACTTGCAGAAATAACTGATGATGATATTGAAAGATGGTTTAAACGTCAGAAAGTGGGTAAAGTTATTAGTGCGTATCGATATGTTGATCAAGAAAGGAAAGACACTGCTGCTGCATGGGTCAAAGCAAATCAAGTGACCTCTTTCAAGACGGTTTCCAAGGTACATGGTGATATTGTCTCCTGGTTGTATGATTATGAGCTTAAAGTATGCACAATAAAGTGGGAGAAAGGTGTACAGTATTACGAAAAGATGATGGATGTTCTTACTCTGCCGCGGTGGGATGTTCGTACCCTCGCGAGACGTCCGTTTATCAATCGTTGGGGTTACCGAATAGATGAGTGGTTTCATCAACACTTACTATTCGAGGTTAATAATGGCTTCAAGTTCCTTAAGCCTCAGGTCCCGAAACGTAAGCGTACTGACGAGATTGATCTGAGGACTAGCTGGAAGAAACTTGTCCTAAAGATTAAACCGCCAAAGACATTGAAGCAGGTTCCGGTGAAGACGATGCCCCAACAAATGCATCTCTCTTTCAACCGATGGTACTATGACAATCGTATAGGCAAGGCCGTCATTGTTCTTGGTCGAGGACTGGAGACTGAACTGGTCAAGATAATCGACCCGATGTGGTTGGTTAATTTATCTGAAACAGACAATGATGTGCTATAGATTTTGATTGAGCGCCGTGAAGATTACGACCTGGCTATGTAATTCCAACGCATTGTGCGTGTCTGTTATGAAAATGGAATTTATAGTTGTAGAGACTGGCGGTCCAAGCGCTTCAAGTAACTTAAAGACAAAGAGCTCAAGACGAGGGGGTGTCTGTTAGTGCACGGTTTTGCGTCTTGAGTCTTTGTAATTATCGTTAACGTTTTTGTTTAATATTTAATGTAATCATTTGTTTAAGTATTATCTAGTTCGTTATGTATACAGTCTAGTTCGCTAGGGGATGTTAGCGAACTAAGACTTAACCTTATTCCCTCCTGATTCGTTAGGAGTTGTTAACAAATCAGGGGGTGTTTCGCTTATTTATTGTATGTAACGAAGTAGGTTCTGGTTCGCTAGGGGATGTTAGCGAACCAGACCTGTCTTCTATTTTTAGTGAACCCTGTTCACTCTTGAGTTAAGTTTTTAAGAGAGTTAATTATCGAATTGCCGTCCAAATACTCTCTCGATCTTCAATCTTAATATTATACCAACTACTATTGATAATACATATACATATACACACCTATAACGCTGAATTACAGTTAATTATGAGCTAGATCTATCAATTAAGGTATTAATTGTATTAACACTGATCCGAGATCTGTTATAGTTATTGATTGATACACCGGGTTCGGACATAAGTCGTCCTACTTACACACACGTGTGAGTTTACACATACAAGTGGTTAGGTGACCCTCATCCCAAAGTATTGTAAAACCACCTCAAGATCACAAGTTTTCTTAAATGTGGTTAGGTGACCCTTACCCCACATCAAGTCTACAAGTGACTCGAGTGTTGTAAAAAAGGATGGTGTTTTAAAAGGGACTTATGTTTTCTAAATTCTAGATTGAAAAACTATGTACCTTGCATTTGCATGCATTCAAATGTATGGTACTTTATTTGAAAACCCATTTTCAAAATTCCTTTTAATAAAACCCATTATATTGTGAAATCATTATCCTTTAATAAAACCAATTTTATTACCCAATGATTTCTAAGGAACCAATTTTATGCAAGTTGTTGATATTAAGTTGTTAATTATCCTTATCCAAATAAGATAAAAAAAAAATATAAAACAACCATGCAAGCATAAATAAAACAATCACAAGTTCATAACCTTAGTCACCTAATCTTAGCCACACTTGTTGACCGAAACAAGTGTGCCAAAAGGTCTCTCTTAAAGAACGAGAAATGACACAAGGAATGTGTCGGTGAACTCCCACTTGATCCCGCATCCATATGCTTCAAGTGTCCACCTTGTGTTGTGACCTTTCTACTTTATTTGGGCTTCCAATTGGGCTCCAACTTCAGCTTCTTGCTTCCTTGGGCCTCCACGTTTGGGCTTTGGCCTTTGGGCTAAAATCTCATCTTGGACTATAAGGTCCATTAAGGCCCAAAACCAAAACCGTAACCTTGTTGCATCTTCTTTTACAAAAAAAAAAAAATATATCCTAATACATTTTTCTCTAGTAAAAGAAATAAAACTAATCTACTTATTATTACATACCAATAAAATGAATAAATAGATTACAAACCCAAATAAAAGAATATTACAACCAAATTGAATATTTAATAAATCACAACACAAACACACATCCAAACACAAGGTCATGTCTAGGTTATGAACTTCCAAAAGTACATCCAAATATGCAAGTATTACATCTCTAAATGGTTCCCCTTGTGAACCTCAAACTTTCAGCCAAGGATATGAAAAACCGAAAGTTTCAGGTTTTGTCCAAACAAAACAACCAATCATCCAAATGACTTAATTCTTCAAGATTATCACATGCATGTAAAGTATAACCTTGAAGAACCAAGGGGTAACCAAAAGCCCCAAAAATTTCGGTTATATGGTGAACCACACCATAAAACCCGAAATATTTTTAGATCTATTGATGCATGTATCCGTATAAGCGGCTCTTGATGCCAACTTAAATAATATCATAAGATAATCTCTCTAAATAAATTATCCATATAAGTTATTGATTCCTCAAGTGCAAATATTTAGAAACCCATTTTCTAAATAACATAAGTGCTAATATTTATTTGTTAGATCATATCTACAATAAATATTATGGTGTTTGTCTAGCTTGTTATTGGGTATGACCCGACTTGGATCATAAAATACTAGCCACATCAATTCTAATATGTGTCTTGGGCAGACCGATTCCTACAATATATCCTTCTCCCATAAGAGTGGATACTTCTGCAATCCTTATTAATTAAGGATCTTGAACTCATAAGTATTGATCCTTTTGTAATCCTTGTAATTGAATTTAGAATACCTGATGCAGATAACTTATGATATTAACTGGGATTAAACCCAACAAACTGGGGACAAGCCCGTGTAACTGGGGACAAGCCCGTGCAACTAGGGAGAAGCCCAAACTGGTGTTAAACTAGGGACATGACCAAAAACTACGGATGTCAACTGGGGACTAGCCCAAACCGGGATTTAGCCCAAACGTGAGTGATGTGAAAACACCAAAACCTTAGGTATGGTACATCTACCGTAAATCGTAGGATCCTCCATATAGCTGAACACAACGAAATTGTCAGCCACTAAGCGTGTACTTGTCCCGCTGCCCCAGACTATACGTTGGATAACGTGCGCTTCAGTCGAGAGTGTAGAAACTCTAATGTATAAGAAAGGTGGTAACCTTTAAACCTTGGATGATATGACCATCGGGGGTCATACATTAATCGTGGGCTAGGCCAAGGGAAATAGTAAAGTACCTTAAGTGTGAGGGAGAGGTGGCCAACCTCTTAGGCATTGAAACTCTTATTGAAATCTGCATTGTTATTTAAAACATGGAAAAAGACATACGTTAAAAATATATTATCCTTAAATTAATAAGAATTTGAGACGAATAAGCGATCAAATAGATATTACCAATTTCAGGATCCATGATCCTTCTGAGGATACTTGATCCTGATCAGAAAAAGTATTTCTTGAGATGAATAGCATTCCATGCTCTTGGTAACCTGTTGCCTTCCATAGTCAGCAGGTGATATGCCCCCTTTCCAGCTTCTGACTCAATTAAGTAGGGGCCTTCCCACTTAGGTGCTAGCTTTCCATCTGATTAGTTGTGTTTTGGAAGGCTTTCCTCAAAACTACATCTCCTTCTTGAAAATCTTCGAATCTTGTTATTCTTTTTGTATGCCCCAGCTACCCTTTGCTGATATGCTACCATTCTGATCCTAGCTAGGTCTCTGAGCTCATCAACAGTATCTAGATCTTGGATAAGGATTTCATTGTTGGCTTGAGGATCACGGATGCTTGTTCTAGCAGTAGGAACCACCATTTCCGTAGGGATTACAACTTCTGAGCCAAACACAAATGAGAAAGGCTCTGTTGGCTGGTGTAGATAGTTTCCGTGTCTTTGACATGAGTAACACTTCTTTGAATACTCCATAGCATCTCTCTTCATAGTTGGCCAGTAGTATCCTGTTCTCAGAATTCTAGAGAATAGGGCTCTACCTTCGGTGTGATTACCACAATCTCCTTCGTGAAAGTCTTTGAGCACCTCTTGAATTTCAGGATCTTTGATACACCTCAAGTATGGACCTGCAAGAGATTTCCTATATAGAATATCATGTAATAATATGTATTATGATACCCTAAGTTTGAAGGATAATGGATCCAAGATCTTGATCGGGAGGATCCAAGATCCTTGATTACTTGAGGATAATGGATCCCAAGACACAATCTCTTTGTCAGTTGTTATCTCCCCAACTTCTTGTTCTCTTATTGCTGGTGAGAGTATATGGATGATTGGGATCTTCGTATCTTCTGGAATCTTCAATGATGAAGCTAAATTTGCTAAGGCATCTGCCCCAACATTCTCTTCTCTTGGTACCTGTATAATACTAAATGAATCGAAGAACCTTGATAGTTCCTTCACAGCATCTAGATATTTGATTAGTTTTTCACCTTTAACAGCATTTGAGCCATTAAAGTGGTTAGCCATTAATAACGAATCTACATATACTTGAAGATACCTGATCCTCATATGTTTAGCTAATTGCAAACCTGAGATCAGAGCATCGTATTTCGTTTCATTATTGGTGGCTTGGAATGCACACGCAATGGACTGGGGAATTATGTCCCCCTGTGGCGATCTTAGTAGGATACCCAATCCTATCCCTCTTACATTGGATGCTCCATCAGTAAAGAGGATCCAAGGATCCTTGGTTTCTTCCAGTTGTTGAACCTCCAAATCAGCTTCCTCTTGCATGTCACTACTGAATCAGCCACAAAGTCTGCAAGTGCTTGTGACTTAACGGCTGTTCTGGGCTCATACTGAATATCATATGCACTCAATTTCACAGCCCATTTGGCCATCCTTCCTGATAATTCTTGTTTTCTTAGCACATTCTTAACAGGATAATTAGTTCTTAAAATAATAGTATGTGTTTCAAAATAGTGTCTCAACTTTGTTGAGGCCATAATAAAAGCAAGAATTAATTTTTCAAGGTGAGAATACCTGACCTCTGCATTTAACAGGCTTTTACTTACATAATATACCGGGTGTTGTTGTCCTTCATGATCCTTGGTCAGAACAACACTGATTGCTCACCATCTATTGGTTTCATCGAAGCAGGAGCTGAGGATAGATAATCCATAAGAGCCTTTAGTGCATTTTCATGCCTTTGAGTCCATTCAAACTTTTTACTTTTCCTCAAGATAGCATAGAAGTCTTTGCACTTCTCTAAGGATCTGGAAATGAATCTATTGAGAGTAGCTATTTTTCCCGTTAGTCTTTGGACATCTTTAGCATTCTCAAGAGACATTAAATTAATGATGGCTTCTATCTGCTCGGGGCTTGCTTCTATTCCCCTTTTGGTCACCATGTATCCTAGAAACTTCCCAGTTTTAACACCAAAAAGGCATTTTGATGGGTTCAGCTTCATATTGTACTGATCCAGGATATTGAATGCTTCTTCAAGATCTCTAAGGTGATCCTCAGCCCTCTTCGACTTCACTACCATGTAATCTATCTAGACTTCCATGGTTTTGCCTAAATGATCCTTGAACATCATGTTGACCAATCTTTGATATGTTGCCCCTGCATTTCTTAGTCTGAACGGCATAGCAATATAACAATATATCCTCTTGATCAGATGGTTCCATCTGAATTTGTTGAAATCCAGAGGAAGCATCCATAAAGGTAAGCATCTCATGTCCTGTCGTTGCATCCACCATTGGAGTTTATATGCGGTAAAGGGAAAGGATCCTTGGGGCATGCCTTATTTTAAATCGGTGAAATCGACACACACGCTCCACTTTCCATTCTTTTTAAAAAACAACCACATTAGCCAACCATCGAGGATACTTAACCTCTCTGATCATACCAGCCTTAAGAAGTTTTTCAACTTCTTGTATGATCGCGTTCCTCTCAGAAGAGAATTTCCTTCGCTTCTGATGGACGGGTTTAATAGAATAATCAAGGCCTAACTTATGAGTAATTACTTCCTTAGAAATACCTGTCATGTCTGAATGGCTGAAGGCAAATGTGGATTTTCGTCGCTTTAGGAAGGATACTATATCCTCCTTGATTGTCAGGGATACATGATCCTAGGAACACCTTCATGTCTGGATCTTCAGGATCTAAAGATACTTTTTTTACTTCTCGCTCCCGAGCTTCTAGCACGTCCATAGGATGTTGCTGTAATTGCTATGCTATCGTTTGTTTAGCCGTCGGCTTTATGGATGAAAAATAATAATTCTTGGCTTCCACTTGGTCACCATCTATCTTTACTACTCCCCAAGGAGTTGGTAAGTAGAGGCTACCGCCTGCATTCCATGTATCCAAGGCCTGCCAAGAATAACGTTGCAACAAAGAAGATTATCAATAACACAAAACTTTTGGTAAGAGTTTAACCCTTCGATGTATATTGGGAGTTTGATGTCCCCCAAATGTTTTCTTGGTTTCACCACTGAAACCCACTAGCACCGAGTTGTCGGGATGATTTCCGAGTCCGAGATGTTCATTTTCTGTAGCACGTCATGTTGGATGATGTTGACCGAGCTTCCACCATCGACTAGGATCCTGCGCACATAATGGTTAGCAATAAAAAAAGTTACAATCAAACTGTCGTGGTGAGGATTCTGGATGCTTGTCTTATCTTCTTCATCAAAGAAGATTCTTTTGTCAGTCGTCAAAGTAGTGGATATGACTGGTCATTCTACGCTCTCCAACTTGATTTCTTTCGCGTGTCTTTTTGCTGAGGAGAATGAAGTACCGCATATATCTGAGCCACCGGAGATGAAGTTGATTACTTGTGCGTCTGGTGGGGGCGGAGTTGCTTTTTGTGGTACATCTACAAGATCCTGGATCCTAGACTTTTTTCTTCCCATGAGCTCTTTGAAACGACCTTTGCTCGGGAGGTATCCAATTTCCCTCCTTAAACCAATACAACCTTCTGTATGATCGCCAAAGTCTTTATGGAATGCACACTACATGGACTTGTCTTTGAAGGATGTTGTTTTCTCATTTTTTCTAGGCCACCTTGATCTCTCTCTAAGATCCTTCAAGGCACAAATCAAACCACGAGTATCAACAGAGAAGCAATACTCAGAAATACTTGGGTAGTCCTCATCATCTTCTCTATCTTCAACTGTCAGGACATTTTGATTGTTGAATTTGGAGTACGGCTTTGAGTCGTTGTTCCTGAATGAGGATCCTTGTTTCTGGTTATATGACTCTTGTTTTGTTGGATCTCCTAACCATTCTTGGATCTTCTTGTCATCACCTAGCCATATAAATCTGAGTGCCCTGTTTCTGACATCATCTAAAGTCCTGCATGGAGTCATCACAAGATTGTCATAAACTGGGGAGCCCCTTTGAAGTCCCATCTTGAATGCTTCAACAACCGTAGCCATATCAAGACTAGGGATCTCTAGGGCCTCCCTGCCAAACCTCGTAACAAAATCACTAAGGGATCTATTATAAGGTTGGACAACTCTATACAAATCACTAGTTAACTTCTCAAGTTTCCTACTACAAGAAAATTGGCAATTGAACAAGTTAACTAAATGTGAAAAAGAAGTAACAGAAAAGGGAGGAAGACTTAGCAGCCATTTTAATGTAGATCCTGTTAGCGTGGATCCGAAACCCCTGCATAGACATGCTTCCTTGAGTCTTTCAGGAATTGGATTGATCTCCATCCTCTCCCTATATTAAGCCACGTGCTCTTCCGGATCAGTGGTCCCATCATACACCTTCATGTTCGGGGTTTGAAAGCGTTTCGGGAACTCCGCATCACATAAGGGTGGAGCAAATCTGGAAAACTGATGGCTCCCTTCTGGTATTTCAGGAATTGGACAGACCACTACTGGCACGCTAGATATCATATCCTTAAGCTTCTGAAGTTCCTTAGCCATAGCCTGGTTGATACCTGTATCCTACATAGAGCCCTGTTAGTGTATAAGGATATATGATTATACATGTTACCTCTCAGTTGATTGAACGTTGGAATCCCAAAGGTGTAGCCAAGATAAGAAGCATCTGCCATGGTAGTAGGTCCACCAGAGGCAATGATTTGCATGGGGATGATGTCTCATTCATGGACCTCCGAAGACCTCTGATGTTGATGTTCTGAGGATCCTTGATTCTGGAAGAAGGATCCTTGAAGTTGGGAGATGAAGGATCCTTGAAGTTGGGAGTTGAAGGATCCTTGGTGATACATCCTAGAGGATCCTGGTTGAAGGAATGAGGATCCTTGAGTTTGCTGACCCATGGATCCCTGTTGAAGGATAGAAGATCCTTGTTGAAGGGACGAGGATCCTTGAGTTTGCTGACCCATGGACCCTTGTTGAAGGATAGATGATCCTTGCTGGAAAATCGAGGATCACTGAGCATGCTGACCCATAGACCCTGGTTGAAGGATCGATGATCCTTGAGCAAGTTGAGCCACGGATCCTGGAGTGGTGAAATCCAGCATCCTAGGCACCAAAGGAGTCTGATCCTCCAGTGGCCTCTTGTTATTCTTGAGATCTTCTATCTCACGAAGGATCTTCTGATTAGTCTTGTTTTGCTGCTCCATATATGCTTTAACCTGTGAAAACATAGCAGACACATCATTCTTCCCAAAATTGACGAATGTCACACCTTAATTCCGATCGGCAGGTCCAACACAAGTGAAAAAATCGTTTATTTGCAATTCATGAGGCAAGGAAAAAGAAAGGCAGCCAAAGTGACTCATGACAGCAGTTCGGGATCGTTTTCTATCATATAACTCAACTGTAATCAATAGTATAACACTCATAAACTTTATTTTCTTGTTTATGTTCATAACTATATTGATTTTGATCTTTAAAGTTAATTGTTTTGCCATTGAGTAAAGGATTGAGTTTTTATTGATTATTCTTGATTGTGGATTGAGTTTAGTTATGATTTGGTTGAGTATTATGATTATTATCTTAAGTGTTTGCTGCTGTCCCAATGTTATGAATAACTAAACTTGTTTGTTCTACCTAGGTTAGATGATATTGTTAGGTTTTAATGTGTTTAGTGGATTGTTTTATCAATATGACATGAATTGCTATTGAGAGCTTGGTTTAATATTGAATTAGGTTGTGCTTCGTGGCTGTGATTTTTCTAATTAAATTCATTAAACTCTTGCTTCGATTGGTTGAATTGTTTTGATTGATTGTTGCTTGTTTGATTCTTTCCTTTGTGTTTAATGATTATTTTCGGTGTACAACCGTAGGGTTTTGTTGAGTGTATTATATTTTAGTTCAGCGGGTTAAGCACATTCTTAGAGACCGAGAGGTGATAGGAAGTAAAATCGTCTCATAGCTTTTACTTGTTAGAATTAGGATTGCGCGAGAGTGGGTTCGGTTCTTGTCGGGTTTGGGTTTATAAGAGATTAGTTGGTCTTGTTTAAGTTAAACCAAATTGTTCCTCTATCCTTTGTTGCGTAGAATCCATTTCCGTTAGGGTCGTGTGTCGGTGAGTCCGAGAGGAGAGTCGGCATTAGAACACCTTAGCATTCGTTTCCTGGTTTGTTCTTAAAATCAATTAAGTGTAACTTAGGGTTTGTAAGGAGACCGAGAGGTGATCTTGCTTTCTTGAGCGAACCTTAGTTGTGTCATCCTTAGATATCGGTGTCTTGAGATCATTCAATCCATTAGCTTGTTAGACCTTCATATAATTCTTACCTAGGTAGACGTTTTCTCCATTGTTAGTCACAGTCGTTGAGTTTTGTAGGTTTTTTTGTTAAGTTAGGTCTAGTTAATTAATTTAGTTAATGTAATTTAGGTCAAGTAGTTTAAAATATTAAAAATCATTTAAAAAAAATTATTCTTAGGAAGGTCTTGTCTAGGGTTTAGTTTTATTAGGCGTTCTTACGTGTCCTATTGTTCGATACCCGGACTTCCGTAGTTCTATATTACTTATGATCGGTACACTTTCCGTTTGCGTGTAATTTATTAGGAAAATCCGTTTTATAAATTTAAATCTTAGTTGTGAGTTCCATTGAAAGAAACACCCTTTTGACACACATCATGAACCCTGCTCGGATTAACACTTAAGATGACTTCTAGAAGATTACCTTGCCCGGAAGGCAAAATACATTGCTAGGATAAGTTAAACCTTGCTTGGAGGTCTGATCTTGCACAGAATCCTTACTTAGCAGTTTCTTGAGAGGTTGAGAAGTTTCCAATTTCCTTTTCACACTTCTCTCTTCCCAACAAGCTCCCCTAGATTGGAACAACCTCAGCAGTACGAAAACACTTCTAAGGTTACTTACCCTTAGCTAAAATACACATCAAATTTCGATATAAAATTACATTACTTAATTAAAAGAATATTACAAGGTGGAAATTCTGCCACAAGGACATTACACATCAAGCCTATTCTAAGTTGCAACATCATCTACTGTAGCACTTGATTTTAGTCGCCTTTTGCTGAAATACAGAAATCTCCCTGTGGTGTGGATGTTGTGGACACAGATTCCGTTTGATTATTTCCTCAAGATCCTCTACACGAAGGAGCTCTAAATCAGTTTCATTTGAGATTATGTGGCTTATAATATCGTCAATGTTCTCAGTAGAAACCTTCCATTTCTGTCATCATATAGTATGTTTTCAATAATGTTGCGTTCTTTGATAACAAAACATGGTTTGCTTGATGAACTTGCAAATATTGGATTCTCAGTGACTGAGCCTTTTTCAATTAATCTTTTCCTCTTTTTCAGGCAAGGAAATCCCAATTTTGCTTGTTCCTTTAAATATCTCAATAGTTCAATTTGTTGTGCACTGGTAGACTTGTGTATTTCCTGATAATCGGATAGGTGCAGTGCATCAATCACAGTTATTTGCTCTAGGTTAAACTTTATGAAGTTATATTTAAAATATTTTTTCTCAATTTCTCCATTTTTCATCCGAACATTCAGATATTTAACCCTAGAATCATAAAATATCCCATCTAGCATAATGTTTCAGTTGACTGGAGGACTTTTGGCTTTTGCTACAAATTCAACTGAAGGTTCAGCCATCTTGAAGTGTATTTGTTTTGGTTTCTTTGGGGTATTCATTGTCCTTTTCATTTTCTTTGCATTGTTCAGTTTGGAGACTAAGGACTTTGACTAGTCACAGAATACCTTGACTTCAGATTTTCCAATCATTGGTGGATGAATCATCTTTTTGGGTATTCCCTTGTTCTTACCCTTTAGAAATTGAGTAGTTGCCTTTTCTTGGTTCATTAGTTCTCCTTTTATCACATTGAAGCTACTCAAGATCTCTTTCTTTGTCATGATTTTCACAAAGTCAAAGGAAATCCCATTTTTCACAATAAATTTTGCTTTCCCACCATATTTGCAAAAAATTTGTTGAATTTCCATTTCTTCTACCAGTTCATCTTGCTTTCTCAAGTTTTCATTTGCTAACTCATTGTTCTTGACAGTCTTTTCATCATTTAAGACTTTTGAAATTTTGTCAATCACAATGTCTAGTTTTTCTTTTGCATATGCTTCTGGTTCTTCCTTTTTGATCAGTTTGAGTAATGATACTAGCACTCCATTTGGGATTTCTTCATCATTTAAACATTTTTCAATTACATCTTGTGGGACATCCTTTTTATTTTCATTGTTCAATTCACACCTTGATTTCTTATCAGCATCAAACTATTTCATCATTTTTCTTTGTTCTTCAAATTCCTTATCTGACAACATTTGATTTAGAAACTCTCTATCTTGAATTTCTGTCATTCTTTGCTCTTAGACCAGTTTGGCTTTTAATTTAGATTCATCAATGTCCAAGACCTTGATGAAAGTGATTATAGGTCAATCAAAAGTAAAGTACAAGCATGCAATTGCTTGACAGACAAGTTGCAGAAAAAGTTCTTTTGATTATCTCTTATCTTTTACACGCCAGGTAAGGATTAAAAGCATTTTGTCGTTTAGTACATAAATGCATTTAACGACATACATTTAATTTTCAACGTAAGGAAGCTTACTAGAAATGCAATATTTCTCGAGAAATAAATCACAAGACAGATAATCAAGTATGAATCAGCAAATAGGCAACCTTGCTAGGAATCAATAAAGAAATCCAAAATAACAACTTAGAAGTATTTCTTATTGTCAACCTTGATCGAATATCTGAACATCACAAACCTTACCCGAAATCTAATAAAATTTAACAAATATTCAATCAAGTTCAATTTGATACAAAAGTGTGCCAGAAAATACTTCAAGAGTGCAAAGTGTGATAGACAAGACTTATTTATCTTATGATATAAAAGTATGCTCTAAACACAAAGTGTACTCGAAATAGACATGTAAAGCATAAACAGACATGAATCCCATAATCATCAAGCTTGCTCTAATATCTCAAACATTCAATTACATTGGCAAAGTTTGCTAAAATTGCTTAAGAATACCAAAGCTTGCTAGTAATCACATATGCAATAATATTCAAATGTAAAGCTTGCTCGAATGAGTCAAACATCCTATTGAACAACCAAGTTTGCTAGAATAGTTAAAAATCATCAAAGCTTGCTCGAGTTAACATAACCAATCATAAAGCTTGCTAAAAAAACCTATAAATCCTAGAAACACCTAAGTTTGCTAGAAAGTTCAAAGTTCATTAAAGCTTGCTAGACATATCATTCTCAGACCTTTTAAAGGTCCAAATGCAACTCTTCTTTGTCTTAAACCAAATTACTCATAGATTTATCATTAAAACTGAATGTTTAAGAGAAAATGGTGCATTAAGAGATCAAATTTCAGCTAAATTTCCTTTTATTTCCTTTTGAAAAGATATCAACATGGGATCATATTGGTTAAGTTGTCCCTCAATACTTCATTCTCAGCATTATTATGACATATCAGACAGGTTAACAACAGGTATATACTTAGCATGATTTTCATTGCTTATTTATGACATGCATTAAGGTTCATTTATTTTGCGTAATTCATAAATGGATAACATTGATTGTGCTATGATGCCTCATATATCTTCTCAAAGATTATTTGGCTTTCCCCAGATCACCCCAATTTGACTTTAACCCCCTGACATTTGGTCGAAATCCTTTTATGACATAACAGTTAAATTATTTAAATATTTCTTTTCTAAATTGAACGTTGGACTTACATGCCAAGCAAGTCGGACTTACAGTCCTTTCATTCGGAATGTTTAATGGACTTATATTATTGCCTGCACCCCTGTAGTTCTTGAATTAACCCTCATGTTTGAATTTTCATAAAATTTGTAAACATATCAACTTTTGGTTGATAAAAACAAACATTTTACACAGTTGTTCTTTTTGCATGTTTATAAAATAAATCATTTGTAAGACCAAATACCAACGGGCTTGTGTATGACTGTGTAGTCACTTTTCTGCCTGTCATCCAGAAAGATGTATCTTGAGACATGCAAAGACAACAATGTATCTCCACATTAAGATCAACATTTTTCATTATGTTTATATCACCTCAGATTTTACACATCATGGAAAGCAACCATACACATTATTGACTATCTAACTGTCTTTTTAGCCTATTAAATCTATATCATCAGCATAAATAGCCAATGTACTATCATTTCACAAAAGGTTGGATCAATTTTCATTTAACCATTAAGCTTATACAAAGATTTGAACTGTAATTTTCTCTGTTTTTGTCAAAAATGTTTTGAGTAAAAATTATCTTGATAAATTATTCATTTGAGCATGCAGTTGTGACACAAAGATATCCTTTGACACAAACAGAAATATCATAATAAAAAACAAACATAGTATGTAAGACATAATCAAAACAGGCAGACTCCACACAGATTATGCAAAGCCTAACTTCTCCTAATCACATTATTATACTAGATTATTCACATAATCAAAATTCACATAATCAAAACATCAGATAAGCACTTCACAAAAATAGATCATTTCCATTCATATTCAAATTAACTTATCCTAATGTCACACATCTTCACTGATTTTCAGTAACTTAAGCATCAAAAAACACATAAGTCACACAGATTATAATTTAAAGCAAAAATCAGTTAAACATGCAATCAAACAATACTATCACTCTAAGACCATTTAACGATAATCAGTTGGCATTCAGAGCACACATCATACCCAGAGCTTTCAAGAGAAAGTTGAATTTGGTTTTATCTAGTGGCTTGGTGAATAGGTAAGCCAAATTGTCACTAGTGTTAACTCTTTTCATTTCAATCAAACCTTTCTCACTACAATCTCTAATGAAGACATCTTTTTGGTGTTTTATAAAATATATTTTGAACAATAAAGAAGACTTAACAAGCATTCAAACAAAAACTCAAATAAACATTTGAAAATACTTAGATCTGTGGATAAAATCCTCATATCTGATATATCTGGACAGATTTGAGCAAGAAAATAACAAAGAAATAAAGATCTAGTAGAGAAATAACTTTTAAACCTCAACCCTATTGTAGATATGAGAAATGAAAAACATAACAGATGACGTCACAAATCAATGAAATAGTGGTCGGCTGACGTCAGTCATCGTCTTCAAATCAGCAATAATAAATTTTAATCAACAACAATTCTTCACACAAATAGCAAAACGAGCTTTGATGCAACTTGTTGGTCCTGATTATATCGCTCAATCACTATGTTGTAACCCACACCTAAGGTGTCGACAAGAAGGTTAACGACTTACTAAATTAGGAAAGACCAACATTTATGTTAATGGCGGAATCACTAACATACTAAATGTTGCTAACAGGACAAAAATGTAACAAACACACAATGTAACTCGAATGATTTCCATTGATATATAATATGTCAAATGCAAAAGGAAATAGATTAGGGTTTCAAAATGGAATGCTTTATCCGTACGAGATAATGAGAGCCGTCATAATCAATATTAGGTAGTGTCCTAAAGCTGTTTTCAAAGTTGTGTCAAAGCATGCCCTAAATTATTCCTTTTATAGGCCTGCCTTGACATATGTCAGTTCATATCTGAAACCCTAATCATTCGCACATAATAAAAGCTATTACAATAAATGCTAAGTGTAAAACAAGTCTTCGGGCAAGCTTTGCAGCATGTATCATTGTTGAGAAGACTTCCTAACCATGAAGTGTGTTGGTAAACAGTTCTCCTGGCAGACTTTACTTAGAATATTTTAAAAGAAAATATTCTCCTAGCAGACTTCAATCCTCTTAAATATATCAAACTTTGCTCGATATAATCCCACTAGCAAACTTGTTCTTCAGGATTCCCTTCAACTCTTTGTTAATGATAACTTATTCAGCAAATCAAAGTGTGCTGGTGACACTGTAGCCTTGCTGGGAGTTCTTGCTCTGTAGAAGACTTAACTTGTTTCCTTATCAAATTTCTTCATCCTTGCTGGGATCACTGATTATTATTAATAAACCTTGCTAGATTTGACTTTAGCTTAGTTTTAGCCAAGGGTTTGCTAGGAAAGCAAACATTGCTTGACTTGAGGAATTCCCTTGCTAGACAAAGTGAACCCTGCTCGGATTAACACTTAAGAAGACTTCTAGAAGATAACCTTGTCCAGAATGCAAAATACCTTACTAGGATAAATATAATCATGCTTGGAGGTCTGAGCTTGCTCGGAGTCCACACTTAGCAATTTTTTGAGAGATTGAGAAGTTTCCAATCTCTTTTTAGCACTTTTCTCTTCGCAACAAATGCTCATCTTCCACATTCAATACACCTTACACACCATTAAATTCACTTCACCCACCTCCTTTCAAGTCCATTAAAAGGGAATTAACCCATCCATCCAACCCTTGAAAAATAAAGGAGATTAAGCATCATGGAAGAAGTCATTAGCATCGAATGGATTAGTCATCCAAATTGTTTAGATTATTTTAATTTGATCATTTTTGTGTCTTTTACTTAGATGGATAACATTATGTTTATTATTTGACAAAATTTCATAGTATTATCTCGGTTTATAATGAATCATAAGTAAAGTTTATGTTGCAATTATCACTTGATGAGGTATGTTAAAATACTCTTAAAAGATACCACAAGTGACGACCTTGACGATTAGCCGAGAAATTGCTATTCTTCTGAGGCCTTGGATTACTTTAATATAGACACTAAGTTCCTAGCTTGACGATAAGCCAAGGAATTGCCACTCTTTTAAGGGTTTGGTTTATAAATTAAATAACTTTTAAACAGACACCAAGTAACAAGCTTGATGATAAGCCAGGGAACTGCCAGTCTTGTAAGGGTTTGGTTGAGAAGAAAACATAAATCCTAATATGAACATGGATCAAAGGTATTAGTAGTAACTGATCATTTTCAAAAGGTAATTATTGACAATATTGTGAAAAAATATTTTTTGTAACATACCGTTTTCTCGTTTTGGTTAATAAAATAAAATATGAGTTATTATGAGTCAGGCTTGCATTGGGTTATGTAATATGGGTAATGGAGTTGGGTTAATAAGGAAAGGAGAAAGATCATGGGCTTAAGCCCATGACCCATAATATATAAACCATTTAATTTCCCTAATTCATTCATTCACTCATTCCATACACCACCCAAAACACACACTTAAGATCTCTCTCTTATTCTCTGTTTCTCTATCCGAAACCAATGAGAAGAACCTATCCCAACCCGAGGTAATGATGTTACGACCTTAAAAGGATCAAAACCCGCTAGATCTAGTCGTGAAACGACGAACCGACACCCTAAATCGTTAAAGTCACGAGGTCCGGATGGAATCGGGTATAAAGAGATCAAAACATGAACTTAGGGGTCACCCTAGCTCAGATCTGGATTGAACAGGACGAAAACGGTGAAAAACGGTGGAAAACGAGTGAGATCTCGTTTTTTCGGCGAGATCCCGGTTTTCCTGCGATGACGGCGCCGATGTAAGGCCCCGTTACCGGTAGCCCTACTTTCGTGTTGGATTTACTCATAAACGCAGTTCTAAATATCAGAGTTAATTAAAACATTCGCGGAAAATAAAAGCTTTGATAAAACATTTCATAACAAAACACATCTTGTCTTAAAACATCATTTTGTCTTTCAAAATAAACAAACATTAGACTTAAACGTCTTGAGTCTTCCGATGCCAGCCTCTTATTCAGTGCCACGTGTCTCCTCAAGCGAGCTGCCTCATCCTACTCACCTGCGTGCATACTAAAAGTTAGCTACGCTGAGTGAGTTCTAGTTAATCATACATTATACAATACGCATAAACTTATATTCTTTCATTCATACTTTCATACTTTCAAACTTTCTTTTGTATTAACTTACTTTCATATCTTACGTTATAAATAGCATTACGCCCTACATTCCTCGAGTATTATTAGGGCTCGGTACCCTCCTTCCTCGAGTATTATTAGGGCTCGGTACCCTCCTTCCTTGAGTATTATTAGGGCTCGGTACCCTCTTTCCTCAAGTATTATTAGGGCTCGGTACCCTCTTTCCTCGAATATTAGTAGGGTTCGGTTCCCTAGTTCTCGAATATTAGTAGGGTTCGATTCCCTCTTCGTTACCATACAACCATACATCATACCTCAGTATTATTAGGGCCCGGTACCCTCTTCGTAACCATACAACTATCATTTCCTTCTTTTATTAACTTTATCACATTCATACACATAAGCATACATATCATACTTACCTTATACTTAGCGTTACAACCTGACAGTACGTGCAATATCCGAAGATCGTTCACGTACCGTCAAGCCATCATTCATACATATCACATCATTCACATAAGGCATACACTTATCTCTTAGGGTAAGCTTATTAACAAACATATCGAGTATGCACACAGCCCGGAAAGTGTATGCCTTATGTGAATGATGTGATATGTATGAATGATTAACGGTGTTATGCTTTCACCGTTAATCGTAATCCCTTTCTTCAGTTGTGCACGGCTGACTGTATAACAAGTATACGTATCAATTAACTATCACTACTCATATCATCTTTCTAGTCTTAACTACTACCCACAACGAACGGGGGTCCGGGGGAGTGCCCCTGGCAGCGGGGTCTAGGGGCGGCAGCCCCTAGCAGGGTCCAAGGGACAGAGCCCCTGCCTAAAGTTAGTTTTATTTACATTAACTGTCTTAACACATTTTCCATTAGGTTTTTAATTTATTTTCTAAGCTAACTTAACTTTAGGCGAAGTTAAACCTTAAGCGAACTTAGCTTTAGGCGAAGTTATCAGTTAGGCGAACTTGGCCTTAGGTGAAGTTATCAGTTAGGCGAACTTGGCCTTAGGCGAAGTTATCACTTAGGCGAACTTGGCCTTAGGCGAACTTGGCCTTAGGCGAAGTTATCAATTAGGCGAACTTGGCCTTAGGCGAAGTTATCAATTAGGCGAACTTGGCCTTAGGCGAAGTTACCAGTTAGGCGAACTTGGCCGTAGGCGAAGTTAAGCTTTGAAGGCGAAGTTAAGCTTTTGCAGGCGAAGTTAAGCTTTTGCAGGCGAAGTTGCCCAGTTCAGCTACGGGTTTGTTTTTTATCAAGCATTTTGGCGATTTTAATACCCTTGTTATGGTTCGACATCACCCACTACGTTCCCTAACCGTTTTCGGTCGTATATATATATCCCGTATATACTATAAAGCTTGGACCTTTAAGTAAAAACGTTCAATACTACGTAAACTTTAAAGGTCAAGAACATACCTTTAGCGCTCGTTCGATCTTGGTTAGCTTGTTTATGCACTCTAGATCTCGTGTAATAAGATCTAATACCAACTAACGTTTACTCTCTCTCGGATCTTGCTCGTTTATGGTGTGTGTGTGTTTTGGAGTGTGTAGAGATTATGATGGAAATGAAATGAGGGTTTAGGGTTTTAGGTTGGTTTAGGGGATATTTATATCCCTTAAAGCCCATTGACCTAAGGCCCATTCTCATTTAACCCATCTCAATTAATCTAAGTCCATGATCCGTTCTTTACTCGATATTAATTAATTAATAACGCGAAATCACTAAACGTAACTTTCTTTATTCAACATTATAAAATTTAGGATGTTACAGCCGAAAATATGGCGCCAGAAAGGCAGCATAGGCGGAAGGAATGTCATTGAATGTTTCGGACATTCTCTGACCTAACCCTAATCATTAACGGAAGAATGACGAATTAACAACCAATTTTTAAGCCATTTCTTAAGTAATTCGTTATGGGGAAATGACGAATGAACCCTCAATTCGTTAAAAGGGTTAAATCGTTATAAAAGGCCAGTTCATTATAAAGGCCAGTTCGTTATAAAGACCAGTTCGTTGTAAAAACCGATTCGTTTTGAGGGTCAATTCCTTATAAAGTTAAGAAGTAACGATTGAGTCCATTCATTAACGAACTGGAAAATGAATTAGACTTTAAAAGAATGACAGAAAGGTCCCTAGACTTAAAAAATAATGGATTAATTACAAAGAAGCCATCGAACTTTATGAATTAGCAAATAAAATAATAAATTAGAATTATAACAAAAAATGTTTTAAGACACTTAATGAAAATAAATTTTTTCCAGCCAGGGGCTCTACCCCTTGGACCCTGCTAGGGGCTGCCGCCCCTTGAACCCCGCTGCCAGGGGTGCTGCCCCCATACCCCCGTTCATTGATGGTTATAATTAACTAGAAACACGATATGGGTAGTGATTGTTAAATGATACGTGTAATTGTTATACAGTTAGTCATGCTCAGCTAAAGAAAGGATTAACCATTAACGGTTAATGTTACATGACTCAGGTGAGTTTCTAGCCCCACTTCCTTGACATGTTTTTGGGGTTGTGTGCATACTCAATATGAATGTTAAAACACTGACCTTAAATGATAAGTGTTTTCTATAATGATCTATGTGATAGTGTGAATGAATGTATGAATGAAAGCTCGTTGGTGCTTGAACGATCTTCGGATATTGCATGTATCGACGTGGAAAGTAATATTTAGTATGCCTTGTATGAAATACGTGTGTGTGAAAGTAGGTAATGAAATGAATATGTACGAAAGTATGATTATGTAAAGAAAGGTATGTATGGTTATAGAATGGACGAAAGGTATGGTTTAAGTAGGTAACAGACCCTAATAATATATGCGGATGTAGGAAACATACCTTAATAATACATGCGAATGTTGGGAAAAGACCCTAATAATATATACGAATTTAGGAAACGGACCCTAATAATATCCGCGAATGTAGGGAACATACCCTAATAATATATACGAAGGTTAAAGGGTGGAATGCTATTTAAATGTATATGTGTAATCGAAAGTATGTATGTAAGTATGAAATAAAGAACGAATGTACCTATGTTTGTAACTACGAAAGAAAGAATGAAAGTATGTATGAATGTAAGTATTTAAGGAAAGATGAAGGTACATATCTTCGGATATGTATTTACGCAATTATGTGAATGTAAGGCATGTTGCCTGATTAACTAGAACTCAGTCAGCGTAGCTTATTTTAGTATGCACGCATGTTAACAGACCGAGACAGCTGGTTTGAGTTAGACAGCTGAATATTTGTCATGATTTTTCGAATGCTATAATTTATGTTATGTTTTAAAAGACAAGTTATGAATGTTTGTAAAGATTGGTTGACTTTATAATATTTCGCTAGAGTTTTAATTCACTCTTATATTAAGAACTGTGTTTATGAGCAAATCCAACGCTAATGTATGGCACCGGGACCGGGCCCTTACAGTTGAAGTTCATCCACTAAAATCGGTTAATTACTTGTCAAGTGAGTGTGCAACATAATAAATTTTAAACAACTCTTGGATGGTTATTACATGAGTTATATAATTATTCAAGAGTTATGTGGGCTAATACTTGGTAATTCAATGTTAATCCTTTATAACTTAACTAATCTCAATTGGTATTTTATGTATAATAAAAATGTTCTTTAAACTAAAATATCAATGGCGGTTCACTTAGTATTTTAAGGGGTTGTCTCATATTTAACGTAAGTTACCTCATAAATACTTCTTACAAACCCCATGGTTACATAAAATGATGTTTTAGTGGAGGTCATGAAGTTATGCATACTTATTTCTTTATTTATCATGGAATCAAATTACTTAAGAATAAAGTGTTATTCCCACATTTTATTACCATAGCAAGCTCATATAACATTTTTACTAATCAATAGTTCAATCAAGTTAAGAGTAGTTTCAACCAAGATGTTACACTTTTATCCTTGATCATTTCAATATAAATATAAACTCAAAATATTGTTTTTAATTTATGCGTTTAAGTTTTTTTTTTAAAACTTACTTGTCAAACCAAAACTACTATGATGTTTATAACGTGAGGTTGAAGACTCTCTAAAACGTAAACCAAATACAACTACTTAGATAATAGTAAGTGGGTACCTACATAGGGAGTTTGTGGAAAATGTGTTAATGAGTAGCTTTGCAATTTATCTATATTAAGCGAAGTACAAAAAATAAATTCAATGATTTGGTTGTTTGGTTTTAATAACAAAAAGAACTGAAAACAATTTAACAAGTTTTAATACAATATGAGAAAATATGTCTTCCCTTGGGTTCAGGTTTCGATGAATGTTAAAGTAAATGTTTAATCTGAGATGAACTATAAAGATATAGTTCGTGCTTATTCTAACGATTGTGATTATTGAAGACTAAGTACTTGGATTATAAATGCAAGGTAATCACTCAAATATCAGTTAGTTTATCCAACCCAGAATCCCTTCCGATAAATCTCGATTGCTTAAAACACCAAGAACTGACGATTTAGAACACGAACTCAATAAACTAACAATCTAACAATCATTTCATAAACACCATATTAATGAAATCAATAATGATCAAACTATTATCTCAGAAATTGCATAAACATTCAATTAATCATTCATAAATAAACCTTACAATCTGAGGGAAAACACAAAGAGAATTAGCAAACCATGATTAGGTTCATCATCCTTCGATTATACTAATCATACGAATCAAAAACAAGTGTTCTATGGTTGCAAAACTCACAATTGATCTATGGCACCTGAAAATTGCTCCTAAGACGTACTCAATTGAAAGATAATGATAAGAATATCAAAAGCCGTCTCAAAAACGATTTTATATGGCTGTTACTAAGTTTTGCGTCGGGCCCACCGTAAGCTACAGTGGCCACTGTAGCTTACGGTGGCTTTCAAATATCCCGCGGTAGCTTAATACTGCCATACGACAAATTCTAGCTGGCTCCCACCGTAGCTTACGGTGGCCATCGTAATCTTAGGTGGATTCCTCCTTTCCTTCTTGTTTTCTTCATAATGTTTTCATTCCAAGTTTATTTTCTTCAAAGTTTTCGCCCACCTTCTCGTAATTCCATTCTCTATTTACTCTTAAAAGTAATTATACGAGTAAACGTAGTCAACAAATTCCACTAAATAAACCGGTTGCATGCATGATTATTACCAGTTTTAATTCACTTAAGGGTTGTCCAATGGGTCACCCGTCAGTTTACATCCAATTAAAATAAACACAACAATTTAGAAGTAAAAATCAAACAAGTGTGTTCGTGGATTGATAGTTGGTTCATACCTATATTTTACTACATATACGATATGTACACTTGTTTATCTATGTGTGGTTTAGTTAAGATAATAATTATTTTTAAAGATTTAAAACTAGACATTGTGTGAACAACCTTTTGAAAACTAAACAAACTTTTCATACTACACACAAGCCGCACCAACCATCTTATTAGCTTGACTTTGTGTCATGATGATCGACTTTGATTGTTAATTGTTATTGTTTAAAATTAATTGTGGTGATTACGCGCCTCCGTATGAGAATTAATTTTTAATTGTTATACATATATATATATATATATATATACCATATTATGAATTTTCTCACCAATTTTTTGTCAGTCAAAAATATATTTAATACCGCAATATCCCACATTTATTGTTGTTAAACCGAAGATTTTTTGTTACTTAATATCAGTATTCAATGTTATTTAATAATAAATATATTTATTTCACATGCTCATCGAAATTGTTTGAGCATAAATTTTTATGTCTGGAAAAAAAGGAACATCACTGTTATATATTCGTCCATTTAGTAATGTTCATTGAAATAACTTGTGATTCTTTTTTTACCAACATATATTATTTCTACGTACTTTCCACCAATAATTTATGTATTTGACCTTGTTTTTGCCTGCAACCTTTCCTATAAGATGCACATACTTTTATCAAGTGGGTTAGCCAAGTATTGGCAATTTATTATTTTTTATCAATATTTTTTTTATTTTCTATATAAAAACGTTTGTGTGTGTCTTATTTAATACCATAAAATCATCGATTTATATTTTATTATTAACTTTTTTTTTCAAAATAACTTTTCAAGCATAAAATACGCCAAACCTGAAACTTAAATCTAATGTGTTCATGTATTTATGGTTATTTAAATGTTTTTCCTAGTTTGTAGTGCTTTTATTTATTGTTATTTAATGTTATTTAATTTTTTCCAAGTATCACATGAGTTGCATTTAATGTTATTCAATATCATGTATTTATTGATAATTAATATTACAATATGTTTCTTTGGTAAGCTTCTTTAATCAACTATATATTTATAAGGATTAAACAAGTTAAAGAACAATTTTTTTGTATTATCTATTAGTTTCAATATAGCAAGAAATCATAAGTATGTCACCCATAAAGTTTTTTATTGCTGTCTTTATCCTTCTTGCAATTACTGGTACGCCTTACAATACTTTATTTTTATATTGAATTAATGTTTTAGTTATTACCTTATTTCATATAAATACACATTTGTAATTACATACTAATTTATTTTATTGCCCAATATATGCCTAACTAATCAGGGAACACGGTGATGAGTGACTGACAGTGTTTTGAATCTTGGAAACTTAGCCCATGTGTAATTGACGTATGCATAAACCAATGCATAGCTAGAAGAGGCTTAAAGGCAGGCTACATTCATTATGATCATGATAAATGTGTGTAATTTTACATGTTAAGACCCATGACTTTTATATAAAATAATTATTATCATCGACTTTAATTAAAGAATTTTAGTTGGTAAATGATGTTATTCTAGTAAACCATTTTAAGAGCAAATTATGCTTACCAAGAGGATATGTCTGACAACTTCAAATTTGTGCAAGAAAAATAACATTTTTTTAAGTAAACTTATCGTTAAATAACAAGTGAGACTCATTTAAATGAAATTTATGTTGATGGGCTCTACCAGAATCTATCAAATACAACCGAGACTCATTTAATCCAAACAAAGTTGGTAACTTGAAACGTGGAATGAATAATTCAATAGTAATTTAGCCATACCAGTAATTCAATAGTTTAACGACCCATTATATCACAACCCGGTCACCGAACGTAATAGAATGAGAACCAAGTAACGAAGTTAGTTACATATTTTATATTACTTAAAACACCCAACCCGTGATATATATACATATATATTATATACATATATATATATATATATATATAAATGCAGGGTGTGGTTATAATAAGAAGTGAAGTGTGTCTAAGAAGTGTAAGAAGTATTCTGATGTGTTAGATATGTTCATCTGATAGTGGATATGGAAAGCATGTTTACTGTGAAGTGTGTTTTATTAGATCTAATTGTGAAAAACACGTCCTACACCTCAAAGGAAAAATCTACTTCTAATTATAACCTTGCTATATATATATATATATATATATATATATATATATATATATATGTATACATACATATATATATATGTGTGTGTGCGTATAAATATATATGTAGGACTCGGTCTGCCAAAGACACATATTATAATTGATGTGGCTAGTACGTTATGATACAACTCCGGTAATACCTGATAACAAGCTAAACAAACACCACGATATTTATTTGAGATATGATCTAACATATAAATAGTATCACAACAATATTTGAAAATCGGGTTTCTAAATATTTACAGTTGTGAAATAAATAAATTATATGGATAATTTATGTTATGAGAGATTTTGCATTATGCATGTTACTTGTAATGTTATTTAAGTTGGTTAAATAACAATATGCAAGACTTATTGCATTTTGCATGTCCTATGTTATTTAGGATGGTTAAATGACGATGGAGGCCCAAGCATTGAAGAAAGTTCCATGTTACATTTGAGGCCCAGGATCGTGCTTCCAAAGGTGACCAACGCAAATGGGCATAACTTGGCCCACCAAGCTCCGTTTCAAGACCGTTACCAGTCAAATCGAAGCTTGAGACAAGGAGCACATTGTGGCGATCCTCTTAGCCATATTCGAAGCCCAAAAAAGCCTTATAATTATAGTTATGGGCCTTTTTATGTTTTTTGTTGGTTTTTGCGTTTTTCTTTTTGGGTTTGTGTTTGGCCCATGGCATTTTTTGGCCCATTTCGTATTAAAAACTCTATTAATATTCAATATATGTAATATGAAAGATCATACTTGAATTCAGATAATAAAGATTTTTCACTTCAATTTCCCCTTGACCTTTGGGTGGGATTTGGGAGTTTTGGGAAGTTCATCACGGGTATTCTTTGAATCAACGTGATTCGATCTTCGTTATCATTATACAGCTGCATCAGTTGGTATCAGAGCCGAATTCCCGGCTCGAAATGCCTCCAAGGAGACAGAGACCGATCGATGAGGTTTATGAGCGACAGTTGGAGAAACTATTTATGGCCCGGGTGGAGCAACGATTGGATCAAGTGATCGATCAACTCACTGATCGAATGGCTGACTGGATGAATCATAGAAGACAGGCACTTGAAAACAGGGAGGGTCATGACTTTGATAATCCATTTTTTGGTCATGATGATTCGTCTTCCGAAGAGGGGTTTGAGAAGGAACCATGGCGAGAACATGGAGATGGCAACCTGCGTTGGGATGCTGGGATCCGAACTGATATCCCATAATTTAATGGGGCTAGTTTGGATCCGAAAGGGTTCATTGATTGGTTGGTTATTGTAGAAGATGTGTGTGAATTCCGAGAGGTTCCTTAAAATAAGTGGGTACCTTTGAACACTACTAGGCTACGTGGGAGGGCATCATAAAGGTGGCAAAAATTGAAGTTGACACTAAATAGACTCGGGAAGTCACGGATCGTGACATTGGCCAATATGAAAAAGTGTTTCCGGATCAACTTTTTGCCTCACAACTTTCAACATTTGAAGTATCAACTGTTGCAGAATCTGAAGCAGGGATCCAGATCGGTGGACGAATATACGACCGAGTTTTACCATTTGGTTGCTCAAAATGATATTCAAGAAACCGATGAGCAACTCGTTGCTAGGTATATTAGGGGTTTAAGGGTTCAGATCACAGACATCGTAAATCTTTTTGATCCATTAACAGTCCCCGAGGGGCACTAACGGGCTTTTGGCTTTTGAAAAAAAAAACCGTCGGGTGGGCAGTTTGTATTAACCATCCCCTGCTGGAGGAAATTTGGGGTCGGGTGGTAGAGGACCTCGTGGCGGGCCTAATCAGCAGTGGCCGAGGTTAACAACACTGGGTCAATTTCTAAAGGGGCTAGTAGCAGCGGGGTTAAGTGTTTCAAGTGTGGTGAGACAGGCCATTGGCAAGTTGACTGCCAAGAAGCGGGTAAGAGGCATTTGTTTGCTGAATATGAGGATGAACAGTATGAAGAATATGAAAAGGCCCCATAATATGATGATGAACCCAAGTATGAGGAGGAGGTTGTGACCGGTGATGTGGGGGTGAACTTGGTGGTCAGGCGCTCATGCTAAACACCAAAGGCTGATGGAGATGAATGGATTACGCATAACATCTTCCACTCCACATGTACCATTCTAGGGAAGGTTTGCACGTTTGTTATCGATTCTGTAAGTTGTGACAATCTGATTTTTGAAGAGGCAGTCCAAAAGTTAGCCTTGAAGACGAAGAGTCACCCGAAACCTTATAAGCTTCAATGGCTTAAAAAGGTGGCGAGGTAACGGTCTCTAAGCGGTACCTTGTTTCTTTTTCTGTTGGTACAACATATAAAGATGATATTTGGTGTGATGTGGTTCCTATGGATGCATGCCACTTGTTGTTGGGTAGACCTTCGGAGTATGAGCGAAGTATAGAACATAATGGGCGGTCCAATTCATATAGCTTCCTGTTTGGTGGGGTGAAGATAACTCTTGTTCCTAGCAAGCCCAAGAAGTTAGCCACAAACCATTCAGGTAACCTGTTGACCATTAGTCAGTTTGAAGATGAGTTGGTGGAGACAGAAAGTGTTTTTTGTTTTGATACGGAAGCCGGTGCCCGAGGAGGTTGAGATTCCTGAAGCTATGATTCCTTTACTAGAGGAATAATCTGATGTTTTCCTTGATGAGTTTCTGGATGGGCTGCCACCTTTGCGTGACATCCAACATCATTTTGATTTGGAGCCTGGTTCACAATTGCCCGATAGGCCACATTACAGGATGAGCCCGAGTGATCATGAAAAGTTGCGTAGACAGTTTGAGGAGTTGATTTCTAAGGGTCATGTTCGTGAAAGTATGAGTCCTTGTGCGGTACCTGCTTTGTTAACACCAAAGAAGGATGGCACCTGGCGGATGTGTGTTGATAGTCGAGCCATCAACAAGATTACTGTTAGGTACATGTTTTCTATTCCTCGACTTGATGATTTTCTTAACCAGATTAGTGGTGCTACTATTTTCACAAAGTTGGATTTGAAGAGTGGTTATTACAAGATTCGTCTAAGACCTGGGATGAATCGAAAACGGCCTTCAAAACTCATGAAGGGTTTGTATGAGTGGATGGTGATGCCTTTTGGTTTATAAAAGATGCCTAGTTCTTTTATGCATGTGATGAATCAGTTGCTCATGACTTTTATTGGGAAGTTGTGGTGGTATATTTTGATGATATTCTTATTTATAGTGCTTCTTTCTGTGAGCACTTCGTGCATGTCAGGAAGGTTTTGGCCTTACTTCGCAGAGACAATTTCTATGCAGCAACAAAGAAAAGTGTGTTCATGACCCCTAAAGTTTTGTTCTTAGGGTATGTTATTTCAGGTGATGGGATACAAGTGGATGAGTCTAAAGTTGCAGCTGTTCAAAACTGGCCAACTCCAACCACCATCATTGAAGTCCGCAGTTTTCATGGGCTTGCTTCTTTTTATAGACTATTCATTCCACACTTCAGTTCCATTGTGGCCCATTTATAGGTTGCATGATGGGAAAGTCGTTTGTATGGATAGAGGGGACATAGTTAGCTTCTCATGTTATAAAGGAATAGCTCCCCACCACACCAATTCTGGAATTGCCAGACTTTTCGCAAGTTTTTGAACTTCATACTGATGCCTAGAAGGTTGGGATTGCCAGGGTTATCAGTCAAGGGGGTCGACCTATTGCTTATTTTAGCGAGAAGTTAACAGGGGAAAGTTGAGATATAGTACTTTTGACTTGGAGTTTTATGAAGTGGTCCAAGCTATAAAGCATTGGCGTCACTATTTGTTTCATAAAGAGTTTGTTTTATTCACTGATTAGGATTCTCTAAGGCATATTCGCACGTAAGACAAGATATCTCATAAACACGGACATTGGTTAGCACTTCTTGAAAAGTTTGTTTTTGTGGTCAAACACAAGACTGATGTTTTAAACCGAGTTGTTGATGCCTTGAATAAGAGGGAAAATCTGTCACACCCTCAAAATCCACTAACGGAGTTTTACCGTCAGAGGGTGTGAACTAACAGGATCGGAATCATTAGTTACAATCAAACCATAAATAAAGTTTTCAAAACACGAAAACATTTAAGTGTAAAATAAGTGTGGAAGCGTAAAAACCATAAGCCAAGCGTTGCGTCACGCAGGACGACTTAAAACCCAATAACAATAGTTTAAAACAAGTTTGCATAAACAATAAAGTTCAAATTAATGCATGATCCTATACCGCGTGCCCGCCTCGGCTACCTGAGAATAACATACTAAAAGTGTCAACACGAGGTTGGTGAGTTCACATGTTTATATAAAATAAAGCGTTTAGCGTTCTGCGTTTAGCGTTTTGCGTTTAGCGTTTAGCGTTTTGCGTTACCAGATAGTGTTAAATCAATTATATATCTATAGGTAGCTAGCCTATAAAACAAGTATTACTAAGTGTTCGACACCGAAGCTGACTCTTTATCATGTGCCTTGCCACCAGGTCTATCCCGACCATGGTAATGTGTTTAGCCAAGATTACACCCACTCGACCTCCAGTCGAGCTTAGCGTTGGGTGGTGTTTGTCAAACCCAGTAGTACTACTCAATAATGACTCGCTATTATCCAATACTAAACGGTTCGATGTGTGAAGGACTTCAATTATTTCGTTGCCACTTAGCCTTTACAAGTGATATATGATCTAATAACATAATCTAATAACATAATCTCTAGACTCGGCACATAATACCTATGCACAAGATACGTTTCGTGTTTCGTTTGTGAATCGTGTGTGTCTCAACAAGCACATTAGTGATACGTTACGTGTGTGAACAACTATTTACGTGTCAAGTGTTAATGGTGTACATTACTAGCAATTATTCCCCGCAAGGGCAATTTGGTCAAAACATAACAATTATCTAGCAATTAGCACGTTTCATGTATTTTCACAAAGTTTAGCAGCTAGTTTCATCAAGACAGAATTCTACTTGAAAGATTACTCTATTCAACAGGTCATAGCATCAAAATTAATTCACCAAAAATCGTCACAAAATCATACATGAGTTAGGTTTCCAGAACATATTTTATTGTATTTTTATTCTACATAGTTTACTCATAATGATCAAAATATTACAACAAACTCACAGCAGTCAAATTCATGCGCAACAGAATGTTATTGGTTATTCCCGTTAATTGAAAAATCCAACTAATGCAAGACCAATTGGGTTAGGTTCTTAACTCAACAAGTTAACTTTCAGAAGTGGAACCAACCCATTTGGTCTTGTAGTTCATGAGATATGCTAATTACAAAACAACTTAACAGCAGGTCTCACAACTCAGATTTGCACTTCAGTTTTGTAAAATCATAAAAGTTAACCTTTACTCGTCCAAAAATTACAAACTTGGACTTTATAGAAACTAGACTCAACATAGTACGCTGTAGTGTTAACAACCTCGACCAATTTCCACATTAACATTTAGTTACAGTTGTTTAAACATAACTTAGAATCTGTCCAGTACCAGTTTTGACCTTTAATCACATTTAAATCGTTTGAGCAATCAAAACACCTCCAAATTAAATGTGGTTGGGTTTTCTGGAAACTAGACTCAGAGACTCATAAATAGCTCAGTTTGCTTTTATATTTAACAAGTTACATGTCGTTTAAGTTTAACAATCTCTGCTGTCAAAACTCAGCAAGCACAAACAATTGTCTAACATGCATCCTAAGCATACGACATATCTCCAAACATGTAATAAACATAATTATTCATCAAAATCAGTAGTAACCCTCTAGGGTTTACAAACAATCAATGATTTAACAATATTTCACCGTTCAAAATCACATATGATCATCTAAATCAATAACCAAAGCATAATCTAACATATAATCAACCCTAGTTCATCCTACTCATAATTTTCGTGACCTAGGGTTTTAGATTAACCCATTCAAGATCAAAATTAAACATGTATAATACATAGGATAGTTGTTTATACCTACCTAGCACCTTAATCTTCAACCAAACTTGAAAAATCTTGTGTGTATGTGTGTGTTTGTTTTCGGCAGCCAAGAGAGGGAGAAGGGAGGGGGGCCGATCGGGATTAGAGAGAGGAAGAGAGAGTTAGGGTTTTGTTATTATTAAATAATAACATGTTACATAAAGGCCCCTCAACTTCTAATTATCACTTTTCTAGCCTAAAGTAACTTGTTTGCATCTTGAGTTAGTGTTTTAAACAATATTATCAAATAACACATAAGCCTAACACATAATTATCACATAATTATTGTTTGGTTGTTTTTCGTTTATTCACCAATGGTTTGCGTCAACTCGTTTGCGTTTCGATGCAATCCCAAAAGACTACACATGTAGTAATTGTCAAGCGTCATTTAAAACTCTATTTTAAATGTAATGAGATGTGCGTTATAGATCAAGTGATCTTAAGTTTGAATTGACGGAGTTTGGATTAACGGAGTTAACCTGAAATTAACGAGTGTCACATCATTCCCATGTTAAAGAATTTTCGTCCCGAAAATTTGAGTCAAGTCGCGATGATTGTCTGAAGAAGCAAGAAAAATTTTCAGTTTGTCATATCATCCCCTAGTAGAAAGAAAATTCGTCCCGAAATTTAATTCATACCTCCGGTGATTTCTGACGGTTTGTCGGGTTTCACGGTTTTCTGTGTTTGGTCAGCCCTTCAAAAAGGTGAGGATACTTTTTCATCATTTGATCCTCGCGTTCCCACGTGAACTCCGGTCCACGTCTCGAGTTCCAACGAACCTTAACGATTGGAATTTTGCTGTGCTTAAGCGTTTTGGTTTCCCAATCCAAAACTTCGACTGGTTCTTCAATGAAGCATAACTGTTCATCAACTTGCAATTCGTCCAAAGAAACTGCTTGGGTTTCATCGGAAAGACATTTCTTCAAATTGAATACATGGAATACATTGTGTACGCCACTAAGTTCTGTTGGTAAGTCCAGTCGGTACGCCACCGGACTAACGCGCTCAGTTATCCGGTAAGGACCAACGTATCGTGGGTTGAGTTTGTTTCGCTTCCCAAAGCGAACCACACCTTTCCAAGGTGAGACTTTGAGTAATACTTGGTCGTTCACTTGAAATTCAAGATGCTTTCGGCGTTTGTCAGCGTAACTCTTTTGGCGATCTCGTGCTGCTGCCACGCGGTTTCGGATTTGAACAATCTTTTCAGAGGTTTCGAGTACCAGTTCTGGACCTGTGATTTGGCTGTCACCCACCTCTGCCCAGCAGAGAGGTGATCGACACTTCCGTCCGTACAACGCTTCAAACGGCGCTGCTTTAATACTTGCGTGGTAGCTGTTATTAAACGAAAACTCTACCAAAGGTAAGTGAGGTTCCCAACTTTTTCCGAAATCCAACACGCATGCACGCAACATGTCCTCCAAGGTCTGAATAGTGCGCTCACTTTGCCCATCCGTCTGAGGATGGTATGCTGTACTCATATCCAGGCGGGTACCTAGTACGCTTTGTAGTGACTTCCAAAAGTGCGAAGTGAAACGGGAATCTCGATCAAAGATGATTGAGACAGGCACTCCGTGTCCACACACTACTTCTTTCATGTAGACGCGAGTCAGTCTTTCCATTTTGTCCGATTCCTTAATCGCTAAGAAGTGTGTAGACTTAGTCAATCGGTCAACGATCACCCAGATGGTATCGCATCCCGTCGGTGTTTTAGGTAATCCCGTGATGAAATCCATTGAAATGTGTTCCCATTTCCACATTGGAAGTTCCGGTTGCTGTAGCAGGCCAGATGGTTTCTGATATCATATTTTGACTCTTGCACAAGTCAAGCATTTGCTCACGTAGGTGGCAATGTCGGCTTTCATGTTTGGCCACCAGTAAAGTGCCTTTAAGTCATGGTACATTTTATCTGAACCAGGGTGGATGGAATATCGGGACTTGTGTGATTCGTCCATCACTAGAGTTCTCAACTCTTCGTACCGTGGAACCCAAATCCGGTTCTCAAAATATCGGACCCCGTCCGATTTGGTTTCGAGTTGCTTGTTCATGCCCCGCATGAGTTCTGATGGGAGATTATCATCTTTCAAAGCTTCGAGTTGCGCATCGCGAATCTGATCGGGTAAGTTGGCATGAATCGTGAGTTGCAATGCTCGCACTCTCCTGGGTTTATCGTTTTCTTTTCTGCTGAGAGCGTCGGCCACTACATTGGCCTTGCCAGGGTGGTACTTGATGGCACAATCATAATCCTTAAGCAGCTCGACCCAACGACGCTGTCGCATGTTCAGCTCCTTCTGATCGTAGATATGTTGGAGACTCTTGTGGTCGGTGTAAATGGTAAACTTGGTACCGTACAAGTAATGCCTCCATATCTTAAGAGCAAATACCACAGCTCCGAGTTCCAAGTCATGGGTCGTGTAGTTCTTCTCGTGAATCCTTAGTTGTCGAGAGGCATAGGCTATAACCTTCTTGAGTTGCATCAACACGCAACCGAGACCTTGTATCGATGCGTCACAATGTACCTCAAAATGTTCTGTTCCCTCGGGGAGGGCTGGAATAGGGGCGCTACAGAGTTTGGTTTTCAACAGTTGAAAAGCGGATTCTTGCGCGTCACCCCAATTGTACTTAGTTCCCTTGTGAGTCAAAGCTGTGAGGGGTTGAGCAATCTTTGATAATCCCTCGATAAAACGTCGGTAGTAGCCGGCCAGTCCTAGGAATTGTCGCACCTCAGTCGGAGTCTTAGGTGCTTCCCAGTTTTTGATGGCCTCTACCTTACCGGGATCGACATGGATACCAATCTCGTTAATCACATGTCCTAAGAAGTGAACCTCGCGAAGCCAAAATTCGCATTTCGAGAGTTTTGCGTACAGTTGTTCTTTCTTTAGTAATTCCAGAATTAACCTCAAGTGTTCTTCATGGTCGGTCTTGTCCTTGGAGTAGACGAGGATATCATCAATAAAAACGATCACAAACTTGTCGAGGTACGCCTTGCATACTCGATTCATGAGATCCATAAATACGGCTGGTGCATTGGTTAAGCCAAAAGGCATAACCGAAAACTCGTTGTGACCGTACCGTGTTCTGAAAGCCGTCTTTGAAATATCTTCTTCGCGCACTCTTAATTGATGGTAACCAGATCTCAGATCGATCTTCGAGTAGTAACTCGATCCTTGAAGCTGGTCGAACAGATCGTCAATTCGGGGTAAGGGATAACGGTTCTTGATCGTCACATTGTTCAGTTCTCTGTAGTCGATGCACATGCGGAAAGTCCCGTCCTTCTTTCAGACAAATAAGACAGGGGCTCCCCATGGTGATGAGCTAGGTCGGTTAAAACCCTTATCCAACAAATCTTGCAATTGAGTGGACAACTCCTGAAGCTCCGCCGGTGCAAGCCGATACGGGGCTCGTGCTATGGGTGCTGCACCGGGGGTCAATTCGATTTGGAATTCGACTTGTCGAATAGGAGGGAGTCCAGGCAAATCCTCCGAGAAGACTTCCGGAAAATCTCGCACAATCGGTATATCTTCGATTCGCTTCTCCACCGCGGGTTTCTCGACAATATGCGCTAAAATTGCCGGATGACCCTTTCGTAGATACTTCTGCGCCTTCATGAGGGTGATGACGCTGGTTGTCACACCCCGTTAAGCGAATTGCGGAAGCGTAAAACGGAAATGCAACATATACAACTGGTATCAAATACATTGTTCATAAAGAAACATTACTAACTAATTTACAATATATTACATCGTCCTAACATCTTTTACAAACTAGGTGATACAATTAAACCTGTTCTTCAATCACTTTACTTCTAACTCAAATGCCCACGACATCAATCACCAATCAGACACGTAATGCACAGGAAATTACTTCTCATATCTGATTAACTGAAAAGCATGTTGTCACACCCGGTCCATAGGCGGAAACAACCGGTGTGCGACTCATGAAAGGTTTTTCGAGAGCGCGGTTAAGCAACAACTATATGATAAAATACATGAGGATTTCATTCATAATATAAGTTTTACAAAAATATCCATAAAAAGGTTTACATATAACATATTGAGATTTCACAGTTATGTCCCGCCGAAGGGAGAAATAGCCGTGAAAACTCCAAAATATAAAATCCTCATTCATGAAATTTCCATAGTTAAACATAAAACCGTAGTGAGACACCGTGACCTCTCCACGTAGCTAAATACCTGAAAGACACGTAAAATAATTTAATCAGTACAAACTGAGTGAGTTCACAAGTTTTGTGACTCGATAAAATGCTTTATAATATGATTCTCATAACGTCATGAATGCAGTATCCATGACTTGCAGTGTAACGTGAATACATGAGTTCGTAAACATTCCTTGACTATATATATACACCATAAAGCCCCACATAACATCCCACGAGTCCACGAGGGAATAAATAAATCGGAAAACTAAGCACCCGTCTTATAAAGTGGCGCGACCACTTACGAGTGGGTTGGTCAGACCAGTAGTACTACCCGTAGAGTTCCTCGGCTATAGTTGCCTATAGTTTATGGTTACAATATATACCGGGGACTTTATGTACCATGAGCGCGCCAAATATCTCATGTACACGCACATTGTAAATCAAGATATACACCATGATAAAACATATTTAAACACGTGTCCCTCGCCCCGAAAACAGTTTAAAACATAGTGAAAATAGTGAAAATAGGGGCTGTGAGACTCACCTTAAATGAGGAATAATGTTCCGTTATACTTGGTGAGTTTCCTGTATTATATCGTATACGTATGCACTTCAGTATATAATATATAACTATTAATACTTAGCCCGATACATACTTATGAGGTGACGGTATATATGTATACTTTTTATACATTAGCGATACGGACGTTAGACAACGTCTTATACTTGTTATGTATTTCCGTTATATCCTCTTTATATATATATCCTCCGAGCAGTAGGGAATGCTCGATACAAATTATTCGTCGGTAATCATGACGTTCATGACATGCTTTAGCCTAATAGGTTTTGGAGCTCTCATCGTTAGTCCCCAGGTAGGTAACGGGCCCATCTATGATATATTCAGTTACCAGCCTAGACAGGACGTCCCGACTACCGGCACCTCCACCCTTCCAGTTACTCGCAATGTCCATCACAAAAAACCCGTATTTTATATTTGTACTTGTGGCACATATATAGGAATATATGTGTATTAATTGTATATATCATTTCTTCATGTATATGATAAGTATTATTAGTATTTTCGTCTTCGTAACATATAGTTATCTTTTACTTTTATAACTCTTATACACATCCTTTGTTTTTATAACATTATACATGGGTATTTTCATTTGCGTATATAGGAATATACGTGTACCTTGGATTTTTACCCGTACCATTGTCGTTATATTTATTTCCATGTTTTGGTGCAAGGGTTGCACTTTATGTTTAAGGTTCACTTTCATTTATACTTTCATTTTTTTATTACTAGTGTTCCTATTTTTATTATTATTATTATTATTATTACTATTATTATTTTTACTTTTATGACAAACTCGATACGGTTTTTAATACGTTAGTTATACCCTTTTTAAAGTTTAACATAACCAAAATTCCATCTTTACATTTATATCATCTTGTTTATTTAAAAGTGGGTTTTACTACTCAAGATCATTTTTACCTTAACTAGGTGTTCTATTAACCTTAACCTTCCTTAAACACCCTTTAAATCCTTTATATCTTTTACTTAACATGATTTATCCTTAATTATATGTCATTTCAACACACTTCAAGTTTATGTTTATGTCTAATCACCTCATTATGTATAAGTATCTTAGGCTTAGTCCATGTTTTTCTACTAAACATTATATGGCATTAGTACCTTGGGAATGTCGGTTTTTGAGCGATTTAAGACGAGATCCAAGTTCCTTGACGTTAACCACGATGTTAAGAGTCTACATTATGTTCAAATAACATGAAATAGGTGGATTAGGGTCAAGTAAAATGATGAGACCGTGGCTGGACAGAATCTGTATTTTTCCAGCCACCATAAACTGTTACAACTCGAGTTTTCGGCTTACCTAATGCTGAAATGAAGCCGGAAATGGATGTTCAAAAGGTGGTTCGTGATCCTTGCGAGTTTCCTTGGATTCCTAAACGAGAATCACCCAAAAATACCAAGTGGTTTGTGAGATATGAACAAAAGAAGAGAGGGGGGTACTGCTGGAAAATGCAGTTTCCAGTAGTGACCTTTGAAGGTTCAAGGCTTCTTACCGAGTTTTCCGGGCAGAGATCCGTTCAAGGCTTTCTACCACGGTTTAAGGATTTCTTCTAGCTTTCCAACGATATATAGGGTTCAAGATGTTAAGAGCAGAATTATAGAGAAAACGGGTTGCAAAGAGGCGGCTGTTTGGTGGCCTGCTGCTGTTCTTCGGCCGAGAGAGGAACAAGGGAGATTTGGATTGTGTTCTTGAATGTTTGTGGTGAATTTCAGCTGAAGATCTGATGGTGTATATTAATAATAGTGTAGGGGACATCATCCCTTAAGTTTAGGGATTGAAATCTTGCTAACTCCTCAAGATCTTGTCAAGTGAAATGGTCAAAGGTATGGTCTTTGTAATATTATAATGTGGGCAGATTTTGTGATGGCTTTTAGGGACTTTGGTTGATCTTGCAAGTAACCAAGATTATGATGATGTTGGTGATGATGATGATACATGATCATGATACATATGGGTGCATGGATAATGGTTTATAAGATTTAATGTGGTGTTTGTTCCTTGTACATTAAAACTGAATGGGAAGAGGTTGGGGTTCGGCTTTGGGCTGCAAAAGGGAAGGTATTATGGTCATTTAATAAATATATTGGTTGTCCAAATGTAGTGCTAAGTTCAATCTTGGTTCGGGTCTTAAGTGGATAGTCGTTAGGACGAGTTGATCATCGAGTAAACAAGTTATGGAATTTATATTGGACTTGGGTATTATGAGCTTCTCTTAATTTATTTGGTCACCTATAAAGTATTATAGATGGTATGGAACCCGGTATTTATTTCGGTTCCCGGTATGATGTATATTTAAATTTAGCCCGGAGTTATATTCGGTTAAATAGTGCTCCATATTGTAATCCTTCATGGATTGTTTAAATTATTAACTTCATATTATTTTGACTAGTATACCTTTAATTCCTTCATAGTTTCATATCTTGATCGTCTCACTGTATAATGTATCATTGATTTGGCCGGTTCGGCGACTATATTCCATTATTTAAATGTTTATGGCGTTTTGGTCCTAATTAGGGAATTAGGACATTACTGGGCATGGTCTTACCATTACCCCTTATATTGGATCATAGATATATATTTAGCTTGATATATTTGTCACCTCTAAACTATTACTGGGCTATCTTCATCATATAGCCGTTCTCATCGGCACTTTATACAATCCTATAGGCATAACAACTGTTCTCGTCCACATTTCAAGTATACTATGGTTTATACCTCATATAAATTATATAAATAACACGTAATTTTGATCAATTATAAAGATTAAAGTATATGGAAAATTACCGGGTGTCACACATGTTAAAACAGGTCAACTACGAATAGTTGGTGAGTTTCATAAGTTTTAACGAAATCAGTTCTGCACACCATACAGTCATAGTTTGCATGTACGCGCGTATGTAAAAATATGTATTTACGGTTGTATAAATATGTACAACCATATCCTTGTGTGTGCATATGCACACATGTAAGTTTATAATATAAATTCGAAATTTCGGTAAAATCGTGATTGATTGTTCGTACTACCTGTTTCCAATTTCCGTGTTTAACCAACCACTGTGGACTCCCTTTCTTCACCAACGGTTCCACATAAACTCAACCACTGTGGCCCCCCTTCCGCCCACAACGGTTCCGCGTTAACATCAACCACTGTGGTCCCCCTTCCACCCACAATGATTCCATATAAACTCAAACATTATATAGTGTACACGCAAATAATTAGTATATTCTACACATAGTATTTCCTACGGCTAATCATATAGCATGTATATAGACACATATACACATATAGTATTTATCACGTATCACCAAATACTGTGGCTCCCCATCCGCCCACAATACGCATAATCACATTATTTTCTTAACATTCATGTCATAATCAAGTTAGTTCGTTTAATAAGTTGCAGCAGAACTTGGCTCATAGGCCATACTCAACTTTAGTTTATAAGTTGCAGCAGAACTTGGCTCATAGGCCATACTCAACTTTAGTTTAATAAGTTGCAGCAGAACTTGGCTCATAGGCCATACTCAACTTTAGTTTAATAAGTTGCAGCAGAACTTGGCTCATAGGCCATACTCAACTTTAGTTTGTTACTATTGTGGCCCCCCTTCTGCCCACAATAGCCCCATAATCATCAGAGACCACGTTATCCCCATGGCCATTATAGACCACGTTGCCTCCCAAATTAGTTATGTTTAAAATTACATAACGTGTTTGTATAAACATGCTGTCACGTGTAATTTCATTATGTTTTGCAATTCATATTATCTCCACTCAATATATCAATCAACGATAATAATCATCTTTCATCAGCACGTAGTCAATCATTATGTTTTTAGGGACTTTTCATATATAAATGTTCAGATATTTTATATCCTGATCCGTGTTTAGATAAATCACGTGTATAAACATGCTTTCCACCCCAAAAAGTTCGTAAAATAGTTTAAAGAGTAAGGTCATGAATCTCACGGTTTTGTAGGCACTCAGTGCGAGATCAGCACGGGGTTCGTTTCCCTTGCTATCACTTAGTCCCTATAGTCCATATTATAATAATATTAATATTTTAATATTATTATAATCTCAGTAATAAACTGGGTTGTATAACTAATCTGGGTATAGCTGGTACGCCCAGAAAGTGGTAATAGGCTTAGGCTGTGATGTTGTTTAATGTCTAATACTTAAAACTGAACTTGGCTCAGATTCCCGTTTTTCCAGCTGGGCCAAGTTGTTCGTTTACGCGTTCAGAAAACAGTTATGAGAAAATAAGCTTGGGTAAATGTATTGGTTAATAAAATGATTAAGTTATAAAGAAGGATCACATACTGGGGTACCGGATTAGCCTCGGGGCCCGTTTCCGTTTATGTAGTTTGTTTTAAGAAGAAACGCGCACAATCTATCCGGATTGTCCAGGTTTTTCATAGAAAAGTTCGTTTTTACTTAATTAGTCCAAAAATATGATTTTTGATCACCCTTGGTGTTTTGATATTCCCGAAGGTTCGTTAGTCGCGAACTTGCCGGTTTTTATAAAAACTGAATTTGTTTAATCTTTAAATTAGCATAATGAATTAACCGTTAATCATTAAATTATGAAAATTTAGCCACTTATCAATTAAAATATATAGATTTTTATAAAAATATTTCTGGAATTATTTACTGATTTAATAATTTATAAAAATTCATTTTATCAGCTATATTTCGCCTGGAAATCGTTTGTTTATCCCAAAAAATTCCCAAAAATTCCACAAAATTTTCTGAATACTCAAATCATGTCCCAAAACAACCTGTATCAATTCCAGAATGTAAAAATCCTGTTCAATATTCTTTTCGGCCCAAATTCGGCTATAAAAATTCGCATGAACGCATATGTACAAAACACTCTTAGACTTCTTCAAATTATCTCAAAATACATATGTTATCAAAATACATTAAATCTAAGTTCCCAGAAAAAAATCATAATTTTTGAAGTATTTTAGCTATTTTTCCCAAATAAACGTCCCAATTCGGTAATAAATTCTCCAAATATTCTCGGATGGTCAAAAAATTACCAAATTTGAACAGGGACTCACCTATATGATCCCTAATGTCCCTAAAAATTTTCACAAGCTAACAACAAGCAAGTCACAACCTAATACTAAACAGCCCTTAAAACGAGTGTTACGGGTTTACCTTGTCGGTTTTCGATGAGTTTTGCTAGCTTAAACGTCTTTCCGGGTCTCGGGTTGCAAACTCAGTGTATCTACATATCCTATAACATCAAACAAAGCATAAATCATCCATGTGACAGCCTTGATAATTAGGGTTTCGGTTTTGGGTTCAAACCGAACTTTCAAACCATAAAAACGTTGTATTCATGTTCTAATCCGCGTTTTTGACCAAAAAAGTATATGTTCCTGGTTTGTAAACATGTTTAACATAAAACATGGTTTTACTTGATTTTTATGGTTTTTGGATGGTTAAACATGTTTAAAACTAATCAAGAACTAATTTTTCATGTTTAAACTATGTTAATTAAGTATGGAATCAATGAAAATTAGAGGGTTTACCTCAAAACTTTGGCTGGAACTTGAAGAACACAGCTGAGAGGTTTCTAGGATGTATTTGGAATAACATATATTTTTAAGGCCTAGCTTATTTAACAAGCTATACAAAGGGGGGTCCATCCCCCTTTCTTGCGGTCGCAACTAATAAGGGCCCATTGGGCTTCTTTTTGGCCCAATGGTGCCTCGGTTTTCATGCCACGCGTAAAATTCGGTCCAAAATTTAATTCGGGTTCGGTTTTTCGCAAGAAAACTAGTTCGAGTGCGAAAACCAGCGCGAAAACGAGTGTTTTTCAGCTTCTTTTTGTAAATTAAGAAAAACGTACTGACTTGTTGTAAAATTCCAAAATATTTTCACGGATTGCTTAGAACATGTCATATAAGTGTTTTATAAATCTTTTTCGTCTTAACGGATGCTACAATGCTCGTTTTGATATTAACGATTGCGTTTAAGCTTATAGCGTATCGATAAACGAAACCTTTTTCGTTTACAGAGTTTTAAACGTACTGGGGCCTAAATATCAATATGTTTGCCTCTATAATATATCTATAACTCATATATGACCCCTCAGTATGTATACGGGTCGTAATTAGTATCGGCCGGTTACTCGTTTAAGCACTACGAATTAACCGATTAATCGTTACTTGCTATATAGTGAATATAATATACCTCGTTTTGTCACGAATGTCACATTCTCCCCCCGTTAAGAAATTTCGTCCTCGAAATTTAATGTGTCATCGGTTTTCTTTTTAAGGAACAGGTGTGGGTATTTCTTTTGGAATTCGTCCTTTCGTTCCCAAGTATATTCGGGTCCTTGTTTTGAATTCCACCGAACTTTTACCAGATATATTTTGTTGTGTCGTAACTGTTTGGTTTCCCCACTCAGAATTTTCACGAGTCTCTTTATAGAGTTTAGTTGTATAAAAGTTTTCAAATAATACTAATTCTGCCCTGTCAGTAAGGCACTCGTTTTGATTCGATATATGAAATATCGGGAGTGAAATAGTTTTGTTTAATACGTTATGGGGTTAACTTTCAAGGCAATTTTGTACAGTGCGATATATTTTAGATTCAACTCACCGTTCCTCAACTCAACTAACAACTTTCAAAATTTGATAACTTCTCGTATTTCTCAGTATAGCC
Source organism: Bidens hawaiensis (assembly GCF_021521415.1). Classification (NCBI taxonomy): domain Eukaryota; kingdom Viridiplantae; phylum Streptophyta; class Magnoliopsida; order Asterales; family Asteraceae; genus Bidens; species Bidens hawaiensis. Next base: position 186,487 of record NW_027494310.1, read on the forward strand.
CTCTTGTTAGCCTTAGGCGGCTTTCGGTTTGTTATTAATATTACGAGCTTTATTTATGATTCTCGAAATCGAATCGGATTTTGTATTTTGGATGTCACCAATTTTTTTTTTTTTTTTTTTATTAAGATGGCGAGTTACATTCTTGCTCGTATAATATAGTATATTACCACTTGTATAATATTATGATGACTGTTAATGTACGAGGATTGAAATTACTGGTCTCACTTTCCTCTATTGTTTGAATAGTTTATTTGATTTGATTGTTTTATAGAGGATTATAGACCGTGCTTAGGCCAATTAAGGATCTAAAATTTCATACAAAATTCACCAAGAGTAAGATTTTGTTAAGGCGAGTTTTTCAGTTGGATAGTTGTTACAAATCAGAAGAAGGTATTTGGAGTGGATTAGTCAGGGAACTATCATTCAGCTTGAATTGCTTTCTCGGGATGTTTAAGGAACACATATTAAGGGTTCCATTTTAGTTTGTTTCCCACTTCCAATGGGGTATCTCGAATTGTTGTAGCATCTCCGAGGATCTTTAGTATTCCCCCAGAACTTATAATAGTGCACACTTTACAACACATGAGCCTATGATTCCTTCATAAATTTCGCTTGCATCTTTATACTAGTAACCAGTTATTAAGGCTATAAAAGTTTAAAGTTCAAGTTTCGGTTACGGATAGTATAGCTTTCCTCATCCGTGTTTTATCATTGGGGTACTAGGTTTTGTTCCGTGTACGGGATCACTTCTTTATCTAGAAGAGGCAGTATAACAGTTCTATTTCTATATATATCCTTCATTTGAACTCAATTAACTAGTCCATACTGACTATTACCCAATGACTCCTCACTTCAACCGGGAGTGCATCGATAGGGAATAGGTAGTTATTTAGGTTAAGAGGGTAGTTTTTCGAGTAATATGGTTAGTATTTATAGTCTTACTTTTGGTGGTTTCTATAGTATACAGAATTGTTATTTTACTAGACGGTATATTTTCCAAGGTAATAACTTGTAGGAACGAAACGTCTATCAGTGTCCGTAATAAATAAACTAAAGTATATTAGGCATTACTAGGAACGTACCTGTTACTACATTTGTTCTATCCGGTTTATTCACAATACTTGACCCCTAGTGGAGTTAGACGTCGATGTCGGTCCTTGCCTTTGTCTTCCCGTCGCAATTGGGTTCAATCTAGGACAGTCTTTCTTGATGTGCTTCACACTACCACACTCATAACAGGCATTACGGTTTATTATGGTTTGGTTTTGGTAGACTGGTTGTTGTCATGTTAGTTGCGGTTGGGGTAGTTGTGAGTCCTGGAGTTGGGTTGGTGGATTTATAGTATTCATAACGGTTCTACGATTTCGGGCATAGTGTCCCACTTTCCCACATTTGTGACACACATTGGTCCGACATTCACCAACATGATGATAACCACATTTTCCACATCTAGGCAAAGGCCCGTTATACTTATCTTGCTTCACATCGGAACTGATCATAGTGTAATTTTGTATTGCAAGGCGCGCACATTTATTCTGTTGCCTTTCTTGTATTCCCGCTCCATAATTGGTTCGTTTTGTACCAGATGATTCCCCGGGCATTCTTAACGCACCACTTCTAATCAAATCAGAAGTTACAATGCCAGCTTGTAACACAGCATTTTTGAAAGTTACAGGGCCAATTGAATTAACCAAACTCCTGTCTTCGGGGGCTAAACCCCAAATGTAGCGTTCAGTACATTTAGATTCTGGAGTAACTAAACATGGGACTAGACGAGCCAGTTCGTTAAAGCGATGGGTATACTCCAAGTGATCTGCACCCTTCATTTCTAGATTCCAATGTTCTTGCTCTAATTTCTGAATTTCGTTTATCGGACAAAAGTGTTTTATCATAAGGTTTTTAAGTTCTGTCCAAGACATACGATTGGTTGCCTCTTGTCCTTGAATTTGCACAACAGTATTCCACCACATTAGCGCGTGGTCTACAAATGTAGAAGTAGCAAATTTGACAATACAATCTGGTGGACAGTTAGTGATATTAATGATGGATTCAGTCTTTTCGATCCACTTTACCAGTCCATTCGGTCCTTCAGTACCGCTATATTCCATAGGTTTACATAGCATGAAGTTCTTAAGTTGATATCCGTGTTGCGGAGGATTTTGATTGTTACAACTATTGTTCAAGTTCGGTGGGAGATTATCATTATTGAAAGTAATATTGGTATTCAACGGGGGAGTATTAGTTGTGAAGTATCAGTATTTATCGGGGGAGCATTTGTGGTTGTATTAGTATTTGTTGGGTGATTAGTATTTACGTCCGAGTTAGCGTTAGGCACTTGATTTGTATTCATAGTTGTATGGATACCAGCAGCGAATTGTGCTGCTATTGTCGGAAGTACTGTTTGTAGTTGTCGAGCGATCATCTCGGCTATATCTTCCTCAGACAACATGTTTACTTTCTTCGGGGCCATTCTATAACAATAACCAGTTATCCAACAATTAACAAAATTCACATACACTAATGATCACAAAAGGAATTACAATAACAAGTAATCAGGTATTTCAATTAACACGTATATGTCACACTGGTTTGTTCTCGAGTCTGAATACTAAGGATAGTATGTAAAATTAGCCTAGCAAACGCCAAAGTTTGCATATATATTAAAAGTTGTCATCTCATGACAAGAAATTTTAACCCAATAGGGGTCAATGTTTGTATTAAAAATGCCCAAATCGTCCTCCATATTAGCATAGCGCACCACCATATGCTTGTATGGAGTATCAGAAGCTATACACAATAATACCATACTATCCTTATCTATCAAATCACGCGTTATAACAATTATAAATAGTTCACAACTTATACGACAATTGTTCCTATACGATCCCATTATTGGGAAGCTGTTTTTGTTCGGTCTCTCCTGTAGGTAGATATTTGCTCATTACGAGTTTAATCAGTACGTTATAATGGGAATGCACGTGTACATTCCACCTGACTTCTGAATGTTTGTTAACTGTAATCGTAAAATATATTCTTTCGCCAGGTCATTCAGTTTTCGTAGGCATGTCAGACTTAATAAAAGTAGTAGTTTACTAGTTGGAGGTAAGTAGGTTCCATTCCAGTCGGGGCACGTCATCATTTCGTGAGCATGAGATATCTCTCCTATAATAACCAATTGGAATAGCAAAATATAGGAGAGGTTGGAGGTTGTCTTTCATAGATGGTTCGAAGAGTTTGCTAGTTAGGGAGGTTCATCAGAGTTAGTTGTACTGGTGATACGTAAAGGAAATTACTATTATTAATATTTCTTTTTGAAATATTATTAGTACATTATGTGTGCTGGTAGTAACGATTGCTCATATTATAATTGAAAACCCAGTTTTGGTAATTATCATATTTATAATTTGATAAATCGGGCTCATCACTAGGTATTTCCCCTAGTGATGGTGTTTGTTTCTAAACAACAGAATTGGAAGGATGACCGGAAAATAGTTTAGATTAATGTCAAAGGAACCAGTTTATAAGATAGGATTGGATTCAAAGTGTGGAATAATATATATATATATATATATGTATATATATATATATATATATATATATATATGTCTTGAAATTACTATCTGTAAGTCACACCTCCAACGGTTCGTTCCCGGGCCTTATATATTAAGCCCCTTTTGTGGTTCCGTCACATCACCAGATTTAGTTTAAACTTATTGAAGCATTCTTGTATTCTCACTCACGGGCAACACCGGTTCTTCATCAATTGTAAAACTACTCACATCTTTTGGTGCAATCGCTAATCAGAAGAGAATGTTTTTCGATAGTTTAGATCCGCACAAAAGATATTATTAATTAGGGCAGAAATAAAATATTTTGTTTGTTATGAACAGATATAATATTAATTACAATAAAATATAATATTAATTTTGGTAAGATATAATTTTGATTAGAATAGGAATTAATAGTGATTATAACTGAATATAATATTGGTTATGATAAGATTCAATGTCATCCGTAGTACCGTACGTACACGTATCCCTATACCTCGTCTCAGATAAGCACGTATGCACATGTCATATATACTTCACATCACCTTTATGCACGTATGTTGCCATTTTTACCTATCAATATGTTCCGCGACTTCTCCCCGAATTCCCTCTTACAAGCAAGTCTGTTATTACGTTCCGGACCATAATAACTCACTTGCCCTTCGAGTTCATCCCGGCATCCATCAGTATCTATCGTTACTCATTATTAACTTTCCCAGTGATAATCGAGCCTACGGTTATATTATAAGTATCCTATGAGATAACCTAATTCTTTATAACCAATGGCTCTGATACCAACTTCTGTCACACCCCGTTAAGCGAATTGCGCAAGCGTAAAACGGAAATGCAACAGATACAACTGGTATCAAATACATTGTTCATAAAGAAACATTACTAACTAATTTACAATTTATTACATCGTCCTAACATCTTTTACAAACTAGGTGATACAATTAAACCTGTTCTTCAATCACTTTACTTCTAACTCAAATGCCCACGACATCAATCACCAATCAGACACGTAATGCACAGGAAATTACTTCTCATATCTGATTACCTGAAAAGCATGTTAAAACAGGTCAACTACGAATAGTTGGTGAGTTTCATAAGTTTTAACGAAATCAGTTCTGCGCACCATACAGTCATAGTTTGTATGTACGCGCGTATGTAAAAATATGTATTTACGGTTGTATAAATATGTACAACCATATCCTTGTGTGTATATGCACACATGTAAGTTTATAATATGTATTTACGGTTGTATTTACGGTTGTATAAATATGTACAACCATAACCACTGTGGACCCCCTTTCTCCCAGAACGGTTCCACATAAACTCAACCATTGTGGCCCCCCTTCCGCCCACAACGGTTCCGCGTAAACATCAACCACTGTGGTCCCCCTTCCACCCACAATGTTTCCATGTAAACTCAAACATTATATAGTGTACAAGCAAATAATTAGTATATTCTACACATAGTATTTCTTACGGCTAATCACATAGCATGTATATAGACACATATACACATATAGTATTTATCACGTATAACCAAATACTGTGGCTCCCCATCCGCCCACAATACGCATAATCACATGATTTTCTTAACATTCATGTCATAATCAAGTTAGTTCGTTTAATAAGTTGCAGCAGAACTTGGCTCATAGGCCATACTCAACTTTAGTTTATAAGTTGCAGCAGAACTTGGCTCATAGGCCATACTCAACTTTAGTTTAATAAGTTGCAGCAGAACTTGGCTCATAGGCCATACTCAACTTTTGTTTAATAAGTTGCAGCAGAACTTGGCTCATAGGCCATACTCAACTTTTGTTTGTTACTATTGTGGCCCCCCTTCTGCCCACAATAGCCCCATAATCATCACAGACCACGTTATTCCCATGGCCATTACAGACCACGTTGTCTCCCAAATTAGTTATGTTTAACATTACATAACGTGTTTGTATAAACATGCTGCCACGTGTAATTTCATTATGTTTTGCAATTCGTATTAACTCCACTCAATATATCAATCAATAATAATAATCATCTTTCATCAGCACGTAGTCAATCATTATGTTTGTAGGGACTTTTCATATATAAATGTTCAAATATTTTATATTCTGATCCGTGTTTAAATAAATAACGTTTATAAACATGCTTTCCACCCCAAAAGTTCGTAAAATAGTTTAAAGAGTGGGGTCATGAAACTCACGGATTTTGTAGGCACTCAATGCGAGATCAGCACGGGGTTCGTTTCCCTTGCTATCACTTAGTCCCTATAGTCCATATTATAATAATATTAATATTTTAATATTATTATAATCTCAGTAATAAACTGGGTTGTATAACTAATCTGGGTATAGCTGGTACGCCCAGAAAGTGGTAATAGGCTTAGGCTGTGATGTTGTTTAATGTCTAATACTTAAAACTGAACTTGGCTCAGATTCCCGTTTTTCCAGCTGGGCCAAGTTGTTCGTTTACGCGTTCAGAAAACAGTTATGGGAAAATAAGCTTGGGTAAATGTATTGGTTAATAAAATGATTAAGTTATAAAGAAGGATCACATACTGGGGTACCGGATTAGCCTCGGGGCCCGTTTCCGTTTATGTAGTTTGTTTTAAGAAGAAACGCGCACAATCTATCCGGATTGTCCAGGTTTTTCATAGAAAAGTTCGTTTTTACTTAATTAGTCCAAAAATATGATTTTTGATCACCCTTGGTGTTTTGATATTCCCGAAGGTTCGTTAGTCGCGAACTTGCCGGTTTTTATAAAAACTGAATTTGTTTAATCTTTAAATTAGCATAATGAATTAACCGTTAATCATTAAATTATGAAAATTTAGCCACTTATCAATTAAAATATATAGATTTTTATAAAAATATTTCTGGAATTATTTACTGATTTAATAATTTATAAAAATTCATTTTATCAGCTATATTTCGCCTGGAAATCGTTTGTTTATCCCAAACAATTCCCAAAAATTCCACAAAATTTCCTGAATACTCAAATCATGTCCCAAAACAACCTGTATCAATTCCAGAATGTAAAAAGCCTGTTCAATATTCTTTTCGGCCCAAATTCGGCTATAAAAATTCGCATGAACGCATATGTAAAAAACACCCTTAGACTTCTCCAAATGATCTCAAAATACATATGTTATCAAAATACATTAAATCTGAGTTCCCAGAAAAAAATCATAATTTTTGAAGTATTTTAGCTATTTTTCCCAAATAAACGTCCCAATTCGGTAATAAATTCTCCAAATATTCTCGGATGGTCAAAAAATTACCAAATTTGAACAGGGACTCACCTATATGATCCCTAATGTCCCTAAAAATTTTCACAAGCTAACAACAAGCAAGTCACAACCTAATACTAAACAGCCCTTAAACGAGTGTTACGGGTTTACCTTGTCGGTTTTCGATGAGTTTTGCTAGCTTAAACGACTTTCCGGGTATCGGGTTGCAAACTCAGTGTATCTACACATCATATAACATCAAACATAGCATAAATCAGCCATGTGACAGCCTTGATAATTAGGGTTTCGGTTTTGGGTTCAAACCGAACTTTCAAACTGTAAAAACGTTGTATTCATGTTCTAATCCGCGTTTTTGACCAAAAAAGTATATGTTCCTGGTTTGTAAACATGTTTAACATCAAAACATGGTTTTACTTGATTTTTATGGTTTTTGGATGGTTAAACATGTTTAAAACTAATCAAGAACTAATTTTTCATGTTTAAACTATGTTAATTAAGTATGGAATCAATGAAAATTAGAGGGTTTACCTCAAAACTTTGGCAGGAACTTGAAGAACACAGCTGAGAGGTTTCTAGGATGTATTTGGAATAACATATATTTTTAAGGCCAAGCTTATTTAACAAGCTATACAAAGGGGGGTCCATCCTCCTTTCTTGCGGTCGCAACTAATAAGGGCCCATTGGGCCTCTTTTTGGCCCAATGGTGCCTCGGTTTTCATGCCACGCGTAAAAGTCAGTCGAAAATTTAATTCGGGTTCGGTTTTTCGCAAGAAAACTAGTTCGAGTGCGAAAACCAGCGCGAAAACGAGTGTTTTTCAGCTTCTTTTTGTAAATTAAGAAAAACGTACTGACTCGTTGTAAAATTCCAAAATATTTTCACGGATTGCTTAGAACATGTCATATGAGTGTTTTATAAATCTTTTTCGGCTTAACGGATGCTACAATGCTCGTTTTGATATTAACGATTGCGTTTAAGCTTATAGCGTATCGATAAACGAAACCTTTTTCGTTTACAGAGTTTTAAACGTACTGGGGCCTAAATATCAATATGTTAGCCTCTATAATATATCTATAACTCATATATGACCCCTCAGTATGTATACGGGTCGTAATTAGTATCGGTCGGTTACTCGTTTAAGCACTACGAATTAACCGATTAATCGTTACTTGCTACATAGTGAATATAATGCACCTGTTGCATTTCGGGTGTTTCCCCGCATAGTTGATCGAACCCTGCCCGCTACCGTTGTTATTGTTGTGACCCTGATTATTGAAGCTCCGAGTGAGTTCGGGCTTACGGTAGTGTTGTTTGCTGTGGGGGTTCGAGGATGAGGACCTGGCGTTGTCGAACTTTCTTTTTCCATTACTCGGGTTGTTGTTGCTGTTGTTGTCAGGGTTCGGGTTGTCACGGGCTTTAGTGGTTGAACCTCTAGGTGGTAACGCACCTTGGGTCACTGCTTGATCCGTCAGTTTGAGAGCTAACCGGATCGCTTGTTGAATCTTAGCAGGTTTAGAAGACGTCATCATACCCTGAATTTGCGGCACCAACCCATCGATATACATCTCGATTCTCTTACTCGGCGGGTCTACCATCCGTGGACATATCACAGCTAACTCGTGAGAACGGGTGGTGTAGGCTTCAATTTCGGAACCCACCATCTTCAACGACCAAAACTCGGATTCCAACTTTGCAATCTCCTCTCTAGGACAATACTTTCCCGTATCATATTCTTGAACTCCTCCCAGTTCATAGCGTTCGCCAATTCTAATCCAAGAATTTGTAGATTTGAGTTCCACCAAGTAAGAGCAGAATCTTCCAGTGTTCCAGCAGCAAATTTGACTCTATTGGCAGGTGGACAATTACACATCTCAAAAGCTGATTCGGCCTTCTCAGCCCAACGCAAGAAACCTATAGCTCCCTCTGTGCCCTTAAATGAATTGGGCTTGCAATCCAGGTAGTTCTTGAAAGTACACATTCCAGTTGGACCTCCAGCTTGATTCTGAACATGTGCGGCTAGAACGGCCGCCGCGTGGTCGTTCAGCAGAGTTTGGAGTTCTGCTGCAGTCAAGTTGATATTACCGCGACCGTGTCCAGCGTTTCTTCCTGCCATTTCCTAGAATCACAGCATAAAATGTCAGACATGAATTCTCGGTTTCATATGCAACACACCATACATGTAATAAAAAGATAGGTAAGAAAGAAATAAAAGAAACAAACATCACATCACAATCATATATTAATCCAAATAATAATTCATGATTAAAACCATTGTATTCGCTACAAAGTATTTAAAATCAATCCTTAAAATTATTGAAAATAATAGTTTGGATGGAGACAAACACTCCATCTAAGTGTTATCATCCTTAGATGTCATCGTCTGAGGACACCTCTGAGTGTGCCTCTGGCTCAGCCGGTTCTTCCTCCGATTCCTCTTCGGGTTCCTCCTCGGGATCTTCCTCGGGATCCTCCTCAGGCTCCTCTTCGGGATCTTCCTCGGGTTCCTCCTCAGGCTCTGCCTCAGGTTCCGCTGCGTTCTGAGCAATTTGCATTTGTAAGACATCGCAACGCTCTAAAGCTATCTTAGTCCGGGTCCTTGCCACTTGGAGTTGCTATTGCAAGTCTATCATCTCGGCTTACATTTTTCTCATAATCTTCATCTGTTGATCGCTAGCATCTTGCATTTCCTTCATAGCCGCTGTCAGACGGGAGATTTCCTCCTTAGTTTCGGTTCCATCTCTTAACAGTCCGGAAACGTTCACTCTCGTCGAGCGCATAAAACCCACGTCACGCTCTAAGCAAGAGACAACAGCTGCGATAACACGCCCTACAGGTTCGGTTATGGGTGGTAGGGTGTTGGGGTAAGCAGGACGACTCGGGTGAGGTAGTGGGGGAACTTGTTCGCGATAGACCATACGCCTGATCATATTCGGGTACCAATCCCAGCTAACTTCGTCTTCGTACATGCCTCCGGATAAGCGATACCTCTTCAGTGCAGGGGCTTCTAGCTCCGGGACTACTCGGGGTGGCGATGAGGTAGGTAACTGCGGTTCCTTTCCGTGAGCATGAGTCATCTGATCGGATGATGATGATGGTAGCGTCAACATCCCTACAGGTAAGTCGTGTATGCGCGCGTATGAGTGAATGAGGTAAAGATATATGCAGTGCGTATAATTATAACTAATGGGTCGTTGCGGTTATAGTCTAGTATGCATGCAGTTTCTAGTTCGCTATAACCAATGGCTCTGATACCAATCTGTCACACCCTCAAAATCCACTAACGGAGTTTTACCGTCAGAGGGTGTGAACTAACAGGTCGGAATCATTAGTTACAATCAAACCATAAATAAAGTTTTCAAAACACGAAAACGTTTAAGTGTAAAATAAGTGCGGAAGCGTAAAAACCATAAGCCAAGTGTTGCGTCACGCAGGACGACTTAAAACCCAATAACAATAGTTTAAAACAAGTTTGCATAAACAGTAACGTTCAAATTAATGCATGATCCTATACCGCGTGCCCGCCTCGGCTACCTGAGAATAACATACTAAAAGTGTCAACACGAGGTTGGTGAGTTCACAAGTTTATATAAAATAAAGCGTTTAGCGTTCTGCGTTTAGCGTTTTGCGTTTAGCGTTTTGCGTTACCAGATAGTGTTAAATCAATTATATATCTATAGGTAGCTAGCCTATAAAACAAGTATTACTAAGTGTTCGACACCGAAGCTGACTGTTTATCATGTGCCTTGCCACCAGGTCTATCCCGACCATGGTAATGTGTTTAACCAAGATTACACCCACTCGACCTCCAGTCTAGCTTAGCGTTGGGTGGGGTTTGTCAAACCCAGTAGTACTACTCAACAATGACTCGCTATTATCCAATACTAAACGGTTCGATGTGTGAAGGACTTCAATTATTTCATTGCCACTTAGCCTTTACAAGTGATATATAATCTAATAACAAAATCTAAAAGCGTTTCGGAGTATGTATTCTCCCCCAAGTGAAAAGCGTTTAAAAGAGTTAAAAAGGGGAAACGTGAAACTCACTGTTTGCGAAGAATTCCCAAAACAAGTCACCCAAGTGATGCGCATCACAGAAAAACTCTCGCTAGAGTTCTAAAACAACAAGGAGATTTTCTAAGTGTCGGAACTATTATCGAGTCTCTAGACTCGGCACATAATACCTATGCACAAGATACGTTTCGTGTTTCGTTTGTGAATCGTGTGTGTCTTAACAAGCACATTAGTGATACGTTACGTGTGGGAACAACTATTTACGTGTCAAGTGTTAATGGTGTACATTACTAGCAATTATTCCCCGCAAGGGCAATTTGGTCAAAACATAACAATTATCTAGCAATTAGCACGTTTCATGTATTTTTACAAAGTTTAGCAGCTAGTTTCATCAAAACAGAATTCTACTTGAAAGATTACTCTATTCAACAGGTCATAGCATCTCAATTAATTCACCAAAATTCGTCACAAAAGCATACATGAGTTAGGTTTCCAGAACATATTATATTGTATTTTTATTCTACATAGTTTACTCATAATGATCAAAACATTACAACAAACTCACAGCAGTCAAATTCATGCGCAACAGAATGTTATTTGTTATTTCCGTTAATTGAAAAATCCAACTAATGCAAGACCAATTGGGTTAGGTTTTTAACTCAACAAGTTAACTTCCAGAAGTGGAACCAACCCATTTGGTCTTGTAGTTCATGAGATATGCTAATTACAAAACAACTTAACAACAGGTCTCACAACTCAGATTGCACTTCAGATTTGTAAAATCATAAAAGTTAATCTTTACTCGTCCAAAAACTACAAACTTGGACTTTATAGAAACTAGACTCAACATAGTACGCTGTAGTGTTAACAACCTCGACAAATTTCCACATTAACATTTAGTTACAGTTGTTTAAACATAACTTACAATCTGTCCAGTACCAGTTTTGACCTTTAATCACATTTAAATCGTTTGAGCAACCAAAACACCTCCAAATTAGTCGTGGTTGGGTTTTCTGGAAACTAGACTCAGAGTACTACCTCTTAGACTCATAAATAGCTCAGTTTGCTTTAATATTTAACAAGTTACATGTCGTTCAAGTTTAACAATCTCTGCTGTCAAAACTCAGCAAGCACAAACAATTGTCTAACATGCATCCTAAGCATACGACATATCTCCAAACATGTAATAAACATAATTATTCATCAAAATCAGTAGTAACCCTCTAGGGTTTACAAACAATCAATGATTTAACAATCTTTCACCGTTCAAAATCACATATGATCATCTAAATCAATAACCAATGCATAATCAAACATATAATCAACCATAGTTCATCCTACTCATAATTTTCGTGACCTAGGGTTTTAGATTAACCCATTCAAGATCAAAATTAAACATGTATAATACATAGGATAGTTGTTTATACCTTCCTAGCACCTTAATCTTCAACCAAACTTGAAAAATCTTGTGTGTATGTGTGTGTTTGTTTTCGGCAGCCAAGAGAGGGAGAAGGGAGGGGGGCCGATCGGGATTAGAGAGAGGAAGAGAGAGTTAGGGTTTTGTTATTATTAAATAATAACATGTTACATAAAGGCCCCTCAACTTCTAATTATCACTTTTCTAGCCTAAAGTAATTTGTTTGCATCTTGAGTTAGTGTTTTAAACAGTATTATCAAATAGCACATAAGCCTAACACATAATTATCACATTATTATTGTTTGGTTGTTTTTCATTTATTCACCAATGGTTTGCGTCAACTCGTTTGCGTTTCGGTGCAATCCCGAAAGACTACACATGTAGTAATTGTCAAGCGTCATTTAAAACTCTATTTTAAATGTAATGAGATGTGCGTTATAGATCAAGTGATCTTAAGTTTGAATTGACGGAGTTTGGATTAATGGAGTTAACCTGAAATTAACGAGCGTCACAAAATCTGCTTGTTTCTGTGAGAGACATTGTGCTGGGGTTGGAAGTTATCCATGAACAGTTTGCCACTGACCCACATTTTTTCAGTTGTGTTGCAAGCGGGTCAGAAGTCAGACTTTCTTTTGCATGACGGGTTTTTGTTCAAAGGGAATCAACTATGTATTCCTAAGTCCAGTCTTCAGTTGAAAATCATTCAGGAGTTACATGGGGAGGGTCATGTTGGTCGTGACTGTACTACACATTTGGTGAGTTTTCCTACTTTTTGCCTATTATGAGGTGTCATATTTTCCAAGTATCAAAGGGCATAGCTACTAATGCGGGTCTTTATATGCCCTTGCCTATCCCTTCACAGCCTTGGACTGATATTAGTAAGGATTTTGTGTTGGGGTTGCGTCAGAATCAGAGGGGAAACAATTCGATCATTGTTGTGGTTGATCGGTTTCTAAGATGGCGCACATTATTCCTTGCAAGAAGACAAAAAAATGCAGTTAATGTGGCTCAGTTATTCTTTTGGGACGTTTATCATTTGCATGGTTTACCATCTTCTATTGTTTCTGATCGGGACACTCGTTTCTTGAGTTATTTTTTGCGTAGCCTATGGAAAACGGTGAACACCCAACTTAACTTCAGCAGTGCCTACCACCCTCAAACGAATGGGAAAACGGATGTTGTTAATCGGTCACATGGCAATATTTTACGGTGTCTTGTGGGTGATCATGTGAAGTCTTGGGATCAAAAGTTATGTCAGGCGGAGTTTGCTCATAATCACGCGGTTAATCGGAGTACTGTTTTGCTCGTTTGAGGTGGTCTATTCTGCTAAGCCCCGGGGCCCTCTCGATTTGATGTCACTTCCTGTCTCGGGTTCTGTTCCCGCTTGCACATCCTGCAAAACAACTGAAAGATCAGTTGTAATATGAAAGATCAGACTTGAATTTGGATAATAAAGATTTTCAACTTCAATTTCCCCTTGACCTTTGGGTGGGATTTGGGAGTTTTGGGAAGTTAATCACGGGTATTTTTTGAATCAACGTGATTCAATCTTCTTTATCATTATACCGCTGCATCAATTGACAACATGCAAAGCATATTGGATTTCGCATGATTCTTGAATTATATTATATTATTACATAAATAAAAATAAGTTTTGAGTTTGAAATGACTGCCTGGGAATCCATTCCCCCCCCCCTTCGCCCCTCTCTCTCATCTCTTTACTACATTATAATTCCAAGACATGCATTAGAATCCATTTGTGGGATTGGGTGGTGCATTGGTTGCGCCCTTTTTTTATCTCTCACACACACAAGAAGCAAAAGAAATCTCTATTCTTCCTCTACTATTTTCGGCCAAAGAAGAAAAAACAAGGGAATGAATTTCTTCCTCCTAGCAAGAAAGGGTGTTTGTTGGAAGCTTGAAGGGTATACGAGCTTGAGATTCTTCTAGCTTGAAGACTCGCCAATCATATCTTCATCTCCATCATTTTCTTATACTCTTGAAGTTATTTTAAATAAACACCTATGGTTGTTTATATTGGTAAGCATGCAAATTCGTATATGGACCCGGGGTTTGGGTTTTGAATATAAAATCGGTTTTATATTTATCGAATTAAAAAGATTTAAAACTTATTTATCCGCTGAGTTTTTCATATAAATGGGATTATATGACCTTGATAATATTGTTAAAACCCAATAATGGTATCAGAGCCGCTTATATGGATATATGCTTCAATAGATCTAAAAAATTTTCTGGTTTTACTGTGCGATTCACCATATGGTCGAAAATTTTGGGGCTTTTGGTTACCCTTAGTTTTTCAAGATTATACTTTACATGAATATGGTAATATTGAAGAATTAAGTCATATGGATGTTTGATTATTTTGTTTGGACAAAAACCCAAAGTTTTCGGTTAGCTTAACCTTGCCTGAAATCTTCAAGGGTTAAAAGGGGAACCATTTCAGATTTGCACTTCTTGCATATTTGGATATTTGCATGTTCATAATCTAGCCATAACCTTGTGTTTGTATGTGTGTTTGTTTTTTGATTTATTCAATTATTCAATATGGTTGTAATATTCATTTATTTGGGTTTGTAATCTATTTATTCATATCATGTTCATTTTTAATAATAAGTAGATTAGTTGTATTTCTTTTACTAGAGAATAATGTATTAAGATATATTTTTGTAAAAGAAGATGCAACAAAGTTAGGGTTTTGGTTATGGGCCTTAATGGACCTCATAGTCCAAGATGGGATTTTAGCTCAATGGCCAAAACCCAAACAAGAAGGCCCAAGAAAGCTATGAGCTGAAGTCGTAGCCCAAAAGGAAGCCCAAATAAAGTGGAAGAGTCGCAACAATAGGTGAACACCTGAAGCATTTGGATGCGGAGTAAAGTGAGAATTCACCGACACATGCCTTGTGTCATTCTCGTCCCTTAAGAGAGACCTTTTGGCACACTTATTTCAGTTAACAAGTGTTGACTAGATTAGTTAGCTATGGTTATGAACTTGTGGTTGTTTTAGTTATGCATGTTTGGTTGTTTTATGTTTTGCATAAGGATTGTTAACTTAAAATCAACAACTTGCATAAAATTGGTTCCTTAGAAATCATTAGGTAATAAAATTGGTTTTATTAAATGTTAATGATTTCACAATAAAATGTGTTTTATTTTAAGGAACTTTGAAAATTGGTTTTCAAACAAGGTATCATGTATTTGAATGCATGTAAATGCAAGGTATGCAAATAGTTTTCGAATCTAGAATTCAGAAATCTTAAATCCCTTTTAAAACAAGTTTAACACCATCTTTTTATACAATACTCGAATCACTTAGGAACACAATGTGGGATTAAGGCCACCTAACCACATTGGAGGAGACTTGTGAGTTTGAGGTGGGGTTGCCATATTTGTGGGATAATGGTCACCTAACCACTTGTATGTGCAAATTCACACGTATGTGTAAGTAGGACGACATGATTTGGAAACCATGTGGATAGGGTCACTGAAGCATGGTGTACAATGGCGTCGATGGGACTAAACATGCCAACTAAACATGAGATGTTTAACCGATCCCATAAAACTAGAAATTGCAAAGGGTTGCAATGGTCAAACGTTGACTACCTTGTTAATTCAATTATAGGATAAAGGTCACCTAACTACAATTTGAATGCAATGTTGAGATCTAGATTTTAATTATTATTTGTCTTGGAGACATAAAGGGTATCAACGACTAAAATTGAGCTTTGTTAAAATATATAAATGGCCGCAATCAACAATCCACCTAACGCAATTATCCCACCCGTGCATAACCTATCACCCAGAGCTATACTCGATAAGGATCATCTAAACTACAAAAATTTTATGCATTGGTATCGAAACTTGAGAATTGTTCTCAAGCAAGAAAAGAGATCCTATATATTGGACGATCCTTTTCAAGACAAACCAAACATTGATGATTTATATAACGATTGGTTGAAATACACCGAGGATTCGGTGCAAGTTTCTTGCCTCATGTTGGGAACTACGATTCCCGAAATTCAAAAGGACTTTGAAAATCATGGGGCATATGACAGGATCACCCAACTAAAGGAAACGATTTGGGCTCTTCATGCATGTCGTATGGATAAAACCGAATCGGTTTCATTTTATGTGCTTAATTTGAATAGCCACACTGATCGAACTGAACGACTAAATTGTCCCATCTCAAAAGAGTCAGCCACGAATATCATTCTCAATGGCCTAACCAAAATATTTGAGACTTCTGTCATGAATTACACCATGAATGGATGGGATAAGAGCATTGGTGTGCTTCACACAATGCTCAAAACAGCCGAAGCAGGAATAGGTAAAAAGGTTTTAACGGTTCTCACGATCAATTAACATGGAAATGAGAAGGGGCATCACCCGGAACCTAAGGCAATGGTTGGCAAAGTTAAGTGACACGTGAAGGATAAGTTCAAAGGAAAGGCTAATGCGGAAACACCCAAACCAAAGGAGAAGAAGCTATAGGTTAGCTTGGATGATCCGTGCTTTGGTTGTGGTGAGATAGGACTTTGGATGAGGAATTGTCCAACCTATCTCAAGTAGTTGAAAGACAAGAGGAATTCGGGGCAAACCTCGGGTTAAAATTTCATGATCCATATTGATGTTAATGTTATTTCTTCTAACACATGGGTATTGGATACCAGGTGTGGAACTCATATATGCAATTTGTTGTAGGAGTTCAAAAGAAATAAGCATTTCAAGAAAGGAGATACAAGTCTCTTCATGGGCAACGGAGAAAAAGCTGATGTCGAAGCCCAATGAGACTACATTTTGAAGCTTCCAAATAGTTTGGAAATTGTTTAGAAAAACATTTTGTACGCTCCTAGTTTGACTAGGAATATTATCTCCATTTATCTTTTAAGACAATATGGCTATGATTTGAAGTTTGTGGAAAATGGTATTTTTGTTTTTATGAAGGATGTTTTTATTTTAAAGAAATTCCGTCTAATGGGATTTATGAATTAGTTCATGATAAAACATCCTTCGATAACAAGTTGTACCAATCAAACACCAAGAAACTTAAAATAGATTTGAGTAATACTTATCTTTGGCATTGTCGCCTAGTCACCTAAACAAAGATCATCAAATGATGATTCATTTGATAAGTGTGAATCTTGTTTATAAGGAAAGGTAACCAAGGAACTGTTTAGTGGAACTAACGAAAGAGCAAAAGACTTATTAGGTATCAAACATTCGGATGTATGTGGTACTTTTAAGGCAATGAAAAGGAAAAATGAAATATACTTCATTACCTTGATCAATGATTATACTTATTGTGGGTATTTGTACTTGTTAAGACACAAAAATGAACATTTCGAAATGTTCAACGTCTACCAAAATGAAGTAGAAAATCATCTCAATAAAACCTTCAATGTACTTTAATAGGATATAGGAGGTGAATACCTTAGTGATACTTTTCATGATCATCTTAGGAGTTGTGGAATCATCTCACAACTCACTCCACCCGGAATAGCACAACATAATGGTGTGTTCGAAAAGGAGGAATCAAACTCTATTGGATATGATTCGATCTATGATGGCTAGAAGCACATTTCTTCTATAATTTTGGGGCTTCGCATTGCTCCCCGCAACCGGTATCCTAAATATGGCCCTAGCCAAGAAAGTGGACAAGACACCTTTCGAAATATAGCATGGAAGGGTTCCATCATTATCATATTTAAAGGTATGATTGTGAGGCTTATGTTAAGCACAACACCTAAAACAAACTTGAAAGATGATCCACTAAGTGTATATTTGTAGGATATCCCAAAAGCTCTCTGGGATATTATTTCTACAACCGAACTGAGAAAAAGGTGTTTATTGCTCGAAAGGCCGAATTCTTGGAAACTAAGTTTCTTTATGGAAGTAATTCCTAGAACTGTGGAACTCGGGGAGGATCGAGAACCACAAGACGATACACGTTTTGTTGATACTATAAATCAACAAGAGGTTGTTGAGAATGATCAAATGGTTGATCAAGATTCACTCTTGAACCATTTCATGTCCCTAATCATATAATATTTGGACAAGACTTTGCATTCTATAAGAAAAGATACAAGTCAAGAGTGTTGAAGTAGTTAATGAGAAAAGAGAGGTTACTAACAAGAAAAGGCTTCAATGATTAAGAAACTATCCAGAACACATTCTGTTAAGTCTCAAGTTTCTGAGAAATATGTTGTCTCTGAAAAGTCAACAAGTTGTGAAAGGGAGAGCAAGCTTAAGAAGAAAATGTTCAATAAGAAGAAATCAAAAGTACTCACCAGAGATGAGAAATTTTTCCTGAAGAATGGTTTTAAACAATATGGATTCCTATGGATGCCAAAATCTGAAACTTTAGTGACTATCATGAAGAGAGAGACTGTCATTGAAGAATGTACTTGCAAAATTCCGTATGTTGGAGACTTATATGATATTGGCTATGAATCTGATGATACTGGTACGCTAGAATAAGAGGATCCCAAACCAAATGGAATAGTTGATGTAGTTGTTGATGATTTGCAAGCTGAATCAGCTTGTGTTACATCACTTACCTGATTCTTTTACTTTGATTTGTGCAAGAACAATCCACACCAATGAATGGTGTATGGTAATTGGACAGTGGATGTTCCAAGCGCATGACCAGTGACAAAATATAATTGGTCAAATATGGGAAGAAATTTGAAGGACCAGTTACATTTGGTAGTGATGAAAATGGTGGGAAGGTTGTAGGGAAAGGCATTCTTACAAATGGCAAAGTTTCTTTTAATAATGTGTTTTATGTGGAGGGAATATAATATAATCTTATGAACATATATCAGTGGTTTGATAAGGGTTATAAGGTTGGATTTGATGGTTCTCACTATTTCATCCTTGAACTTGAATTTGTGATTCTTCCTGATTTGGTCATGATGATGGCCCATAGAAATGGAAATTTGTATGAATAAAGGATGAAAGATGCCATTTCTAGAGGTGGAACAAGTTTTGTGTCAAAAGCAACTGAAAATAAAACAAAACTGTGGCACAGAAAACTTTTTCTTGTCAATTTGAAGAATATGAACAAACTTGTTAAAGGTGAACATGTCATTGGTTTTGCCACAAGAGAGTTCAAGCTAGATTTTGTAAGTCCTTTAAACGGATCTTTCAATGTGATACCAAACAATATCGTTGTTAAGCGGAAATGAACAAGAGCTGACTCAATGATAAATGATTAAACATGTAAAGAACACGGGCAAGATGCTTCAAAACACACATATTATTACGTCTGGAGCTTAAGCACAAAGTTACACAAGATCTCGTTCAACAGAGGTTATGAACGACCAACCCCAAAAACGTAAATACATTATATATATATATAGGCACTGCACCCTAGCCCAACACAAACCAAAAGCCCACCGTGATCTCTTGGATCTCGGTTTATATACAGTCGAAAACAAAATAAAAACCAAAAAATGCTGGCCAACAGAAAGCATCACAAATCATCACACAAAACAAAACTTATGAACTCCATTGAACAAATACTTTAAATGCTTCATATGGATCTCTTTGGTCCTGTGAGTGTTCTAAGCATTCGTAAAAAGAGATATTTTTTGGTGATTATTGAGGATTTTTCAAAGTATACATGGGTTTATTTTCTGAACTCAAATGATGAGGCTGCTGAATTGATTAAGTGCGGTGTGATAAGGATTGAGAACCAACTAGATGCAAGGGTGATGGTCATGAGAAGTGATAATGGAACTAAGTTCAAGAACGGGACAATGACTGAGTTCTATTAAACAAAAAGAATCTTACAACAATTTAGTGCGCTTAGAACTCCTCAACAAAATTGGGTTGCAGAAAGAATGAACATGATATTAATTGAGGCTGCAAGAACCGTGATAGAAGATACTTACATGTCTGTGACATTTTTTGTAGAGGCAATTAACACATCTTGCTATGATCAAAATAGAGTCCTTCCCAATAAAATCCAAGACAAAACTCCTTATGAGATTTTATATAAAAGGAAGCCCTACATCATGTTCCTGAAGCCCTTTGGTTGTAGGTTTTATTTTTTAATACAAAAGATTATTTGAACAAGTTTCAATCTAATTATTTAGATTGTTTCTTTGTTGGATATTGATGTGCTAAAAGTAGTTATATAAAAACACGCTAATCTATACACTAAGTAATAATTCTAGACTCTTAACTTAACTAAAACTACTAACCGACAAGTGAACCGGTCGACTCTAGTACAGCTAAGTAAGTCCGGATATCGAACCCACGAAACTCTTTTAATTACGTAAACTAGCTAAATTAGACTCAACTACAGACGCGACTATATATTAATTTTAGAAGGGGGATTTTACGAAAAACTAATATTAAACTAATTAATAAAACTAAAGACGACTTAAATCTAGACTTAATTCAAATGATGACGAACAACCACCTAGGCTAGAATCCCTAATGCATTAATTATCAAATGGTTGTAAAATGCTAAGTTATGGAACCGGGATCTTAAACTATTCACTTAATGGGAAACCAAACATGACCCTTGACTCTTCTCAAGAAGACACCTATGGAATCCTTATAAGTTATTAAAATTACCAGTTTTAATTAGACTCACTTACGGTCACTAATTTATTTTATGACAAGTACCTCTATAGGAAATCCTACCTTACAACGCGGAAATCAAAGGTAGTTTAAAGAACTCACTTGACTCGCTAGACAACGTTAATTAATCAAACTTAGATGGACTCCTTACGAAGAACTAAATCTAGAAATCTTAATCAATAAAGATCTAACAATAACCTATCAACTTACAACTTTTTAGGTTAATAACACACTTTTATTAGATCTTATTGCAAATCAATCATAAACTAGTCAAGAACACACAGTAAATGAGCTAACAAAATCTTATTATATAACAAACAATCAACAAGGATAACGTGGAATAATAAAATTCATCAAACAAAAACCAAGCACACATATGCATCAATTTAATAACTATAAACCTGTAACGATTCCAGCAAATCCAGGTATACCCTAGCCGGTATATACTATTTACGTGTCATTTAATATTGATTATATGAGTTATAGTACGTTTATACGAGTATATATGATTCATAGTACGAATCATACTCGATTATGTAGTGAATCGTATTGGAATTACAATTAACCAATGAACGATTATTGAAACCCGAACGAATCGGGAATTACATCATAGACGAAGTATATAATGTTTAGTGATGTTTACGAAGTATTAATGCTTCGGGATAAGTGAATTATAGCACAGAGAAAGGATTTCGATTTATTAGTACGTCGATACGATAAACGAAACCTTTAACATCAAACCAAGCAAGAGACGATCGATCAAACCGAAAAAGATGCACAAAGACCGACAATACGATGTTTTAAGTCATTTAACGTCATGATTTAAGTTTTTTAAAGTTTTTAAATCAGTTTTATGTAAATTTTATTTTTAACCCGAAAAACAACCATTTTAGGCTCGTTTTAAGCCGAATTACGAGTTTAAACGAGAAACGAACTGAACCAGACTATCCACAACATTATCCGGATTGTGTAATCCAAATATGTGGCCATGGTTTGAGATGTGGGCCCCCCCCACACCACCACTTAGGCCGGCCCCTTATACACACACATTACACACTTCTTTTTCTTTTTCTAACACCAAAAACTCACAAAACTCTCTCAAACCTTCAAGTATTCATCCAAATCCATCATTTCTAACCAAGATTTGAAGGTATAAACATGTTTTTAATGCTTGATTCTTGTTTCTAATTCTATAATCTTGAGAAAAGGAGGTTTCATGTGAAAAATGGGTGAAAACCCGAGATGAAACCGATTCTCGTGTGATCAAGGGATGTATACAAGCTATACAAAGGATCTTGATCCAAGTAATTAGTTAAAAGAGTTTAGAATGAAATTTTACGGTTGAAATCTTGTAAAAATGAGTTTCCATGCGAAAGACGGGTGAAAACCCGAGATGAAACCGACTCTTGCATGATCAAGAGATGTATACAAGTTATACAAGGGATCTTGGTCCAAGAAATGAGTAAAAAGAGTCGAGAACGGATTTTTACGGTTAAAACCTTTGTTTTTATATCAAAACCGACACTATGAAAGAAATGGTTTGATTGTTGGTGTAACTTGCTTGGTATAGTGATATTGTGCTTGTAAGTGTTGTATCTAGTGGCTAGCAAAAGCTAGAAACCAAGATCTTTGCGATCTAACGCTAGAAAACACAAGATAGTTCGGTTTTCGTGTGATTTAGTGATTATGGACAGATTGTAGAGTGCTTAGAGTCGGGTCATGAAATTTCACAGAGATGATCTATACATGAAAATATGAGATCTGTGAACTTTTGGTAATTTTTGGATAAAAGATGAATATTTGGTGAATTTAATGCTCGGTTTTGGCCAAAAATGGTGAAAAATAGCTAAACTTGATGCAAAATTCTGGAAAATTTAGGATAAGCTTTTTATAACATATAAAAGTCACACAAAAAATTTGAGCTCAGTTGGAGAAGTCTAAGGGGACTTTTCGGTAAAACGAGTTTTAGGGCTTTCTAGCTCGGTTTTTGTGAAAATGGCTTGAAAAATGAGTTTTGGGTTCTGGAAAATTTCCAGGGAGTTATGAGGATGGCAGGGATCATCCCAGAAAAATTTGGGATTTTTCTAAAGTCTTTTGGTATTTTTGACATATTTAGTGTTTTAATAAGGTTTAAAAATAAATAAATAAATGTAAATATAAGAAAATAAATCTGGAAAATTTTTATAAAATTTCTTACTGTCAAAATAAGTTTTGTGCAAAATTTCAAGACCCGAGACTAAACGGGTAATTATTTGTGCTAAAAAGAACATAAAAACAGATTTTTGAAGCTTATAAAGTGTAAACCGGCAAAACTCGCATAAGCGAGCTGACTGGTATATAAAAACCTAAAAATGGACCATTTTCATAATACTAGGTAAATTAAATAAAAGTAAATCATCCGAAAATAATTCGGATGATTTGGGTAATTTTACCCGATTTTACTGTTTCCGGCACCTAAATGACGGAAATGGGCCCCGCGGCCAAACGGGGTGTCCAAACCGAGCTCTAATTTCATCACTTTAACTAAATTAACAGTCAAACACCATTTTTGGGTCGGGTGTGACCACACTCATTTTTGAAACTAAAAACGGATAACCGTGCTAGGCACGCAAATCAAGGAAATCATAAAAATGATAATTTTGACCGTCAGACTCTAAGCAATGTCACAATCTGAGTCCTTAGAAGTGTCACGGGGTTAATATTGTCCCCGGATCGAGTACAGTACTGGGTTAACAATGTCCCCAGATGTACCGATTAATACGGATTTAATTTATGGGAATTATATAGTAACGACTTAGATATCATATTACAGATCCCGGCACGTAGCTGTTCATTGTATTACCCCGACTCACAGAAAGGTGAGTTTTCACGAGCCCCTTTTTACTGAACTGTTTTAAATATTTTCCCGGGGCGGAAAACATGTCTTTATTAAAGTATTTAAGTACATACCGATCGTATGGAAACACTTGTATATTTATATATATATGTTTAATGCACAGAATATATAAATTGTTTATCGTGTGGAATTGTTCTGGGGTAACATAGTTCCCAGGGGTTATTATTGTTCTGTGGTAACGTAGTTCCCAGAGGTTATTATTGTTCTGGGGTAACGTAGTTCCCAGAGGTTATTATTGTTCTAGGGTAACGTAGTTCCCAGAGGTTATTATTGTTCTGGGGTAACATAGTTCCTAGAGGTTATTATTGTTCTGGGGTAACGTAGTTCCCAGAGGTTATTATTGTTCTGGGGTAACTTAGTTCCCAGAAGATTAATGGAAATGTTCTGGGGTAACACAGTTCCCAGCATAATTACATTGCTAATAAATGGTTATTAAAATGATCTGTCAGTGTTTATTTAAATTAGTGAAACTCACCAACTATTCGTAGTTGACCCGTTTTCTTAACATGTTTTCTAGGTATGCCCAAGTTGGAATGATTGATATGTGCTTAACTATCTGTGCTACCTGTTGGAAGCTTGCTGCTCTATATTTTGTAATGAATATATTAATGTCTTATCGGTAAAACTCGTGTGTAACACCTAGACAGTAACGAATTAGCAACATTGTAATATGATATAAATTAATGTAGTGGTATTTTCTTTATAAGCAATGCTGTTGATATCAGATGTGTCTGTTGCATCCCGTGTACGTTTCCGCTGCGGTTACGGGGTGTTACAGAACTTGGTATCAGAGCCATTGGTTATAAAGAATTAGGATGTCTGAAAGAGATACCTAAAATATAACCAGTAGCTCAAGTATTATAGGATCTGAATATCAACTAATAATTTATTGTGACGGGATCTGGATGAACTTGGATGGACAAGTGAGTTATTATGGTCCGGAACATAATAACAGACTTGTCTGCACGGGAGAATTCAGGGGAAGTCACGAGGAACTTTAAATAGGTAAAATTGGCAACATATGTGTAAATATATGATAATATTATTATGTGGTAAAGTTGTATAAATAAGTATGTATTAATTTGATTATGAATTACACTATGGAAAGAACTATATGCTTGTTAACTTGTGTGCAGGTAAAAATGTCAAGCCCGCATAGCTTATCAGTAGAGGAGGATCCGGAGGAGGTTAGCCCCGGAAACTCCGGGAGCTTACACGTGTCATCCGACTCCGAGCCTAGCGAGGCGAGTCACAGGAGCTCGAGCCAGTCCTCCCCGGCCCGGATCGTCAGATCCCCTACTCCACTCGCACCGCAGGCCACCTCTGTCCCTCCGGGATTTGGTCCCCGCCTTACGGCGCGGATCAGCATTCAGCGTGTCCCACCGACCTCTCCCCCACCCCGACCTGCTACTCGTCGGGGAGAGTCCTCATCTCAGCTCGAGCCGATGGCTCTACCTGTCTGGGGCCTTCCGAGACAGGAGCGGGATGCGGCAGCCTGGCTACGAGTGCTCACAGAGCAAGTAAATGAGCACTCAGCCGCCCTGACCGTGGGGGTACAGAGACGGGTGTACCTTGGTGACCGCATACTGGATTGCCAGTATGCAATCGACTGGTTGACAAGGGAGTGCTCGTACTCCCTATTGATGGTTCAGCGGTTGGAGGCGTGGCTCCGGGGGGTGATGGCAGTAGTGGTGGCGTTGGTGGCAGTGATGATGTGGTGGGCATACCACCGTGTTTAGTAGTTATGTTTGGATGGGGATAGTCAGGGACCATTTTTTTTTGATACTCTGTGTAAGTAGTTAGTGGTGATACTAACACGGAGTGAATCTTGGTTAGTTATGATACAACCACTGGCCCCTAGGGTGGGTCTCTTTTGGGGCATATCTTTATAGATACTTTTGGGTATCATTCAAGCACTGACCCTTTTACGGGTTATGTCGAGATGATACCGACATAGGGCCCTTGTATTAAAACTTAGTTGTGTAATGTTGACTGGAAAGTATGTAAACTGATGTTTGTGTAATATGTATCAATGTTTACTAATGAATGAAATATGTATTGTGTTTTATAATTTGAAATGGTATTGATTATATGTATTTCTTGATGTTGTGTAGAATGGCACCGAAACGATCAACGAAAATATCGGAAGTAGATGTGAGCCGTTTGATTGCTCAACAGTTGGAGGCGGCAATACCGGATATAGTATCGCGCATCGCCGCCAGTATTAACAACTCGACCAATCCAACCCCTCCGAGCAATCAAACGCCCATAAATACTGACGGGGAACAAAATGCTAATCCTCCAAGGAATGATAACACTATTCCGAGTAATGACGCACCGCCTAGGGTGGTCGTTACTGACAGCAATGGCCCTATACCTACGGTAGAGACAAACCGTACTGAACCAATTCGTGCATCCAGGGGATGTTCGATCAAGGATTTTATGTTGTGCAAGCCATTAGAGTTTAGCGGGTCTGAAGGACCGAATGGGTTAGTTAAATGGATAGAGAAAATAGAATCAGTGGTGAATATTAGCAACTGTCCCGAGGATTGTGTCGTTAAGTACGCCACCTGTACATTCACCGACCATGCCTTGACATGGTGGAACACCATAGTACAGACTCGAGGTCAGGCGGCGACAAACCACATGACCTGGACGGAGCTTAAGGCTCTTGTGTTGGAACATTTCTGGCCAAAGAATGAATTGCAGAAATTGGAAAATGAGTTGTGGAATCTGGAGATGAAGGGGGCGGACCACTTGGGTTATACCAATCGGTTTAATGAACTGTCACGATTAGTACCGTGGTTGGTCACCCCGGAGACGAAAAGGGTGGAACGTTATATTTGGGGACTTACTCCAGTTGTGAGGAGTATAGTCAACGCGGGGGGACACCGGACGTATGAAAGTGCAGTGACACAGGCTGGCATAGTCACGTATGATTTCTTGCGGAGCGGATCACTAAAGGTGACAGGAGAATCCGCTGGGGGAAAACGGGGTACACATGATCATAGAATCCAGGAAAAGCAGCAAAGCAAACGAGCTAGGCCCGCTGCCCAGAGCTATGCCATGACTAGTTCGGGCGGAAGGCCAGAACTGCAGAAGGGAACGTTTCCTAAGTGCGGGAAATGTGGTTACCACCATAGTGGCGTGTGCAGAGAGGTGGTGTGCCACCGGTGTGGCAGGATTGGACACTACGCACCAAATTGTAAGACAAATTTGAACAACCTGAACCGACAACCGCAACCTATTCGTGCGCAACCATTTAGAACTCAACCAGCCCGACAGCAGAACCCGCAAGGAAACCAGATGGTGACCACTAGCCGTGCTTGCTACGAATGCGGCAGCACGGATCACTTCAAAAGGAACTGCCCGAAACTGAACCAGGGAGGAAACGGGAGACAACTCACGGGTCAGGCATCGTCGTCCAATCCGGCGCGAGGCCGAGCATTCGTGATGGGAGCGAACGAGGCGCGCCAGGACCCCAGCGTAGTGACAGGTACCTTCCTCGTCGCTGATCATTACGCTTCTGTATTATTTGATACAGGCGCCGATAGAAGTTTTGTCTCCGTTAGATTCCTTTCGATAGCAAACCTTCCTATTGGTGAAACCATAGAACCTTACATCGTAGAAGTCGCTAACGGTAAAACCATGATAGTTAATCGGATAGTTCGGAATTGCCCTTTTATTCCGAACGAACAATCCTTCCTGATCGACTTGTTACCGGTAGAATTGGGTAGTTTTGACGTGATAGTGGGAATGGATTGGTTGGCACGTAACAGGGTAGAAATAAACTGTGAAAAGAAAACCGTCAAGATCCGGGTGTCGGATGACGAGGAGGTATTAGTGCAGGGAGAAAAATCCGGCACCATGATACCATTTATATCCCACCTCAAGGTGTTGAAATATATACGTCAGGGATGTGTGGCGTATCTAGCGAGCCTGACGGCCGCTGATTCTGAGGAAAAACGGGTGGACGATATTCCCGTGGTACGCGAATTTCCACAAGTTTTTCCAGAGGAACTTCCTGGATTACCGCCAACCCGACAGGTCGAATTCAGGATCGATCTGTTACCTCAGGCTGGCCCTGTTGCTAAGGCGCCCTACCGACTTGCACCATCCGAGATGCAAGAATTATCCAACCAGTTGCAGGAATTGTTGGATAAAGGATTTATACGTCCCAGTTATTCCCTGTGGGGTGCACCTGTTTTATTCGTGAAAAAGAAGGACGGGAGCCTTAGAATGTGCATTGATTACAGGGAATTGAACAAGTTGACAATCAAAAATAGGTATCCTCTCCCCCTAATCGATGATCTGTTCGACCAACTACAAGGTGCGAGCTACTTTTCAAAAATAGATCTTAGATCGGGATACCATCAGGTTAGAATTCAGGAGGAGGATATCCCAAAAACTGCCTTCCGGACTCGCTACGGCCATTACGAGTTCTTAGTTATGCCTTTTGGGCTAACAAATGCGCCAGCAGTATTCATGGATCTCATGAATCGAGTCTGTAAACCCTATCTTGACAAATTCGTCATTGTATTTATTGACGATATTTTGATATACTCGAAGAGTAAAGAAGAGCACGAGTAACACTTAAAGTTAGTTCTAGAGCTCCTGGATCAGGAGAAGTTATATGCAAAATTCTCCAAGTGTAACTTCTGGTTACAAGAGGTGCAATTCCTCGGTCACGTTATAAACCACCAAGGAATACACGTTGATCCGAGTAAGGTTGAAGCAATTAAGAATTGGCAAGCGCCTAAATCTCCAAAGGAAATCCGCCAATTCTTAGGCTTAGCTGGATACTATCGTCGATTTATAGAGAACTTTTCCAGCATCGCCCAACCTTTAACCCTCCTGACTCAAAAGGATCGGAAGTATGAATGGGGTGAAGAGCAGGAAACGGCGTTTCAAACGCTAAAACAAAGATTGTGCCAAGCGCCAATCTTAAGTCTCCCCGACGGAGACGATGGATTTGTTGTATATTGTGACGCATCCCGTAAAGGGTTAGGATGCGTGTTGGTGCAAAATAAAAAGGTCATAGCCTATGCGTCTCGACAGTTAAAAGTTCATGAGAAAAACTACACTACTCATGACTTGGAACTGGGAGCAGTCATCTTTGCACTTAAAATCTGGAGACACTATCTCTACGGTACAAAGTGCACCATCTTCACTGATCATAAAAGTTTGCAACACATATTCGATCAGAAAGAACTGAATATGAGACAACGAAGATGGGTCGAGTTGCTGAGTGACTATGACTGTGACATTCGATATCACCCCGGCAAGGCTAACGTCGTAGCCGATGCCTTGAGTAGGAAGTATCGGGTTAAACCATTGCGAGTGCGGGCGTTGGGGATGATAGTCCGGTCAAACCTTTCGGATTTGATTCGAGTCGCTCAACGCGAGGCGTTGAAAGAGGACCAATTGGATAAAGAAGGACTTTACGGGAATGAGAAGAATTTCGAACAGCGTGTGGACGAAATTCTCTATTTCAAAAATCGGATTTGGATCCCGACCCTCCATGACCTTCGTGATTTGATCATGGATGAAGCGCATAAATCGAAATATTCCATACATCCGGGATCAGATAAAATGTACAAGGATGTGAAAGAATTTTACTGGTGGCCAGGTATGAAAAAGAATATAGCCACATACGTCGGCAAGTGTACGACGTGTGCGAGAGTTAAGGCGGAGCACCAGAAACCCTCGGGAATGCTACAACAGCCGGAAATTCCCGAATGGAAGTGGGAGCAGATCACAATGGATTTTGTGACACATCTCCCCAAGACACCCCGAGGTCATGATGCGATTTGGGTAATCGTGGATCGATTAACCAAATCGGCACATTTTATTCCGATTAGGAATACTTTTAACACTGAGAGACTTGCGCAGATTTATATAAATGAAATAGTGTCTCGTCATGGCATCCCCATCTCAATCATCTCCGATAGGGATAGCCATTTCACCTCCAAACTTTGGCAAGCTGTCCAAGAAGCATTGGGAACACGTATTGACCTAAGCACAGCTTACCACCCTCAGACCGATGGTCAGTCTGAGAGGACCATTCAAACTTTGGAGGATTTGCTTCGTGCCTGCGTACTGGACTTTAAGGGAAATTGGGATCAACATCTCCCACTCGTTGAATTTTCCTATAATAACAGCTACCATAGCAGTATAAAGGCAGCACCTTATGAAGCATTGTATGGACGGAAGTGCCGATCACCACTTTGCTGGTCTGAAGTGGGTGACTCACAGGTCATTAGATCGGATCTGGTCCAGGAGACGACCAGCAAGATTCTTGAAATTAAGAACAACCTGAAAGCCGCACGGGATCGGCAGAAGAGTTATGCCGATACCCGTCGAAAACCGTTGTCATTTGAGAAGGGTGAAAAGGTATATTTGAAAGTATCACCGTGGAAGGGTGTGGTTAGATTTGGAAAGGCGGGGAAATTAGCCCCGAGATACATTGGACCATTCGACATTATTGCAAAAATCGGTCCTGTAGCATACCGATTAGAACTGCCTGATGAACTGAGTGCAGTTCACAACGTGTTTCACGTGTCGAACTTGAAAAGGTGTCTGTCGGATGAGACATCGGTGTTACCTTTAGAGGGTGTTCAAATAAGTGATAGGCTCAACTTCGTAGAGGAGCCCATTGAAATAGTGGACGGTAAGATCAAGCAACTTAGACACAATAAGATCTCGTTGGTCAAAGTTAGATGGAATTCGCAACGAGGCCCAGAATTTACTTGGGAACGAAAGGATGAATTTCGGAAGAAATACCCCCACCTATTTCCTCAAAAGGAAGTAGTTGACGTGTAAAATTTCGAGGACGAAATTTTTATAACGGGGGGAGAATGTAACGATTCCAGCAAATCCAGGTATACCCTACCCGGTATATACTATTTACGTGTCATTTAATATTGATTATATGAGTTATAGTACGTTTATATGAGTATATATGATTCATAGTACGAATCATACTCGATTATGTAGTGAATCGTATTGGAATTACAATTAACCAATGAACGATTATTGAAACCCGAACGAATCGGGAATTACATCATAGACGAAGTATATAATGTTTAGTGATGTTTACGAAGTATTAATGCTTCGGGATAAGTGAATTATAGCACAGAGAAAGGATTTGGATTTATTAGTACGTCGATACGATAAACGAAACCTTTAACATCAAACCAAGCAAGAGACGATCGATCAAACCGAAAAAGATGCACAAAGACCGACAATACGATGTTTTAAGTCATTTAACGTCATGATTTAAGTTTTTTAAAGTTTTTAAATCAGTTTTATGTAAATTTTATTTTTAACCCGAAAAACAACCATTTTAGGCTCGTTTTAAGCCGAATTACGAGTTTAAACGAGAAACGAACTGAACCAGACTATCCACAACATTATCCGGATTGTGTAATCCAAATATGTGGCCATGGTTTGAGATGTGGGCCCCCCCCCACCACCACTTAGGCCGGCCCCTTATACACACACATTACACACTTCTTTTTCTTTTTCTAACACCAAAAACTCACAAAACTCTCTCAAACCTTCAAGTATTCATCCAAATCCATCATTTCTAACCAAGATTTGAAGGTATAAACATGTTTTTAATGCTTGATTCTTGTTTCTAATTCTATAATCTTGAGAAAAGGAGGTTTCATGTGAAAAATGGGTGAAAACCCGAGATGAAACAGATTCTCGTGTGATCAAGGGATGTATACAAGCTATACAAAGGATCTTGATCCAAGTAATTAGTTAAAAGAGTTTAGAATGAAATTTTACGGTTGAAATCTTGTAAAAATGAGTTTCCATGCGAAAGACGGGTGAAAACCCGAGATGAAACCGACTCTTGCATGATCAAGAGATGTATACAAGTTATACAAGGGATCTTGGTCCAAGAAATGAGTAAAAAGAGTCGAGAACGGATTTTTACGGTTAAAACCTTTGTTTTTATATCAAAACCGACACTATGAAAGAAATGGTTTGATTGTTGGTGTAACTTGCTTGGTATAGTGATATTGTGCTTGTAAGTGTTGTATCTAGTGGCTAGCAAAAGCTAGAAACCAAGATCTTTGCGATCTAACGCTAGAAAACACAAGATAGTTCGGTTTTCGTGTGATTTAGTGATTATGGACAGATTGTAGAGTGCTTAGATTCGGGTCATGAAATTTCACAGAGATGATCTATACATGAAAATATGAGATCTGTGAATTTTTGGTAATTTTTGGATAAAAGATGAATATTTGGTGAATTTAATGCTCGGTTTTGGCCAAAAATGGTGAAAAATAGCTAAACTTGATGAAAAATTCTGTAAAATTTTGGATAAGCTTTTTATAACATATAAAAGTCACACACAAAATTTGAGCTCAGTTGGAGAAGTCTAAGGGGACTTTTCGGTAAAACGAGTTCTAGGGCTTTCTAGCTCGGTTTTTGTGAAAATGGCTTGAAAAATGAGTTTTGGGTTCTGGAAAATTTCCAGGGAGTTATGAGGATGGCAGGGATCATCCCAGAAAAATTTGGGATTTTTCTAAAGTCTTTTGGTATTTTTGACATATTTAGTGTTTTAATAAGGTTTAAAAATAAATAAATAAATGTAAATATAAGAAAATAAATCTGGAAAATTTTTATAAAATTTCTTACTGTCAAAATAAGTTTTGTGCAAAATTTCAAGACCCGAGACTAAACGGGTAATTATTTGTGCTAAAAAGAACATAAAAACAGATTTTTGAAGCTTATAAAGTGTAAACCGGCAAAACTCGCATAAGCGAGCTGACTGGTATATAAAAACCTAAAAATGGACCATTTTCATAATACTAGGTAAATTAAATAAAAGTAAATCATCCGAAAATAATTCGGATGATTTGGGTAATTTTACCCGATTTTACTGTTTCCGGCACCTAAATGACGGAAATGGGCCCCGCGGCCAAACGGGGTGTCCAAACCGAGCTCTAATTTCATCACTTTAACTAAATTAACAGTCAAACACCATTTTTGGGTCGGGTGTGACCACACTCATTTTTGAAACTAAAAACGGATAACCGTGCTAGGCACGCAAATCAAGGAAATCATAAAAATGATAATTTTGACTGTCAGACTCTAAGCAATGTCACAATCTGAGTCCTTAGAAGTGTCACGGGGTTAATATTGTCCCCGGATCAAGTACAGTACTGGGTTAACAATGTCCCCAGATGTACCGATTAATACGGATTTAATTTATGGGAATTATATAGTAACGACTTAGATATCATATTACAGATCCCGGCACGTAGCTGTTCATTGTATTACCCCGACTCACAGAAAGGTGAGTTTTCACGAGCCCCTTTTTACTGAACTGTTTTAAATATTTTCCCGGGGCGGAAAACATGTCTTTATTAAAGTATTTAAGTACATACCGATCGTATGGAAACACTTGTATATTTATATATATATGTTTAATGCACAGAATATATAAATTGTTTATCGTGTGGAATTGTTCTGGGGTAACATAGTTCCCAGGGGTTATTATTGTTCTGTGGTAACGTAGTTCCCAGAGGTTATTATTGTTCTGGGGTAACGTAGTTCCCAGAGGTTATTATTGTTCTAGGGTAACGTAGTTCCCAGAGGTTATTATTGTTCTGGGGTAACATAGTTCCTAGAGGTTATTATTGTTCTGGGGTAACGTAGTTCCCAGAGGTTATTATTGTTCTGGGGTAACTTAGTTCCCAGAAGATTAATGGAAATGTTCTGGGGTAACATAGTTCCCAGCATAATTACATTGCTAATAAATGGTTATTAAAATGATCTGTCAGTGTTTATTTAAATTAGTGAAACTCACCAACTATTCGTAGTTGACCCGTTTTCTTTACATGTTTTCTAGGTATGCCCAAGTTGGAATGATTGATATGTGCTTAACTATCTGTGCTACCTGTTGGAAGCTTGCTGCTCTATATTTTGTAATGAATATATTAATGTCTTATCGGTAAAACTCGTGTGTAACACCTAGACAGTAACGAATTAGCAACATTGTAATATGATATAAATTAATGTAGTGGTATTTTCTTTATAAGCAATGCTGTTGATATCAGATGTGTCTGTTGCATCTCGTGTACGTTTCCGCTGCGGTTACGGGGTTTTACAAAACCTCTAACTTAATCATAAACCATAGACGAAAACAAAATCCAAACCAAAATCCAACATCAACAAAAGTTCATCATAAGCCTAGGCGGTATAAAGGGTTTAGCCAACAACCATACTCAAGAACAAAAGAAAATAACTTGGTTCAAATAATGAATTCATAAAGATAATAATAAATTCAAACCAATAATAATGATGTTTGAATGAGTAGGTGTCGAACTCAAACTCTCAAACCGAAAAGCCTACTTAGACTTCTCCAACTGACCTCAAATTTTGTGTGTGACTTATTCATGATATAAAAAGCTTATCTGCAATTCTCCAGAAATTTTCATGATATATAACTATTTTTCACCATTTTTGGCCAAAACCGAGCATTAAATTCACCAAATATTCATCCTTTATTCAAAAATTACCAAATTATCTACCACTAAATACAGAACCTACAACCAACATACCACAATACCAAGCAAGTTACACTCACGATCAAGCCATTTCTTTCATGGTTTCGGTTATGATTCAAAAACAAAGATTTAACCGTAAAAATTCGTTTTTGATTCGTTTAATTCCTTTCTTGGACCAAGATCCCTTGTATAACCCGTATACATCACTTGATCATGCAAGAATCGGTTTTCATCATTGAAACCTCATTTTCTTGCAAATAAACTCAAGAAACGAAGATGGAAACATGATTAACTCGATTCTTTACCTTGTTTTCTTGCTACAAAATCTCGGTTTTGGATCATGATCTTGAGAGGAAGAGATGGATGTTGATTTGTTGGATGAAAAAAAAGAATTAAAGGGCTATGGGGTTTTCCCCAATCCGATCGGAACTCTTAGGGGGGTGGGGTGGGACCCACCTCTCCATTCTAGGCCACATGTTTGGATTTCGGATATCCGGATAATGTTTTGGATAATCTGGTTCAGTTCGTTTTTCGGTTAAATGTCTAATTCGGCTTAAAACGAGGTTAAAACGGTCGTTTTTCGGCTTAAAAATGAAATTTGTATAAAACCGATTTAAAAACTTAAACCATGACGTTTATTAACTTAAAACATCATATCACTAATTATCGCGCATCTTTTTCGGCATGATCGATCATCTCTTGCTCGGTCTGGTATTAAAGGTTTCGTTTAATGTACCGACGTACCATTAAATCAAAATTCTTTTTCTGTGCTTTAATTCACTTATCCCGAAGCTTTAATACTTCGTAAACATCACTAAATATCATATATCTCGTCTATAATTGAACCCTCAATTCGTTCGGGTTTCAATAACAATCGATCGATTAATCGCATATTCAATACGATGAATTATATATTCACGTACGATCAATACAGTGAACCATGTATTCTCGTATAATTACTATGGTAACTCATGTACCCGACATTAAATATGACGTAACTATTGTCTACCGGTTAGGGTATACCTGGTTTCGTCGGAATCGTTACATTCTCCCCCCGTTAAGAAATTTCGTCCTCGAAATTTTACACGCCTACTATTCCCTTCCGAGAGAAGGGTGGGGGGTTTTTCCTTCAGAATTCACCCTCGCGTTACCAGGTATAATCTGGTCCTCGCTGTGACTTCCACTTAATCTTAATCAATAAAGCTTGGTGTGTCCAAACTGTTTAGTTTTCCCGTCTACTATCTTAACGGAATTATTTATGATATCAAGTATGTCTTCTATGAGTACTTCCATTACTAGTACTTTCGTTGCCTCATCGCTTAGGTACTTTTCAATCCGTATACATGGCAAAACATCATGTATAATACTTAGCCCCTGGAGTACTTTAATCGATAAACTAAATGACCAATCATGGAGATAGTCTCATGAGGTCCAATATATTAAGGAGCTATTTTCGGTTTTGGCAAACCTCATATCACCTCTCTAAGGTGATGCCTTAAAAATGCCTTGTCACCTCTTTCCAATGACAATGGTTTCCTATGAATGTTGGCATAAATCCTTTGCCAATCTCGCGCTGCTTTCAACTCATCTTAAATATTATAAATCCGATTGGTTATTTCCCGAATCAATTCAAATCTTATGGCTTGATTGACGCCCATTTTCAATTTAACAAATTGGTGATAATTACTTCACCCATAGAAAGCTTCAAGCTCTCGATGCTTCCTTCCCCGCCTTCCAATAATGGAAGTAGGATGCTATTTCGATCTGAGATAATTGAAAATGGTACTCCATGACGAGATACCATTTCACCATCATGAATTTGGGCGAGAATTCATCGTGGTAATCGTCACAGATTGGGATGAAATGAGAGGATTGGTTAATCGATCCGCGATTACCCAAATTGCATCGTGTCTTTGATATATCTTGGGAATTTGCGTCCCGAAACCCATTATAATTTATTCCCACTATCATTGGCGAATTTTCTGTCGTTGTGGCGTTCCCTAGGGTTTTTGGTGTGCAGCCTTATCTCTTGCATAACTTAAATATTCACCAAAATACGTAACCATATCTTTCTCCAAACTCGGCCATTAATGAAATCCTTTCAGGTATTCGTATCATCAATAGTCAAATCCGATCCCAGATGTATGGAATATTTTGATCTATGCGCATGATTAAATCACGAAGGTCATGGAGGGTCAGGATCCAAACCCGATTTTTGAAATAGAGAATTTCGTCCACGCGCTGTTCGAAATTCTTCTCATTGCCGTGAAATCCCTCCTTTTCCAATTGTTCCTCTTTTAACGCCTCACGTTGAGCGACTCGAATCAGGTCCGAAAGGTTCGACTGGACTATCATCCCCAGCGCTCGCACTCGCAATGGCTTAACCCGATCTTTCCTACTCAAGGCATCGGCTACGACGTTAGCCTTGCCGGGGTGATAACGGATGTCACAGTCATAATCGTTTAACAACTCGACCCATCTTCGTTGCCTCATATTCAGTTCTTTCTGATCGAATATATGCTGCAAACTTTTATGATCGGTGAAGATGGTGCACTTCGTACCGTAGAGATAATGTCTCAAGATTTTAAGTGCGAAGATAACCGCTCCCAGTTCTAAGTCGTGAGTAGTGTAATTTTTCTCATGTACTTTTAACTGTCGGGAAGCATAGGCTATAACCTTATTATTCTGCATCAACACGCATCCTAACCCTCTACGCGATGCGTCACAATACGCGACAAAACCATCGTCTCCATCGGGGAGACTTAAAATCGGCGCTTGGCACAATTTTAATGGTTTCTATCTTATTTGGATCTTTGTGAAATCCTTGTTGCTTTACAACATGACCAAGGGATTATGCCTTCTTTATTCAAAATCACATTTCGAAAACTTCGCGTATAGCTCCTCTTGCTTTAACACTTCCACAATTTTCCTTAACCGTCGTTCGTGCTCTTCTTTACGTTGCGAATATATCAAAATATCATCAATGAATGTTATGACAAATTTGTCTAAATAAAGTTTACAGACTTGGTTCATGAGTTCCATGAATGCTGCCGGCGCATTTGTTAGCCCGAAAGGCATAACTAAGAATTCATAATGGCCGTAGCGAATCCGAAACGCTGTTGTTGCAACGTCCTCCTCTTGGATTTTTCATTTGGTGATAACTATATCTAAGACCAATTTTTCTAAAAATAAATCGCCCTTTGCAGTTGGTTAAACAGATCATTTACTTCGAAAAAGTGAATACCTATTCTTGTTCGTCACTTTATTCAATTCTCCCTAATCAATACATATCCTAACACTTCCGTTCTTCATTTCCCAAATAACACTGGTGCACCCCATGGCGACTAACTAGGTCGTATAAAATCTTTATCCAATAATTCTTGCATTTCAGTTGGCGCAAGTCGGTAAGATGCTTTAGCAACAGGGCCAGCTTGAGGTATTAAATCGATTCTGAATTCGACCTGTCGGGTTGGCGGTAATCCAGGAAGTTCTTCTGGGAAAACTTCTGGATATTTAAGTATCACTGAAACATCTTCTATATGTTTTCTTTTAAATACTTTGGCAATCGCGTTTGTTAAATACACCACGTCTTCTTGTCGTAAATATTATAACATCTCAAGATGAGATTAGAGTGGT
Source organism: Bidens hawaiensis (assembly GCF_021521415.1). Taxonomy (NCBI): domain Eukaryota; kingdom Viridiplantae; phylum Streptophyta; class Magnoliopsida; order Asterales; family Asteraceae; genus Bidens; species Bidens hawaiensis. The sequence goes on from NW_027494310.1 coordinate 224,385, forward strand.
AACATAATACTGTACACTTTTCTCTGTATCTAATCGCTTCATCGTCCGAAGGAGAGCTTCTAATCATCTTCTTTTCATATTTGATTTCAGCTTCATGTTGAGTTAGCCAATCAATGTTAACTATTACGTCAAAACTTCTTAACTTTACTGGTCGTAGGTCAATAAGGAAAGGATTAATCGTTCAGAGTAATAGGACAATTCCGAACAATTTAGTTAACCATTAGGGATTTACCGTTAGCGATTCTACCGTATGGGGTTCTATAGTTTCACTAATCGGTATCTTTCCAAATGATAGGAGGTTAGCAGGAACTAACTTCTATCGACGACCGTAAAAATATCGCTGAAGCCCATTGATTTAAAACTACAACGTACTTAATACCACCTTTGGATCATGACGTGCTTTATTCGAATTACTCACAAAAGCACGGCTCCTTGCTTGATCCGAGGTTGATGCTTGTCTTGAGGTTCATCTTCCAACGACACCTTGGTTCAACTTTGGGCAATTTCTCTTGAAACGTTCTGTACTGCCACATTCATAGCAAGTACAACTGTTTGGCATAATTTGATTTCTTTGGATGGATTGTTATTGAGGTTGTTGGGTTCGGAGTGGTTGTACACGAATGGGTTGGGGTTGCCGGTCCACATGGCTTCAGTTGGTTCTACAAATGGGGCATTATGTCCATCTTTACCATACCTGTGGCCTACTATCACCCGACATTCTTCTTTCTGCCGATAACTATATTTTCCACATTTAAGGAAGGACCCTTTATGCGGTTCATGTTTTCACACCAAAACTAGTCTTAGTATAATTCTGGGTTGTAGGACATACCTACTTATTCACAAGTCTATCTTGCACTATACCTTTATCATTTCCCTTCTTTAACACTCGACGTTTCACCTAACGTCCTTCCATTCCTCTTCCCATAGAATCAAATATATCAATGCTGGCTTGTGACACAACCCTTCCAAAGGTTGTATATTTTACAGGGTTGACTATACTCCTTATCGATGGAGTTAGCTCCCAATATAGCGCTCACTTCGCTTAATTTCAGGAGTAATTAGCCATGTTACCAGACATGACAATTCTTTCAAACGATTAGCGTGTTCTAAGTGATCAGCACACAACATTTCTATCTTTCATAGCTCAGTTTCCAATCTCTGAGTTTAATTACTCGAATAAAAGTGCTCTAGCACAAGAATTTTAAATCCTGACCATATCATCTGAGCAATAATTTTCTAACTATAATTTTGTACCATCGTGTTCCATCACGATACAACATAATCTACCAACATATCTGTAGCATATTTCACTACACAATGTTCTAGACTCTTACCAATATCCTTAACTGTAACGATTCCGACGAAACCAGGTATACCCTAACCGGTAGACGTTAGTTACGTCATATGTAACGTCGGGTACATGAGTTACCATGGTAATTATACGAGAAAACATGATTCATTGTATTGATTGTACGTGAATATATAATTCACCGTATTGATTATGCGATCAAACGATCGATAGTTATTGAAACCCGAATGAATCGAGGGTTCAATTATAGACGAGATATATGATATTTAGTGATGTTACGAAGTAATAAAGCTTCGGGATAAGTGGATTAAAGCGCAGAAAAAGGATTTCGATTTAATAGTACGTCGGTACGATAAACGAAACCTTTAATACCAAACCGAGCAAGAGACGATCGATCAAGCCGAAAAAGATGCGTAATAACTAATAATATGACGTTTCGAGTTAATAAATGCCATGGTTTAAGTTTTTAAATCGGTTTTATATAAATTTTATTTTTAAGCCGAAAAACAACCATTTTGGCCTCGTTGTAAACCGAATTAAACGTTTAACCGAGAAACGAACTGAACCAGATTATCCAAAACATTATCCGGATTACGAGAATCCAAACATGTGGCCAAGATTGAACATGTGGGTCCCACCCCACACATCCAAAACTTCCGATCGGCCCTATGGCCTTTATTATCTTTTTTTTTTTCTTTTTTCAAACAACAATCATCCATCTTCATCCAATTCTCTCAATTCCTCATCCAAAAACCCAAGTGTTTAAGCAAGAATCACAAGGTAAAACATGATTTTAATGGTGGATTCATAGTTTTAATTCTATAGTATTGAGAAAATGAGGTTTCAAATGAAAAATGGGTGAAAACCCGAGATGAAACCGATTCTCGTGTGATCAAGGGATGTATACAAGTTATACAAGGGATCTTGATCCTAGAAAGGAGTTAAAAGAGTCAAAAACGAATTTTTACGGTTAAAATCTTTGTTTTTATATCATAACCGTAACCATGAAAGAAATGGCTTGATCGTGAGTATAACTTGCTTGGTATTGTGGTATGTTGTTTGTAGGCTCTGTATTTAGTGGTAGATAAGGCGGAAAGATGAGTTTGTAGCTTGTAGTGGCGGAAAACGAAAGGTATATTCGGTTTTTGTCGGTGTATGTGTTTTTGGACAGATTGTTGGTCGTTTAGAGTTAGGTCACGAACTTTTACAGAGGTGTTAAAAACATGGAAATATGAGTTCTGTGAATTTTTGGTAATTTTTGGATGAAGGATGAATATTTGGTGAATTTAATGCTCGGTTTTGGCCAAAAATGGTGAAAAATAGTTAAATATCATGAAAAATTCTGGAACATTGTGGATAAGCTTTTCATATCATGTATAAGTCACACACAAAATTTGAGGTCCGTTGGAGAAGTCTAAGTAGGCTTTTCGGTTAAACGAGTTCTAGGGATTTCTAGCTCGGTTTTAGTAAAAATGGCATTTAAAAGAAGATTTTGGTTTTGGAAAAATTACAGGGGACTATGTGGATGGCAGGGGACATCCAGGAGAAATTTGGGATTTTTCTAAGATCGTTTGGTATTTACGACATATTTAGTGTTTAAATGGTGTTTAAAAATAGATAAGTAAATGTTAAATATAAGAATTAATTCTGGAAATATTTTTATAAAATTCCCCACTGTTAAAAAGTGATTTGTGCAAAATTTCAAGATCCGAGAGTAAACGGATAATTATTTGTGCTAATTATCAAACTTTTAAAGTAAAACGCGTAAACCGGTGAAGTTCGCTTAAGCGAGCTGACTGGTGTATAAAAACCCTAAAAATGAACTATTTTCATATAAATGAATTAAACAAGTAAAAATAAATCATCCGAAAATAATTCGGATGATTTGAGTAATTTTAACAGTTTCCGGTACGCTAAAGACGGAAACGGGTCCCGCGGCCAAACGGGGCGTCTAAACCGAGCTCAAATTTCACAACTTTACTTAAACTATCAGTCAACGACTATTTTCGGGTCGTGTGTGACCAAACTCATTTTTGAAACATAAAAACGGATAACAGTGCTAGGCACGCAAAACGAGAAAAACGACTAATAGTAGTTGTGACCTTAGAACTCTAAACGACATCACAATCTGAGTCCGGAGAAGTATTTCTGGGTTAACATTGCCCCCGGAACAGGTACAGTACTGGGTTAACAGAGTCCCCAGATGTACCGATTGATAAGGTTAAAGATTATATAAACAATAATTGCATAATAACGATCGTAGGGATCATATTACAGATTGGACGTGTTAACTGATATTGATTGTTGTTACCTGCTTGCATGTGCTAAGGTGAGTTTTCACGAGCCCCTTTTTACTGAACTGTTTTAAATATTTTCCCGGGGCGGAAAGCATGTTTCTATCAAAATGATTAAGTACATGCTGAACGCATGGAAATGAATGTATTTATATGATGTTTATTGTACGGGAATCGTACGGTAGTGTATTAAAATGGTAATTGTTTGAGTTGTTAATATTGTAAGGACCCGCAACAGTATTCTGGGTTAACAGTGTCCCCAGAGGTTATTGGAAGTTTCTGGGTTAACAGTGTCCCCAGAGGTTAGTGGAAGTGTTCTGGGTTAACAGTGTCCCCAGAGGTTATTAAATGTATTTCTGGGTTAACAGTGTCCCCAGAGGCTATTAAATGTATTTCTGGGTTAACAGTGTCCCCAGAGGCTATTAAATGTGTTTATGGGTTAACAGTGTCCCCAGATAATATTATATTATGATATGGATTTATCATGGTTTACTAAAATTGTGAAACTCACCAACTATTCGTATTTGACCCGTTTTCTCACATGCTTTTCAGGTACAACTAAGATAAAGTGATTGATTACGTGCTAAGTGCTTGATGTGTGTAAGGTTTGCGTGCTGGACGTTAGGATACATTATAACAGATAGAATTATGAACCGTATTGTATGATGTGTGTTTCACCTAGACGGTAATGAAAGATGAGATAATGTAATTTTGAAGTATATTAATGCATTCGGTTTTCTTTATAAACAATGTGGTTGATATCAGAGGTGTCTGTCGCATTCCGTTTACGTTTCCGCTGCGGTTACGGGGTGTTACATTAACCATTTCGATCTTTTCTATCCACTCGCTAATCTATTCATCCCTTTACCATCAGTAAACTATTAATAATCCCCTTAACACAACCGATAAACATATCCTTCATACCGGATCTAATTCATTACGACTACTATTCATGTTTAGTTTATAACTAATACTTGTAGTCATAATAGTATTCGGTGGGACATTAACACTCTTAGTAATAACACTAAGAATTGAAATATTCATAATCATGTGATTGTTCGATCTATAAGTCTGCGATCACAATTGCATCAACACTAGCAGTGATCTGTGATACGACATTCGGTATCATCATCTGCTATCCATGAGCAATCAACTGAATCATATCAATCTCCATCATTGGAGTTACTCATTTTATGTCATTCTGCCGTACTCATCCCGTACGCAGTAATCAATACTAATCTCACCATATAACTCGTTACCAGCTCAATCATAACAGCAGGTACACATACACACCAAATATTATCATACATATTACACATACCAGTATCTAGTATATATATGTCCCACAAATATAATAACACATGGACTTAACCTGACGTCGGTTAACGTTTAAATATGTTTCATAACCCTTGTCACCAACTGACATATAGATCTTTCTCAATAAGGATTAATGTTTTAATATGCTTGATTTCAATATCCTTCTGCATGTCAGCATAACTGATACATGCTCACCGTGAGCACCAACGATTACGTACCACGGAGTTATACTATCCGTGTCTATTTGTATAACCGGCATACACGGTATACCACCTACGAACGAACAACCAACTATGCTATAATGATTCCCACACCTCTTTGTGTATGGGTAATCATTCTATTCGAGAATACATAGGTATAGACATCTAACGGATGTAAGGATAACATAGGGAGTTACAAGGTTCAAGGTAATCGCGCAACATGGGTTGCCTTCAAATATTATCAATTATTATTATGGGAAACTCTATCACTTGCTCAGTCAATGTCCTCAGGCGTTCTAGGTTCGCAAAAATCGGTAATTCTCGATCTGGAGGTGGTATGTCTTCTATGTTTGAGAGTGAGAATTACATATATATATTTCTATATATTATTTTTATCTGCTCATTTATTATCATTTTTTTTTATTTTTTTATTTTTTTTAACGGAATAAGAATAGGTTCACGTACAGGTCCGTCCGTACGTGAGGGTCGGCGGTTCGGGTGAACATAGGGGGTTATTAGGATATACGGTACCGGTGTTGGTAGGGTAAGGGATTTATCAATTTTGGTTGGGAGTGACGGTTACTAGATATTTCTGGTTAATGTCAAACGGGAGATCTAACTTGGTACTATCATAACTATGGCCCGATAAGTCAGACTCATTATCAACCGATGCTCTAGAAATTTCAGCATCCTCGGTACTTTTATTATTTCATCCCCCGGTTCCTTATCCGGGTCCCATTTCTCAATACATGTACCCACAAGTTATGTACATATATATATATATATATATATATACACATTAGCACGTATAAATAATATTATATACTTTACACATATGTTGCCATTTTTACCTATTAATGTACCCAGTGACTTCCCCTGAATTCCCTCGTGCAGACAAGTCTGTTATTATTTTCCGTACCATAATAACTCACTTGTCCATTCAAGTTCATCCAGATCCCGTCACTATATATTATTAGTTGATATTCAGATCCTTAAATACTTGAGCTACTGGTTATATTTTAGGTATCTTTTAAAGACATCCTAAATCTTTATAACCAATGGCTCTGATACCAACTTCTGTAACACCCTGAAACCGCAGCGGAAACGTAAACGGGATGCCACAGACACATCTGATATCAACCACATTGTTTATAAAGAAAACTAAATACATTAATATAATTCAAATTACATTATCTCGTATTTCATTACCGTCAAGGTGATACACACATCATACCATACGATACATAATTCTATGTAATATAATGTATCCTAACATCCCACACGCAAATCTTACACACATCAAGCACTTAGCACGTAAGCAATCACTTCATCTTAGTTGTACCTGAAAAGCATGTGAGAAAACGGGTCAACTACGAATAGTTGGTGAGTTTCACAATTTGAGTAAACCTTGATAAATCAATATCATAATATAATATTATCTGGGGACACTGTTAACCCAGTACTGTACCCTTTCCGGGGGCAATGTTAACCCAGAAACACCTCTTTGGACATCTGGGGACACTGTTAACCCAGTACTGTACCCATTCCGGGGGCAATGTTAACCCAGAAACACTTCTAGAGACATCTGGGGACACTGTTAACCCAGTACTGTACCCATTCCGTACGATTCCCGTACAATCAAATATTTATAAATACACGCAAATCCATGCGTTCAGTATGTACTTAAACATTTCAATAGTAACATGCTTCCGCCCCGGGAAAATATTTGAAAGTAATTCAGAAAAAGGGGCTCGTGAAACTCACCTTAGCACATGCAAGCAGGTAACAACAATCATTATCAGTTAACACGTCCAATCTGTAATATGATCCCTACGATCGTTACTATACACTCATTATTAATATAACTTTAACCAAGTTAACCGGTACATTTGGGGACATTGTTAACCCAGCACTGTACCCGTTCTGGGGGCAATGTTAACCCAGAAATACTTCTCCGGACTCAGATTGTGATATCGTTTAGAGTTCACTGGTCAAAATTATTATTAGTCGTTTTTCCCGTTTTGCGTGCCTAGCACGGTTATCCGTTTTTACGTTCCAAAAATGAGTTTGGTCACACACGACCCGAAAATAGTTGTTGACTGATAATTTAGTTAAAGTTGTGAAATTAGAGCTCGGTTTAGACGCCCCGATTGGCCGCGGGACCCGTTTCCGTCTTTGGCGTACCGGAAACTGTTAAATCGGTTAAAAATACCCAAATCATCCGAATTACTTTCGGATGATTCATTTTTACTTGTTTAACTCTATTATATGAAAATAGTTCATTTTTAGGGTTTTTATACACCAGTCAGTTCGTTTAGACGAACTTTACCGGTTTATGCGTTTTAGACTTTAAAAGTTTGTTTTTATCTTCTTTTTAGCACAAATAATTATCCGTTTAATCTCGGATCTTGAAATTTTGCACAAATCACTTTTTGACAGTGGGGAATTTTATAAAAATATTTCCAGAATTAATTTTTATATTTAAAATTTATTTATCTATTTTTAAACACCATTTAAACACTAAATATGTCGTAAATACCAAACGATCTTAGAAAAATCCCAAATTTCTCCTGGATGTCCCCTGCCATCCACATAGTCCCCTGTAATTTTTGCAGAACCAAAATCTTCCTTTACATGCCATTTTCACTAAAACCGAGCTAGAAAACCCTAGAACTCGTTTAACCGAAAAGCCTACTTAGACTTCTCCAACTGACCTCAACTTTTGTGTGTGACTTATTCATGATATATAAAGTTTATCTGCAATTTTCCAGAAATTTTCATGATATATAACTATTTTCACCATTTTTGGCCAAAACCGAGCATTAAATTCACCAAATATTCATCCTTTATCCAAAAATTACCAAAAATTCACAGAACTCATATATTCATGTGTAGATCATCCCTGTGAAATTTCGTGACCTAACTCTAAACCATCAACAATCTGTTCAAAAACTCCAAAACCGAACATAAACCGAATATACCTTTCGTTTTCCGCCACTACAAGCTACAAACTCGTCTTTCCGCCTTATCTACCACTAAATACAGAACCTACAACCAACATACCACAATACCAAGCAAGTTACACTCACGATCAAGCCATTTCTTTCATGGTTTCGGTTATGATTCAAAAACAAATATTTAACCGTAAAAATTCGTTTTTGATTCGTTTAATTCCTTTCTTGGACCAAGATCCCTTGTATAACCCGTATACATCACTTGATCATGCAAGAATCGGTTTTCATCATTGAAACCTCATTTTCTTGCAAATAAACTCAAGAAACGAAGATGGAAACATGATTAACTCGATTCTTTACCTTGTTTTCTTGCTACAAAATCTCGGTTTTGGATCATGATCTTGAGAGGAAGAGATGGATGTTGATTTGTTGGATGAAAAAAAAGAAATAAAGGGCTATGGGGTTTTCCCCCATCCGATCGGAACTCTTAGGGGGGTGGGGTGGGACCCACCTCTCCATTCTAGGCCACATGTTTGGATTTCGGATATCCGGATAATGTTTTGAATAATCTGGTTCAGTTCGTTTTTCGGTTAAATGTCTAATTCGGCTTAAAACGAGGTTAAAACGGTCGTTTTTCGGCTTAAAAATGAAATTTGTATAAAACCGATTTAAAAACTTTAAAAACTTAAACCATGACGTTTATTAACTTAAAACATCATATCACTAATTATCGCGCATCTTTTTCGGCTTGATCGATCATCTCTTGCTCGGTCTGGTATTAAAGGTTTCGTTTAATGTACCGACGTACCATTAAATCGAAATTCTTTTTATGTGCTTTAATTCACTTATCCCGAAGCTTTAATACTTCGTAAACATCACTACATATCATATATCTCGTTTATAATTGAACCCTCAATTCGTTCGGGTTTCAATAACTATCGATCGATTAATCGCATATTCAATACGATGAATTAAATATTCACGTACGATCAATACAGTGAACCATGTATTCTCGTATAATTACTATGGTAACTCATGTACCCGACATTAAATATGACGTAACTATTGTCTACCGGTTAGGGTATACCGGGTTTCGTCGGAATCGTTACATTGGATGAAGTGCATACCGTTGCGATGATTGGAGATGAAACTATCGGATTTACACCTAAGGCCATCTCACAATACTCTCAAGAAGAAAAGTAAGCGTTAGAGATTGAAACGAAAGCATACTCTACTCTTACAATGGCGTTACCCGAAAACATCTTTCATCAAGTTGGTAGCTCAAGATTTGTGCTTCATTATTCCAACACATTCGTATGAGGAGTATGGGTAACACCGCTGAAAGCAAGAAGGTGATGTTAAAGTTTCAATTTAGAAACTTTAACTTACTTAAAGGTGAGACTGTCGAAGAGATGAAAACAAGGTTTAATCATCTGATAGCCGAAATGGAAAAGATGAAGATGGAACCGTATGAATCAGATAAGATTAACACAATTAAAGGTGTTTTACCGAGTTCTTACTCGACTTTCTTAATGGTGCTGAAAGAGAACAATTACTGCAAAACAATGAAGATCTGATATCATCTGAATTCATGCAAAAGATCGAAGCACGAGAATATGATCATAAATGTCAAAAGTCTTCTATGGATAGTCAAGATTCAGCTTTTTATAGTGGGAGTAAGCCCTTGAGTTCAACAATCTCTCCAATCATCGCACTTTTTACATAAACTGCAAGTGATAATGCACAACTATCTATAGTGATCCACTAGCATGTTTCTACAATGCTGGAAGTTCTGGGTTACCTGGTGCTAACGGTTCTTCTGGTGGTTCTGGAAATTCATCCATTGCAAATCAATTCTCATCTTCACTGAATGTAAACATGAAGGAAGCTGAAGAAAACTTTGCTTTCTTGTCTGCCTTCATGATCTCATATGAGAATTTGGTGAGTATTAATATTGCAACGAGTGATTTGACTGATGAAGACTACGATCAAATTGTGATTTGACTGATGAAGACTACGATCAAATTGATCCTGATGAGTTAGAGCTCTTGGATTTGAAATGGAATATGGAGATGATTGTTAGAATGGTTAAAAGGTTTATACAAAGAACTAGCAAAGATCTTCCTGCTTTAAACAAGAAGGTTGGGTTCGATAAACTGAAGGTTAAATGTTATAACTGCCAATAGTTTGGACATTTTGCAAAGGAATGTGATAAACCGAAAAAGGAGTATACTGGTCCTTGTAATCAATATCAAAGTTCTACAGAAAAACGAGGCAATGATGCTGATAAGAAACCTTCTGCTTCTGGGTCACAAGCTACGCTAGCCGATGGAACTGACTGGTCACAACGATGGTTGTGTAATGATAATCAAGCCAATATGGTTATGTTCAACTAAACTGACAATTTCCAAGATGCAAGTGAGAGTGATCTGTCTTCTGATAATGATACTAAATTGGATTATGATGATTCATGTGACAACCTTCCAACCATGTTCGCTTGCATGGCCAAAATTAATGAAGTTAGTACTTCTGTTCCTATCTCTGTTAATGTGTCTACTAATGTGTCTTGTGTTGAATGTGAGAAAAAAAGCCTAAGTTAGAGTCTTTGAAAAATCACAATGATTGTTTAGTGAGAGAAATTGCTTCACAAAAAGATACTTATCGACAATCTTTAGAATCTCAAATGAGATCTAGGGAGAAAAATGAAGCATTGTCGACAAGTAATCATGATCTCAAAGCTGAGTTATCTGTCAAAATGACAATCAATGATAAAAAATTTCAAGAAATCTTGAAACATCATTCGAAGATAACTGAACTTGAGAATGAGGTTTTTGAGTTGAAGAACAAATTGGGCAAGTTTAGAAACTCTTCCTTTTTTCTAAATGAATTAATCGAAGTATCTAGTAAGCAAAAAGATTCAAAACAGGGTATAGGTTTTGTTGAAATACCACCACCATTTCAAAATGAATATAGAGCAAATCTGTTTGCTAGGAAAGAAGAATAGGTGATTGTGAATAAACCTATTATTTTAGACAAATGTAAACCGGTAAACTCTGAATATGTTAAAGCCCAACCACCAACTCAATAACATCATGTCGAAAGCAATAAACTATTTGTAGAAGATGTTGAGAAGGTGTTCATTGAGGATATGTTCGAACCTGAGATGATACACAAAAACCAAGACATTCCATGTTCTAATCACATTTTATAAGCTATTTATTATTATTATTATTATTATTATTATTATAATTGTAATGTAATGAAGTGGAAGTCTAGTTCGTTACGGAATATGTAACGAACTAGATTCCATATTCTATTTATAGAGGTGATATCCTCTTTTAATTTAAGTTTTCGAGTTTAACGTATTGAATTGTTGTCCAAGTATCCTCTCGATCAAAGCTTCATATAAATAAACTATTACTAATCTATACACACATAATACACCTAATATTATATATAGATATACATAATTAAGAGTAATCATGAACTATATCCTATACGGTATTAGATCTATTTGTTAATTGTTATTAGATCTGAGTTAGATCCGTGTGTTCAACAATCATACGGTCACCTTGATCAATCAATATTTATGTATTCGACATGGCATCCACAACAACATCTTCTTCAACAACTACGTGTTTTGTAGCAAAGGAAATTAAGAAAGAAATGATCTTATTGCACAAAAGGATGGGTAACATTCACCTTTGAAAGATGAATTACTAAGCTGCAGATGGTTTGGAGGATAGTGTGTCATAGAAACATTTTCACATGACCAAGAAAGGTAAACATAAGAAGAAATCTAATCCTTTGAAACAGGTCAACTCAGTCGATACTCCACGGGAACGTCATCACCTGGATTTGTTTGGTCCAAATATTCGAGTGAGTATTGTCGGAGATTTGTATTGTTTGGTGATCAGTGACGACTACTCGAGATATTCATGGGTGTTGTTTATGAGCACGAAGGATCAGACTACTATTCCTATGAAAAATCTTATCCCTAAGATCGAATCACATTACCAATTGAAAGTGAGGTGAATCCGAAGAGATAATGGCACATAACTCAAGAACAATATTAGGGACTTTTTCTTCATTCAACGTGGTATTCACCATGAATATAGTTCTTCATATATTCCACAATAGAATGAGGTTGTTGAAAGAAAGATCCGAACCATCATTGAAGCGGCTAGAACCATGCTAGTAGATTCTATTCTTCCTATGCAATATTGGAATGAGGCAATGAATACTACTTGTTACACGCTTAAAAGGGGTCTCATGGTTATGAAATTTAAGAATACAAGTTACGATCTTTTCAACAGCCATAAGCCGAATCTCCAATTTTTAGAGCTATTCGGGTGTCCGTGTACAATGTTAAAACGTGATGCGGGAAAATTTGAGGAGAAAATTATTGATGGAGACTTTCTTGGGTATTCTTCGCCTAAGAAATTAGTTTTTAATCTCTCCTCTGGGTGTGTTGAAGAGTGTTACTACGTTGACGGTTAAAGGTAGAACACACCTCCTTCAGGCAAGCGACCGAATTGGATGTTTCATTACGATGGTCTCTTTAATTCTTTTACTACCACGGTTGAATTAAAGAATGAAGACTCGGTTCGTTCTTATCTAGAAAATGAATTGTTGTGTTCTTCAAGTTCTTCTACTTGTCCATCTAATACTCTACCTACCGACTTTGATAATTCAACCTCAGAACCATTGGTTGAAACCGATGAAGATAATGAGGTACATACAGGTGAATCTTCCGTCCCTCTAACAGAAAAATCAGCTTATATAAATGTCACCAATCTCCAAGATAATGTTCAAGTTCCTGAAAATACAATTCTGGGTATCATTCTAATCATTCTCAGGACAACATTATTGGGGAGCTGAATGAGGGAGTGCGTACATGTTCTCAAGTAGAAAATGTCGTTGAAGATCCGTTTTTATGTGTGTTTGTTGACATCAATGCATCAAGGTCTAATTATTGACCTTGATTGGGTTATTTGAGCCTGTTTGGGAGTATTTGATTGTACGGACTGTGAATGAACTTAATCGGACTTATTAATAATCAATTATGGAAAATTGAGGTTAATTTGTATGATTGATTGTTCAAATTGATTGATATTAGGTATGGATTGATGAATTGAACAAAATTGTTAAATTTGATGAGTTTTGGATTGAGCGGGAATGAACAGTTATTTGAACGTTTGGATTTTGACCTTAATTAGTCAAAACTAGTTCAAGTATTATAGATTTGTGAATTGAATTATGTTCAGAATAAGTTTCGATTGATTGTTGGGATATTGCGAGTGGACTGGTATTGATTTGGTGTTGAATTGATAAGATTTTGGATTGATTGAAAAGTGTCTGGTTTTTGAGTTTGAAGGTTTGAACTCATTCGTTAATTTCATGAGGAATGATGAATTCAATCCCTATGATTAGTTTCATTCACTAGATGGTTAATAAAGTTTGTTACAGCTATTCTAACGGCCCATTCGCTAGTGATTAAGCCATTCATTGCTTAATTCATTTGTTCCCTTCCTTCGTTTATCTCATTCGTCATACTGTTTCTTTCATTCATTCGTTATTCTACACATTCGCTAAAATCATTCCATATATTTCACTCGTTTTTTATTAATAGTCGTCATTTGAGAAACATTGGTTAACCAGACTCATGATTTCTCCATTTTCATCCCTAAACTTTCAAAATTTGAGAGTTATACCCGAAACTTTCAAAATGACAAATTATTATGCCCTTGTTTCTCAAAACGCTATCATGCAATCAGTGCTAAACTATGACACATAGATTGGTTATCACGAAAAGACACCGAAGCTTAATAGTCTTGATGATTTCCGGTGATGGAAATTAAGATTCAGATCTCATTTGGGGATAATTGATGCACATGTTTAACAACGTTAGAAAATACATATATGAGATCATTATTGATGTACCTGGTCTTGGTCACAGTCCCAAACCTATTAAAGAAATGGTTGTTTCCCTTTGACAATGGCTTTACCAGAACATATGCTTCATCAGTTTAGCAATATTGAAGTCTCTGCACCATTGTTGCATCTTCAAAATCAAGGAATCTTGGTAATACTCAAAAAAGCAAAAATTCAATGCTGATGTTTCAGTATAAGAATTTAAATATTTTGCTTTATGAGACATGAGGATTGTTGACAGGATATTGTTACTTGCTGGCTGAGATAAATAGGTTTTAGTTGCGATGAAATTAATAGATTGGAAACTTTGAAGGATGCTTGAAAGTCCCGAGCTTGGATCTTTTGATATAATATCAACAAACCTAACGTTATTGCGGAATATAACGTTAAGTGATTCAATAAAAACCAAGGAAATACGTAAAGAACACGGGATCTAGCTTCAAAACACAATTATATTAACATCGGGTGCTTAAGCACAAGGTTACACAAACTCATTCACCACAAATGATAATGAACGGCCAACCCACAAAAAGCCCAAAGCCCACCGAGATTACTAAAAGATCTCGGTTTACATACATACACCCAAACCTGATATCCATTAACATAAAACTAAGTAACCACTAAATATAGACCAAATAATCTCCCCCTTGGCAGCAGCCCTGAAATAGTGGTTCAACAATAATCTGAAAATTGCTCAACGAATTGATGTCCCGTTCATGAAACTTCAATAGATCTCGTGGATCAAAGAAACAACATTGCCCTTTCTTCATTCGACTGAATACAGTGGCAGTCTCACTATCGTATGCCCAGAACTGCATCTTATCCAGTGACCCTTCAGGAATTGAAGTAGATAGTGAAATGTGAGTCGCTTTGTTGGTAGCGGGACACATTACATTCAACATTGTTTTCCCAGTTTTCGGATATCGAACACCTTGAGCTTTCTTTAAGAACGACTCAGTAGTGGTTATGTTAGGAAATCTTTTTTCGACTTGTCTTTTTAAGAAATTCCAGACGTCTATAGCCTTTTTATCATGATTTGGATTATGAAAGGGAGCATTGATGAGATCAGTGAGATCCATCTTTGTCTGGGATCCGAAGTCCTTCATCTTATTGTAGTAATCAGTGGTCCTGGACTTTCGTTTCACCCACCACATAGACTTGTCAATAAAAAAATCCCCATGACATGGTCCTAGACCTGTCACCATAATTCTTAGAAAAACCATGTTGCAAATTTAGATTAAACTTATTTGGATGATTAGATGATCCAACGTTCTGGTTAGAATTTTTCATAATGAGGATCTTCATTTGAAGCCTTTTCGATTTCTCGGTAGTTCTTGATGGTGCAGATAAATACCGTTCCAGTGGCTCAGATTCTTCAATATTTGAATTTGGACGACCACTGGAACTGCCACATGATCAACAGTAGGTTCCTTAGATGTTGCTTCTTCACTGCTATTGAATTCATTTCCAAACATTTGAATTAGTTTCTGTCGAAGATCCAAGTACATAGCAGTAAGGCCACCCATACTGGACAGAATCTTTTTAATCTTGGAATCTTTGTCTGAGTTGTTGGCTTCTAGTTCTTGAAAATGCACATCCTTCACAATCGAATCTTGTTCAAGCTCAAAGATTCGACGTTGTAACGCTTGCACGTCCACAGGAGCATCTTCAATCACAACCACCGTTCCTTTATTCTGCAGAAAAGTGTCTTACATGGCAAGAATCTGTGCATTATTTTCTGAAGCACTAGGACTTGACTGAGATGGCTCGTCAAAGACAGGAATATCAGCTTCAAAATCAAATTCTTGAGCAAAGTCATCAAAAATTTGTTCCTGAGATTGACCCTCCGTTGAAGGTGGGCTAGGATCAATGTGAACCTTAGTGATGTCCAACTCACGTTCTTGTTGGCTTGGTGTTGTTGTAGTTGTGGTTTCAGTAATTAGAACGCCTGGTTTTGGATCTTTCTTTCTCATTTTTCATGGAATAAGATCAACGTCTGATTCTTCTGGAGTGTATTCATCTTGAGTTTCAGCAACTATTTGAGGAGGCTTCAAAGTAGTTGACTGAAGTAATTCCTTTAACTTCTCAAAATCCTTTAATTTCTCAGCAGACAAAGCAGTTTCTGTTTCACGGTGTTCTGTTTCTTCGTCATCTGAAATGGCCTCAAATGTAGCAGTACGCCCCAGAACTGGCGCCACATGCTCTTCAGCAACCTGAGCACTGACTCATACAATCTCAGATTCATCGAACCAGCCAAACTTAACCAACTCGTGAAGGCCTTGATAAACGCGCTTTGACGCATTCCTAGACTGCTTCATCAATCCAAAAGTATTGGGTCTCCTCGAATTTATATCCAGCGTCTCGACAAAATTAACAAGATCAGTGTAATGCGAATTATAGAACATCTGTAAGAACCGACGATACATAAGAAAAATCTCATTCTTCTGTCCCTTCAAATTGCTCATCATCTCATCGAACACGAAATTGGAATACTTGTAGTTTTAGTCCAGGATCAGAGCAACTAGGGCCGACATCTGAATGTTACTAATGTCATCAAATCCTCCTTTTCGTCCCGACACACAAGTAAAGAAATTGTGTATCTAAAACCTCCAGTAAGGATGAAACAACTTCTTCATAGCAGGAGGATATGACCCTTCGTAACCCATCCTGACTAAAATCTTTGAGACAACGTAAGTCGAATATTCCATTGGGTAGTCAGGTTGATCTCCAAATAAAAGAACGTCGTGAATAATGGCCTCTGATATAAAGACCAGCTTCTTTTGAACTTTGGAATCTATAGTAACAGCTCCACCTATTCCTCGATGGTTGATCGAAGTGTTATTCCAGAACTCCGTGATCATCTTTTTGCATATGACAGGAGTTTCTCGTAAAGCATGAGAAATCCTGCATGTGTTGAGACCTACAATCATGGACATAAACTCCTTTTGTGTCAAAGTGGATCAAACAAATATCCAGCTATATTGTGAGTATCAACGAAATTTAGAGGAGATTGATCAACCATTACTACAACAAACGAGTTAAGTTAGCAATTGTTTATATAAATTTGTCAACAACCATATGTTTATGGACATAAATTTAATTGTCAAGACATTGAGGACCAGTTATAAAAGAAGAAAATTATAAGGACTATATATGAAAAATAATCATGATTTAATAACAGATTTTGGTCCAAAAAGTTGTTCTCTGTCCACACATAGGGATTTCGGTCAAAAAAAGGTGTTTTTGGTCAAAGGTAGGAGTTTTATGTCCAGTCCCACCGAGAACATGATTTCTCGGTCAACAATAAGAGAACTCGGTCAACGAAAGTCAACAGAGAACTCCTGGTTTGACCAATGTTTTCGGTTAAGACAACAGAGAAAAAAAAACCCTCTGAATTCAACCTCGTAAATCATGTCTTCTTATTCAAAGAGGCCGATAACTCAATGGACGAAACCTGCAAAAACTCCTAAGGTCCCAGTAATGGTCTTAAACTAAACAAATGTCCAATATAGTGTTAGTTCATTATATGAATCGTCAAACAAGGACCCGGACAATCATCTAAATCATATCACAATCAAACCCACATAGTATCAAATACATCATCCGTCGATCCCCTACCAGTTATCAAATTAAAAGCAACCAGCAAACACGACACACTATCAGATTCTTGAAGATTAGCTAGAGGATTTAGGGTTTTCGGCCAATGAATTATTGGAGAGAAGATAATTTTGAGAATAACGAAAATAATAGAGATTTGATGCCTTTTATACCTCAACAAACAGTGGGCCGAGAACCCTAATGAACCCAACTAGACGAGCCCAATCCAGAAGGCTAGCCCAAAACCGGATTATTAAATAACAAGTAAACAAACTCAAAGCCTAACATGCTTTTAACCAAATCAAAATAGCCCCCTTTTAATACTTGTTTCGAGGAGAGTAATTCCGAAGTGAAAATAAGAATTTATATGAAAATAAAACAGAATAGCTAAAATAAAAAACAAAAGGAATCATATAACACAAAATACTTGTCTTCTAGTAATTTAGCAAATTTGGGATCAAAATTATGTTTTTGATAGAAATGCCGACTTTATGAAAAGATCCGAACATAGAATCTTATTGAGTAAGGTGATTTCACAAAGATTCATGTTCAACGTTATTATGACATAGAGACAGGTTGATAGCAGGTATAAAAAGTTAGCATGATTTTCATTGCGTCAGTGATATTGATTAGGTGCAATTAGGCATAAATCTCAGATAGACATCACTTATGAACCTGTGATGCCTCCTATCTCTTCTCAAAGCGTATTTGGCATTCCCCAGATCACCCCAATTTGACTCCAACCCCCTAGTGCTTGATCAAAACTTTTATAGAAAGCAAGAAAACTTTTAAGCTTTAAGGTTAACGTTGGACTTAAATTCCTTTCATTCAGAGTGTTTAAGACTTATTTGAATGCCCACCCTTGTAGTTCTAGTTTGACCCTTTAAGCTTTTGAAAAACCAAGAATTTAGCAACACAATATATATATATATATATATATATATATACATACTTGAGCCCTTTTTTAATAATAAACAAAATAACTCAATAGTTTTGGTAATCAAGACACTAACGGGCTCTGTTTGACTGGGTAATTACTTTTCTGCCTATCATTCAGAGAGAGATATATGGAGACATGCATATTTTCTTCAAGATGACTCTCCACAGTGAGTTTAGAATATTTAGTTTATATCACTTCATCTTTTACACATCATGGAAAGCTACCATACAAATCAATGATTGTTCTGGAGCCTTTTTAGCTTAATAACTTCACCCGTTAGGCACACAGAATCAATTTATCTATCATTTCCCAAAGGTTTGATCAATTTTTATTTGAGAACATTTTGAAGCCTCAAGAGGCTATTAACTGAAAAATAATATCACTTCCCAGAACGTTACAGAAGACACATTTTAAAACTCAGACACCCAGGTCACTTTTAGTTTTCAGGTAAATGGCTATCTCGTATGTCCACAAGTGGTTAGCAGGACCAAAACATATATCAGAATACATGTCCCTCCAACTTTAGAGTTATCGACATAATTTTAGGTGAAAGAATTTAAAAACAAAACTACATCACAATTACCCCGGATGCTTTCAATCTTTATGTGAGTGGCTATCGTGTGAATCTATGAATACATGACATGACCAAACATATACAAGTATATGTCATTCCAACTGGAGTAACCGACATAATTTTAAGCGAGAGTGAATACGCAACCTTTTAATAAAATTTTAATAATAAAATCACACACACACACTTTTTGAATTTTTTATAATAAAATCACACACACGTACTCTCTCTCTCTCTCTCTCTCTCTCTCTTTGAGATTTTTTAATTTTCTACCCTAAATTTGTGCAAAAATAAAATATGTACAAATTTACCCTAAAAAGGACCCAATCCTCGAAACGAATCATTTTAAGAAAACTGACAAGCACATTAAACCTGGCTATTTCGATTAGTTTTGTAAATAAGTCCGCCACGTAATTATCAGTGTGAACTTGTTCAAGATGAATCAATTTACGGTCGTTACAGTCAAGAATAAAATATATTTTAATATCATCGTGCTTGGTTTTTGAGTGTTGAACCAGATTCTTAACTATTGCAGTGGCAACATTATTATTACAAAAGATAGGGGTGTCAAGAAATTCCAAACCATAACCCAACAATTGACGGTGCATCCAGATAACCTGTGAGCAGCAAGCTAACGCAGCAACATACTCAGCCTCGGCAGTTGATGTGGACACTGTTTGTTGTTTCTTTCATTGTCAAGATATGAGACGATCGCCCAATAACTGACAACCAGCAGGTGTGGATTTCCTGTCAATATCATCTCCACCATACTTGCTATCAGCAAACTCATTTAAATCAAAGTCTGAGTTTTCGGGATACCAAAGACCTAACGTCGGTTGTCCCTTTAGATATCTAAAAATATGTTTAATTGTAATTAAATGAGAGAGTTTAGGGTTAATCTGGAAACGAGCACATTAACAGACAGTGCATATGATGTTAAGGCGACTGACGGTGAGATACATTAGGGAGCCAATCTTCGATTGATAACATGTTTGATCTACGAAATTCCCTTCAGGATCAGAGGACAAAAGAGGCCTTTCCGCCATGGGAGTGGTAGCAATTTTGGAATCTTGAAATTCAAACTTTGCAGGTATATCTCAAACATTGCAAAATTCCCGTTGAACTCTGACGAACCTGCAACCCTAGAAACGTTGTCATTTCCCCCAGTGAGCTCATCTCAAACCTCTTCTTCATCACCTCTTCAAACTCAGAACTTAACCCAGCACTGGTCGATCCAAAAATAATGTCATTCAACATAAATTTGAACCAGAATCAAGTCTTTCCCAACGGTTTTTAGGAACAAAGTCTGATCAATGGTCCCTCTTTTGTAACCCTGACCCTGAAGATGAGCCATTAATGTAGCATACCACACCCGAGGAGCTTGATGAAGACCATACAGTGCTTTTTTTAACTTGTAGACATGTCTGGGATTCTTAGAGTCTACAAACCCCGGTGGCTGGTCCACGTAAATCTCCTCCTAAAGCTCACCATAGAGAATCATAGTTTTAACATCCATCTGATAGATAGTAAACATTATACTAGTATTAACGGTATTATACCGGTTATAGGACGCAAGATATAATCGATACACTCTAGTTACTGATACGTATTACCAGCTTGAACTACACTAAGGTGAATTTCATGACTCCACTTTCTAAACTGTTTTACGACCTTTTGGGGTGGAAAGCATGTTTACATATACTTATATACTTGGAAACTTGTGATGATGTGAATTATCTATGTACTAACACTTGAAAGTCCCCACAAACACAAGTGATTAACTTCGTGCCGGTGACGTGTGGATAGTACTATCGGTTTGACAAATCCCACAGACAGGACCGAGGGGTATGCTGGAACATGTTAACCCAGTTGCAAATTGTCATTTAATCTTATTACATTCTGCTATGTGGTGTTAAACATAGTACATACTTTGGGGCAAAGTGGTTGTTTAATGCCAATGGGAGTTCATGGGCAGGGGTGACCATGTGTTTTAGCTCGTTTTGGTTTCACTTGTGGCTTAGTATAAAAACATCATACACCTACATACATATATACATATTGTAAACTTTACGAACTCGTATCATAATTTTCGTTCGTAATCGTGAAACTTGAAACTCACCAACTAGACGTAGTTGACCTGGTTTAATGTGCTTTTCAGGTGAGCCCAAGTTGGAATAATTTGCTTATGTGTTTGGTGCTAGAAGGGAAATGAATCGCTGTGAATAGATGCAAGTATATACTAAGGAATAACAAACCGAGAATTGGTTATGTGATTCTCATCTAGTTTGTACACATAGTACATACCAATGTAATATGATTTGAATTAGTTTGTTGAATTTCTTTATAAACAATGTGGTTGATACCAAAGTTATCTGTTACATTAAAGTATTTCGATTCCGCATTGACCTAGTCGGGGTATGACACATTAAAGGTGTTTAGGACTTATAGTGATGCCCCACCTCTGTAGTTCTATAGTACACCCTCATGCTTGCATTTTCTTTCAAAATTTACGAACATTTCAACTTTCGGTTGATAATAAAAATATTGCTCACATATGTTCTTTATCATATGTATAAGATGCTTCATTTGTTGTTACCAAATATCAACAGGTTCGTATATGACTAGGTAGTCACTTTTCTCCCTATCATTCGGAGAGATTTATCTTGAAACATGCATATTCAACAGTGTATCTCCCGATTAAGATTAACATTTTCATTATGTTTATGTCACCTCAGTTTTTACACATCATGGAATGCAACCATACATATTAATGACTGCACTAATAGTCTTTTTAGCCTATTAAATCAATATGATTAGCATAAATAACCAATTTACAATCATTTCCCATCGGGTTGGATCAATTTTCATTGAAAACCTTTTAGGCTTCTACAAAACTTTGAACAGAATAATCTTATCATGTCTCAACAACATCAACTTGCTCTGTGTTTGTCATAAGTGTTTTGTGAAAAATTTCTTGAAAAGTATTCATTTGTGCATGCAATTTTAACACAAAGACATGCTTTGACACCAACAGAAATTAACATAATCAAGAACAAGTAGAATATGAATGACATGCATTAACACAAGCAGATTCAACATAGTGTACATTAAAGACGGATTATGCAAACCCTATTATGTCTAAACACATCATCATATCAGATTATCCACATATTCAGAAGTATCAGATAAGCACACAAATTTATCATTTCAAAACACATTTAGACACAATTATCCTAATATCACACACATTCACTGAATTTTAAACTTAAGCATCATAGACACCTAAGTCACACAAATGTTCACTCAAAGTACACATCAGTTAAACATACACACATAATCAAACATCAAGCAAAACACTCACTCATCAAGACCTTTCTAAAGATAGTCTGTTAGAACATGAAGCACACACCATCAATCAGACTTCATCCAAGTTGATCATTTCTAAAGCTTTCTGGAGAAAATGGAATTTAGTTTTATCTAGTGGCTTGGTGAATAAGTCAGCCAAGTTGTCACTAGTATCAACTCTTTTAATTTCAATCAGTCCTTTCTCACTACAGTCTCTAGTGAAATAATGTCAGATTTCAATGTGCTTGTTCTTGGAGTGTTGGACTGGGTTCTTAACTATGAACAAAGCAGTAGTATTATCAATAAAGATAGGAGTGTTCAAGTAATTCAAACCTTAGTCCAGTAGTTGATTCTGAATCCAAAGGACTTGTGCACAGCATGCAGATGCAGCAATGTACTCAGCTTCAGCAGTTGTGATTGAGACAGTAGTTTGCTTCTTGCATTGCCATGACACCAACCTGTCTCCCAGAAATTGACATCCACCAGATGTAGATTTCCTACTCATGCTACAGCCATCATAGTCATTATCAGTGTAAGCAATTAGATCAAAGACATTGTTCTTTGTGTTCCAAAATCTTTAGATCAAGTTTTCCTTTTAAGTATCTAAAAATCCTCTTGTCAACAGTCATGTGAGAGAAATTTGGACTTGATTAGAGTCTTCACAAACACAAACAACAAAAATAATATCTGGCCTTGAAGCAGTATATTACATCAGTGATCCGATCTTTGCGCTGTACTCTTGTTCATTAACAGGCTCTCCCTTTTAATTAGCTATCATCTTCTCATGGGTGTTCATTGGAGTAGAAGTAAAGGTTTTTACAAAGCATGTTTGTCACAAGGTTTGCTCACAAATTTTAAACTAATTAAAAATAAAACTAAGTGGATAACATGAAGGAAGCTTACTCGAATGTATAAGATTGCTCGAGAAATAAATAACAAGACAAATACTCAAGTATAGTTTATCAAATAGGCAAACTTTCTGGGAATTAATAAAGAATCCAGAAATAATAACTTGAAGATATTTCTAATTGTCAACGTTGCTCGAATATCTGAATTTCACTAACCATGCTAGTTTATAATTACAAAAATAAAGACGTAACAAATATTCAATCAAGTATACTTTAAAGAAAAAGTAAGCCCGAAAATACTTCAGGAGTGCAAAGTGTGCTAGAGACGACTTATCCTCTGATATCCAAGTGTGCACTAAACGCAAAGTGTAACCGAAAAGTAAAGTTTGCTGGGAATTTTCTAAAAGTAACAAGTATGATGGGAGAACACTTGGAATGAGTCACCATTTGACAAGTGTGCTTTATGCATGAAGTTTACTCGGTAAACAAAGTTTACTTGAAAACCCTTGTAATTTCAGAATATAACTCCAAAACAATGAAGTATGCTAGACAAATACAAATTTCAACTAAATTACTCTAGTTTACTCGAAACATATATGTAAAGCATATTCATATAAGTATCACATAATCATCAAGTGTGCTTGACAATAATAACTTTCTAAACATCCAGGTTTACTCGAAATTATAAAGTTATCAAACTCTACCCGATAATACGTGAATAATTCAATTAATTACAGAAAATCATCAAGCTTGCTCGGATAAGTTAAAAATCCTAAGTAAAACAACTAAATTTTTTAGAAAGTCCAAAAAAATCAAAGCTTTCTAGAAATAACATATTCAGACATATTCAAGTATTAAGCTTTCTCGAATGAGTTAAACATCCTATCAAAACATCTAAGTTTGCTAGAAAGTTCAAAAATCATTAAAGCTTGCTAGAAGTAACAAATTCAAACAAATTTAAGGATAAACTGCAGCTCTTTTTGTCTTAAACCATATTTCAAACAGTTTGATCAATAAAGTTCAATGTTTAAGAGCAAATGGTGCATTAGGAGTTCAAATTTCAGTTATTTCCTTTCAAATCCTTTTCCTTTATGAAAAGATCTCAACATGGAATCAGATTGATTAAGTTACCTCTCAATACTTCATTACATATTGATGATATGTTTAAGGTTAAATTAATTTTCATAATTCAAAAATGGATAACACTTATTATATTATGATTCCCTATATCTCTTCGTAAAGCTTATTTGGCTTTCCGCAGATCACCCTAATTTGACTTCAACCCCCTGATATTTTGTCAAAATATTTTTTATGACGTAACATTTAAATTTTCTTTACGATTTTTCTTTTCAAAGATTTCAAACATATTGAGGTTCAACGTTGGACTTACAAGCCACGCAATACGGACTTGCAAGCCATCCATTCAAGGTGTTTAGGACTTATTGTGATGCCCCACCTCTGTAGTTCTATAGTTCACCCTCATGCTTGCATTTAATTACAAAATTTGTGAACATTTCAACTTTCGGTTGATAATAAAATGTTGGTCACATATGTTCTTTATCATATGTATAAGATGCTTCATTTTTTGTTAACAAATACCAACAGGCATGTGTATGACTAGGTAGTCATTTTTCTGCCTATCATTCGGTGAGATTTATCTTGAAACATGCATATTCAACAATGTATCTCGAGATTAAGATTAGCATTTTCATCATGTTTATATCACCTCAGTTTATACACATCATGGAAAGCAACCATACATATTAATGACTGCATTAATAGTCTTTTTAGCCTATTAAATCTATATGATAGGTGTAAATAATCAATGTACTTTCATTTCCATCGGGTTTGATAAATTTTCATTGAAAACCTTTTAAGCTTTTACAAAGCTTTGAACAGAATAATCTTATCATGTCTCAACACCATCAACTTGCTCTGTTTTGCCAAAAGTTTTTTGTGAAAAATTTATTGAAAAGTATTCATTTGAGCATGCAATTTTAACATAAAGACATGCTTTGACACCAACAGAAAGTAACATAATAAAGAACAAGCACAATATGAATGACATGCATTTACACAAGCAGATTCAACATAGTGTACATTCAAGACTGATTATGCAAACCCTATTATGTCTAAACACATCATCATATCACATTATCCACATATTCAGAAGTAGAAGATAAGCACAAAAATTTATCATTTCAAAACACATTCAGACACAATTATCCTTATATCACACACATTCACTGAATTTTAAATTTAACAATCATAGACACCTAAGTCACACAAATGTTCATTCAAAGCACAAATCAGTTAATCATCCACACATAATCAGACATAAAGCAAAACACTCACTCATCAAGACCTTTCTAAAGATAGTGTGTAGGCACATGAAGCACACACCATCAATTAGACATCATCCAAGTTGATAATTCCTAAAGCTTTCAGTAGAAAGTGGAATTTAATTTTATCCAGTGGCTTGGTGAATAATTTAGCCAAGTTGTCACTAGTATCAAATCTTTTCATTTCAATCAGTCCTTTCTCACTACAGTCTCTAGTGAAATAATGTGTAATTTCAATATGCTTGGTATTGGAGTGTTGGACTTGGTTACAAAGTAGTAGTAATGTAAATAAACATAGGAGTGTTCAAGTAAGTCAAACCATAGTCCCGCAGTTGATTCTGAATCCAAAGGACTTGTGCACAACATACAGATGCAGCAATGTACTCAGCTTCAGCAGTTGAGATTGAGACAATAGTTTGCTTCTTGAATTTCCATGACACCAGCTTGTCTCCCAGAAATTTACAACCACCTGATGTATATTTCCTACTCATGCTACATACAACATCATCACTATCAGTGTAAGCAATTAAATCAAAGACATTGTTCTTTGAGTACTAAATCCCTAGATCAGGTTTTCCTTTTAAGTATCTAAAAATCTTCTTGGCAACAATCATTTGAGAGACTTTTGGACTTGATTGGAATCTTGCATAAACATAAACAATAAAAAAAATGTCTGGCCTTTAATAAGTTAGGTACATCAATGATCCAATCTTTTGCTCTATACTCATGTTCATTAACAGGCTCCCTCTTTTCATTGGCTATCATCTTCTCATGGGTGTTCATTGGATTAGAAGTAAAGGTTTTAACAAAGCATGTTTGTCACAAGGTTTGCTCATAAATTTTAAACTAATTAAAAATAAAACTAAGTGGATAAGATGAAGGAAGCTTACTAGAATATACAAGATTGCTCGAGAAATAAATCACAAGACAAATACTGAAGTATAGTTTATCAAATAGGCAACCTTGCTGGGAATCAATAAAGAATCCAGAAATAATAACTTGAAGATATTTCTAATTGTCAACCTTGCTCAAATATCTGAATTTCACTAACCTTGCTAGTTTATACTTACAAAATTAACGACGTAACAAATATTAATGTGTGTCTAATGATGTTCTTTCTAAAAAAACTCACAACTAAACTTTAAATATATAAAACGAAAATCCTAACGAATCCACACACAACCGGGCAAGGGTACCGATCAAAAATAGTATAGACCTAAGGACGTCCGAGTATCGAATACAAGGACACGTGAAAACGTTCGTAATACTTAACCCGACCAAGACTCACCTAAGAATAATATTTTTATTTGATTTTTAATTATTAACTATTTTTCCTAATTTACTTTAATTAACTTAAAAGAATTAACTTCCCGAGAGTAGACGAAACTTTGAGAATGAGACTTATCAATGGAGAAAACGTCTACCTAGGTAAGAATCCTATTGAAGGCATAATAAGCTAATGGATTGAAGAATCTCACGACACCGGTATCTAAGGATGACACAACTAAGGTTCACTCAAGAAAGCTAGATCACCTCTCGGTCTCACTAACAAACCCTAACTTACACTTAGTTGACTTTAAGAACTAACCGGGAAACGAATTACTTAAGTGTTCTAATGTCCACTCTCCTCTCGGTCTCACCGACACACTACCCTAATGGAGACGAATACTACGCAAAAAGGATAGATGAAAAATTTAGTTTAACTTAAACTAGGTCAACTAATCGCTCACAAACCCAAACCCGACAAGAACCGAACATGCTCTCGCGCGATCCTAATCCTAACAAGTAAAAGCTATGAGATGACCTTACTTCTTATCACCTCTCGGTCTCTAAGAAGGTGTCTACCCGCTGATTTTAACTAATTAATATACCCAACTAAACCTTACGGTTGTACACCCCGCAAACAATCTCTAAACACAAAGTATAGAGTTCAAACAAGCTAAAATCAACCAAAACCGATTCAATCAATCAAAGCAAGAGGTATATGTGTATAATAAATAAAAAAACAGCCCATAAACACAACCTAATTCAATGCTAAACCAAAATTTTCATTAACAAATCAAGTCATGATGATCAGCAATCCATATTACATACTAAAACCTAACAATATTCATCTAACCTAGGTAGAACTAACTAGTTTAACCTAACATTAGTTTTGGACAGCAGCATATACTTAAGTTAAACATAATAAACTCAACATAAACATAATTAAACTCATTCAAGATTCAATAACAATCAAACACAAGTCAATCTTCACTTTACTTGCAAAACAATTCAAGATGAAAGACCAAAACAACTACATAACAATCTTGAACTAAAGAACAAAGTTTATGGATGTATACTCAAGATATAACCCATAGCTACTGTACCAAGCCTCCCTTAAGCTTCTTCTTCCTCTCCTAGCCGCCACTTAGCCACAAAAAATATTTTTCTCTTGCACCTTGCGGCTGCTTAATCCGATCAGAACTAGTAAGGCAAGTTAGGGTTTTTTTATTTTTTTAATTAACATAATATAATATGCATATAAGGCTTGGAACTTGTGGGCTTGGGTCAGGCCTTGAGTTGTAGTCTTTAAAGTTGCTTAAAAAGGACCCTAGAGTCTCCAAACTTGACACTTTTCTTCATTAAAACTCATAACCTATAATTAATACTCAATGTTTGTAAAATCAAGCAAAAACAAACCATAACTCTAATTTATTAAACTATTAAGCAATAAAAACATGACAAATGATACGGAGAGTAAGTGTGTTTTACAACACATCAAACATTCAATCAAGTATACTTTAAAGAAAAAGTATGCCCGGAAATACTTCAGGATTGAAAAGTGTGCTTGAGAGGACTTATCCTTTGATATCGAAGTGTGCTCTAAACGCAAAGTGTACCCAAAAAGTAAAGTTTGCTGGGGATTTTCTAAAAGTAACAAGTATGCTGGGAGAACACTTGGAATAAGTCACCATTTCACAAGTGTGCTCTATGCATGAGGTTTGCTCGGTAAACAAAGATTACTTGAAAACCCTTATGATTTCATAAAATAACTCCAAAACTATGAAGTATGCTAGACAAATACAAATTTAAACTAAATCACTCAAGTTTACTCGAAAGATATATGTAAAGCATATTCATACATGTATCACATAATCATCAAGTGTGCTTGACAATAATAACTTTCACTTTCTAAACATCCAAGTATACTCGAAAGTATAAAGTTATCAAACTCTACCCGTTAATACGTGAATAATTCAATTAAGTACAGAAAATCATCAAGATTGCTCGGATGAGTTGAAAATACTAAATAAAACTACTAAGTTTGCTAGAAAGTTCAAAAACATCAAAGCTTGCTAGAAATAACATATTCAGACATATTCAAGTATTAAACTTGCTCGAATGAGTTAAACATCCAATCAAAACATCTAAGTTTGCTAGAAAGTTAAAAAAATCATTAAAGCTTGATAGAAGTAACATATTCAAAAGAATTTAAGGTTAAACTACAGCTCTTTTTGTCTTAAACCATATTTCAAATAGTTTTATCATTAAAGTTCAATGTTTAAGAGCAAATGGAGTATTAGGATGTCAAATTTCAGTTATTTCCTTTCAAATCCTTTTCTTTTATGAAAAGATCTCAACATGGGATCATACTGATTAAGTTACCTCTCAATAATTCATTACATATTGGTGATATGTTTAAGGTTAAATTAATTTGCATAATTCAAAAATGGATAACCCTTATTATGCTATAATGCCCCATATCTCTTCTCAAAGCTTATTTGGCTTTCCGCAGATCACCACAATTTGACTTCAACCCCTTGATATTTGGTGAAAATATTTTTTATGGCATAACATATAAATTTTCTTTAAGATTTTTCTTTTATAAAGCTTTCAAACATTTTGAGGTTGAACGTTGGACATACATGCCACGCAATAAGGACTTACTAGCCATCCATTCAAGGTGTTTAGGACTTAAAGTGATGCCCAACCTCAATAGATCTATAGTTCACCCTCATGCTTCAAATTTCTATCAAAATTTGTGAGCATTTCAACTTTCGGTTGATAATAAAATATTGCTTCATTTTTTGTTACCAAATACCAACAGGCTCGTGTATGACTAGGTAGTCACTTTTCCGCCTATAACTCGGTGAGATTTATCTTGAAACATGCATATTCAACAGTGTATCTCCAAATTAAGATTAGCATTTTCATTATGTTTATATCACCTCAGATTTTACACATCAAGGAAAGCAACCATACATATTAATGACTGCAATAATAGTCTTTTTAGCTTATTAAATCCTTATGATTAGCATAAATAATCAATGTACTATCATTTCCCAACGGGTTGGATCAATTTTCATTGAAAACCTTTTAAGCTTCAACAAATATTTGAACAGAATAATCTTATCATGTCTCAACACCATCAACTTGCTTTGTTTTGTCAAAAGTGTTTTGTGAAACATTTCTTGAAAATTATTCATTTGAGCATGCAATTTTAACACAGAGACATGCTTTGACGCTAACAGAAAGTAGCATATTCAAGAACAAGCACAATATGATTGACATGCATTAACACAAGCAGATTCAACATAATGTACATTCAAGACTGATTATGCAAACTATTCTGTCTAAACACATCTTCATATCAGATTATCCACATGTTCAGAAACATCAGATAAGCACATAAAATTATCATTTTAAAACACATTCAGACACACATATCCTGATATCACACACATTCACTGAATTTTAAACTTAAGTATCATAGACACCTAAGTCATACAAATGTTAATTCAAAGCACACATCAGTTAAACTTCCACAAATAATAAGACATCAAGCAAAACACTCACTCATCAAGACATTTCTAAATATTGTCTCTTAGCACATGAAGCACACACCATCAATCAGACTTCATCTAAGTTGATCATTCCCAAAGCTTTATGGAGAAAGTGGAATTTAGTTTTATCTAGTGGCTTGGTTAATAAGTCAGCCAATTTGTCACTAGTATCAACTCTTATCATTTCAATCTGTCCCTTTTCACTACAGTCTCTATTGAAATAATTTCTAATCTTAATTTGCTTTGTCTTGGGGTGTTGGACTGGGTTCTTAACTATGAACAAAGCAGTCGTATTGTCAATAAAGGTAGGAGTATTCAAGTAATTCAAACCATAGTCCAGCAGTTGATTATGAATCCAAAGGACTTGTACACAACATGTAGATGCAACAATGTTCAGCAGTTGAGATTGAGACAATAGTTTGCTTATTTCATTGCCATGACACCAGCCTGTCTCCAAGAAATTGACATTCACCAGCTGTAAATTTCCTACTCATGCTGCAGCCATCATAGTCACTGTCAGTGTAAGCAATTAGATCAAAGACATTTTTTTGTCTACCAAATTCCTAGATCAGGTTTTCCTTTTAAGTATCTAAAAATCCTCTTGGCAACTGTCATGTGAGTGACTTTTGAAATTGATTGGAATCTTGCACAAACACAAACAGCAAAAATAATGTCTAGCCTTGAAGCAGTTAGATATATTAGTGATCCAATCTTTGCTTTGTACTCGTGTTCATTAACAGGCTCCCCCTTTTCATCAGCAATCATCTTCTCATGGGTGTCCATTGGAATACAATTAGTTTTCAAGTCCTTACATTTGAACTTGTTCAATATGTCTTGCACATACTTTGATTGACAAATGAAAATTTCATCATTCTTTTGCAGAACATGCAATCCAAGAAAGAAGTTCATTTTTACCATAGAGCTCATGTAATATTTTGACTTCATTACTTCCTCAAACTCCAAAGACGATATCATCAACATATACTCTTCATCTTTTTTGTAGAAGAGTGTCTTATCAATTTCTCCCATTTGAAAGCCATTAATATGTAGGTGGTTTAAATAACTCATCATACCATGCTCTTGGAGCTTGACGTAATCCATATAGAACTTTGTTTAATTTGAAGACTCTATTTGGAAACTCAAGAACCTCAAAGCCTGGAGGTTTAGTAAGATACACCTCCTCTTCAATTTTTCCATTTAGGAATGCATATTTAACATCCAGTAGAAACACTTTTATATTCATTGAAGCAGCATAAGCTAGAAAGATTCTGATAGCTTTTAGCCTTACCACTGTTGCAAACACTTCCCCAAAATCAATTCCTTCTTCTTGTAAGCAGCCTAGTGCAAATTGTCTGGCTTTATTTTTCATTACTATCCCTCTCTTATCCCTTTTACTTCTAAAAACCCATTTCCTTCCAATGGCATACTTGTTTCTTGGCTTATCTACAAGCTCCTACACTTGTAGATTCTTGAATTCACCCAACTCCTCTTGCATTGCTTCCACCCAACTGTTTTCCTTTAGTGCTTGAACAATGTTCTTGGGTTCGATTTGGGATACGAAGTAGGAGTACATACAAATGTTTGCAGATTCAGTTTCACTTCTGGTGACTCTTGTAGGAATCGATCTGCCCAAGACACATAATTGAGTTGATGTGGCTAGTACGTAATGATCCAAGTCGGGTCAACACTTATATTATTTGGAAAATGGGTTTTCTAAATATTTGAATTTGTGTGTAAACAAACTATATGGATTATTTATACTTGAGAGATGTTACTTAATTGGTCAAGTAACATATTGCATGTTACTTATATATGTTATGTTTTATTTAGAATACAACATAACAACATCTTAAGTAATAAAAGAAATAAACAAAATGGGAATTGGTTTTTTTTTTGGGTTGGGGGGGGGGGAGCCCCATGGGGCTGGCTCCCTCTCTCTCCCCTCACTACTTTTGTTTAGTTTCATTAGATGCAAGGGATCTAAGTAGTGGATTATAATTTCTTGGGTTAATCCAATCTACACTTTCTCTCACACACACAACTCTCTCTTCTCCCGGCTGAAAAGCTCAAAGAAGAACAAGGAGATTTGCAAGAAGTGTAAGTCCCTAGCAACTTGGTGTTTGTTGGAGCTTGTTCGGGTATACAAGCTTGAGAATTTCTCTATTGGAATCTAGCGATTCATATCTTCATCCTATCGATTTCTTGACTTGAAGGTATGTTCTTGAAACACCCTATTGTTGTTTTTGATAATGTGATAATTGTATATGGATCCTGCTTTGGGTTTAACATAAAACGGGTTTTATGTGCATTTGGTAAAAAAGATTTAAAACTCTATTTTCCGATGCGTTTTCCTAGTAAAAGTGTTTATTTGGACTTTGATAATCTTGCTAAATCCCAACAATGGAATCAAGAGCCTCTTGTACGATTACATGCTTCAAAATGGGATCTAAAGTGTTCGGGTTTGATGGTATTCTTTACCATATTGGCCAAAAACTTTAGACCTATTGGTTGCCACTTGGTTTTTCAAGATTGTACCATACATGCATGTGGTAAATCTGGAAAAATTTAATCTTTTGGATGATATTCTATTTTGGATAGTGATGTGTGCCAAAAACTTGATGTGTGTATAACGATGCTCTCACAACTAAGCTTTAAATTTATTAAACGAAATTCCTAAAGAAGCCACACAAAACCGGCAAGTGTACCGATCACTAATAGTATAGCACTAAGGAAGTCCGAGTGTCGAACAAAAGCACAAGTGAAAACGAATTTTATACTTAACCCTAAATAAGACTCACCTAAGAATAATATATTTTTTATCCTATTTATCCTAACTTAATTTAATTAACTTAAAAGACTTAATTTAATAAGACAAAACGAAACTGTGAAAATACGATTTATCAATTGGAAAAACGTCTACCTAGGTAAGAATCCTATTGAAGGTATAGTAAGCTATTGGATTGTAGAATCTCATGACACCGGCTCCTAAGGAATGACACAACTAAGGTTCACTCAGGAAGCTAGATTACCTCTCGGTCTCACTAACACACCCTAACCTACACTTAGTTGATTTTAAGAACAAACCGGATGACAAATTGTTAACGTGATCTAATGCCGACTCTCCTCTCGGTCTCACCGACACACTACCCTAATGGAGACAAATAATACGCAACCAAGGATAGAGGAACAATTCAGTTTAACTTAAACTAGGTCAACTAATCGCTCAAAAACCCAAACCCGACAAGAACCGAACTCGCTCTCGCGCGATCCTAATCCTAACAAGTAAAAGCTATGAGACGAGTTTACTTCCTATCACCTCTCGGTCTCAAGGTAAGTGTCTACCCGCTGAATATATTCAATAAAACACTCACTTAAACCTTACGGTTGATCAACCCGCAAACAAACCCTAAACACTAAGTAAAGAGTCTGAACAAGCAACAATCAATCAAAACTCATTCAGTTAATTAAAGCAAGAGGTTTATAAGTGTAATTAACAAACTCATAGCCACTAAACACAACCTAATTCAATGTTAAACCAATCTTTACATTAACAATTTAAGCCATGATCATCAACAATCCAAACTACTTACTAAAACCTAACGATAATCATCTAACCTAGGTAGAACTAACTACTTTAGCCACTCATTGATTTTGGACAGCAGCTATATATCAAATTAAATATCATATAACTCATCATAAACATAATAAAACTCATTCAATGATCAAGAACAATCAAACACAAATCAGTCTCTAAGTTACTTGCAAAACAAACCAACAAAAAGATCAAGTTTAACTAGTTAGGGTTCTTGAACAAAAGATGAATACTTAAGGTTTATGAGCTGAGTTTATGAGTGTATTAAGCACCTAGCAGCTGAACAAGACTCTCCCGAGCCTTCCTTCTTCTTTCCTAGCTGTCACCTAGCCACCACAGCCGCCAACTTTCTTTTTTTCTTCCTTGCTCCCTTGTTGTCGATCGGAATTATCTACGGAGTTAGAGTTTTTTTATTTTTTTATTAATTAATATAATATGCAAGATAGGCTTCTAATTTGTGGGCTTGGGTCGGGCCTTGAGTTGTAGTATTAAAAGTTGACCAATTAAGCCCCTAAACTCTTCAAATTTCATTCTTTTTCCGCCAAACCTCATAACCTACAAGTAAACAATCATCTTTGTAACATTAAGCATAATCAAACCATAAAACTTAATAATCAAACTAATAAAGTACGTAAAACATGATAAAATGATAAGAAAAGTAAGTGTGTTTTACAACATATCAAACATCCCCACACTTAAGTCTTTTTCGTCCCTGAAAAAGTCTAATGCAGTTGGATCAGAATCGGAAAATACAGTCTTAAAAACATATAGGTTAATTTTTAAAGCTCCGAAAAATGCAAAAACCGCGATCACCGATATTGTTGTCCACTTAAACCCATGCCTTAATCTTTACCGGGAAAAATAAGATCCGACAATAATATTACTCAGTGGTTTACACAATTAAGACTCGCTTATTTTCAGCTTTTACTGGACCAAACCACCCCAACTTGACTTAAACCTTAAAATTAGCATAATTAAAACTTTTGTTGCTCTAATTTTTTTATGAATAGTTAAGACGATCAAGGGTATTGTTTATCCACCTAAGCTTAAGTATCAAAGTCTACCAAGCAGCCATTAGATACGATTAAGGTTCAATTAATTAATAGCTAATGTTCCCTCACAACATGACATACCCCCGTTATCAAGCAATACCCCGAAACCATCACCATAGGTGAGTATGCAAAATTTCATCTGTAGAGCTTACATGTAGCGTGTCCCTTGTGGTTCGTTTCTTAATGGTAATGAGACACGAGCAAGGGGACCCCACATGGCTAACATCATGGATGATCAAGTCTGTATTGTATTTGTACTTTTGTACTGTTGCCATCATGTTTATTGACTTATAAGGGTTTACTCTTTGGCTTTATTTTAAATATCCACAACCCCACTTAGGAATTGTGAATACCTAGATAAATAGATTGCATACAGACCCATGGTCTCCGGACCCGAAGCATCCCATCAATACATGATTTAAGGTTATAATGCCATACGCCAATAAGGTGTAAAACACTAAACTAGCAGTTTAAGATTTATATCACAGGCTACACGGCATACTCTAACGTTAAACCTACCCAAGCATCATATGATAACGTATTCAAATTTTTAAAACTCATGATACATCCACTTTTTCATACCAAAATTTTAGGCTTGAGTATGGCCCGACCTTTCATTGCTTATTTTTCACGGACAAAACGCTTTACCCACAAAAGATTTCCGTTTTAAACATTTTATCAAATTTGCCCTTTCATTTTCAAGGCTGAGCATACCGACATATCCCAAGTTAAGTGTGTTTTCTTTTATTTATCTCATATTATTAGTATTTTGCAAAACCGATTTCCGATAAATATCATCATCTCTCACTTTAACGCAAAAGAAACAAAAAACAAAAGACATTTTTTTTTCATCATAAACAACGTACGAAAACGAAAAAAAAACAAAAACCACGTGAAAACTTTTCATTTTTTTTATTTTTTTTCTACAACTAAGTAAAATAAATTCTCATCCCCACACTTAGAATGAAATCGTCCTTGATGAGAACAAGGAAAAGAAATAAAAATAAAATAAAAATAAAACGTAAAGCATAAAATTAAAACTTAAAAGAACATAAAGTAAAATAGAGAACGGGTTACTCCCCTGGTTTAGATGCAGATTTGTAGGTTCCCAGCCGGATCTACACGGAATATCTCGTTCTACGTAGGTGCGGAATCCCTACGTAAGACGATACGAGCGTAGAAGACGAAACACGTTAAACACAATCAAACACACGTTACAATAAAAAAAGAACACGTTGTATTGCAACTGATAAAACGTGATATATCAATCACCGATTACACAAAACTGAACAACCTCTTCAAACAAGCTGTAATCTCAACCTATATAACATTCGACAACTTCGCCTAACATGTTTAGGCGAAGTTGTCACTAACTTCGCTGTCAACAAGTTCGCCCATATCAGGCGAACTTGTGAGACAACTTCGCTTAATTCTAAATACAAAACATACTAACTCGATTACAAACACTAGATAATGAACTACTGACATCATGTACCAACAGTCTCCCCCTTAGCAGTAGCTTCATATCTCTATCTTCAAACACGTGTCTCGTAATACCAAAAATCTTGTATCTTCCATCTTCAAGCATGAACGCCTTCTCGTACACAAACTGAAACTACTCTTTGATATTTCTTTGCTTCTTCTTTCCAAGCAGGAATGTAAAATATCTTTTTCTCGTTCAGCACCTACAGATCAGCTTGAGACAAATTCACTAAATGCATAGGATTATATACTCTCATCAGCTCTTGTTCATCTTCATCTTCCATTACTGCTTCAGCTGTTTCACAATCAACGTACCACCATTTCAGATCTTTGAGCACATCCTTGGGCATTTGTTTCATTGGCACTTCTTTTAGACACCGGATCGGCTTATACTTCATTATCATCCAAGGCTTGCCATCTGCTCTCATTCCTCTGTCTTTGTCTTCAACGAGCTTTCCTTTCTGTGGTTTCAACAGCTCGAACTTTTTCTCCTTTATGCTTTCCTTCCAGACTATCTTTCCAATGATCCTAGCCATGTTATCATCACTCCTGTTTATCAACCCCAACCTGGCTAAGTCCTTCACTTCACACTCAGGCAACGTATTCAACGATCTCAACAACCTCTTGAAATACTGAACCCCATCATACCGTTTAATCACAAAAAGCCTCAACTGCTCATCATATAACCAACATATAATCCCATTTTTCGATTCAGCATAACCGATGATGTTGTAACTTTTCTTGAACATAGTAGGGACCGCCGGTTTCTTAGTCTTTACGAACTACTGAGCGTAGCCTTCTTTCCATCTTGGCTGCTCCTCCCATTCTGTCTCATCACATCCCGTATCTAGACCCAAATCTGACTTTTCAACAGTTGGAATTTCATGTTCAACGTTGTCCTCCACAATCTCTCCTTCTTCAACTTCACTATCAATCACGATCTCAGCCCCTATCTTCTCTATCTCCTCCAACGGTAACACATCCTCATCACCTATAACATCATCTAACACCTCCTCAGCATCCACAACCACCACATCATCACCCCCTGAACCGCCAGCTGCACTCGTTGACTCCCCATGAGATGTGGAAGTCCCAAGAGCTTGTTCAGTTCTTGGCAACTCTCCACCTGCACCTTTCGATGCATTGGGATCATCGTCTCGATCGTTTCTCTTTTTTGTCCTCAGCTCGTCACCCTTACAGCTCATCTCCCCCTGAGATGCCAAGAACTGTTTCAAGGCATCAATTATTTTACCATGCTCGATCAGGAGGGACGACTGAATCTGATTCTCCGCAACGAGGCGCTGAATAGCATGAGTCTGGATGAGATTTACCCTTGATTGTTCTGCCACGACCCTTTCAAGCGCTGCTATTCTTTCCGAATCGGATAAGGTTGCATCGAAATCAAACCTCATATATGATATGTCTTGAGCGTACGGAGGAGGGATTCCCAATGTAACCGGCACCTCAGAAACAGGTGAAAACGTAACCGCAGGTGGTATCGTAACCGACAACCCTGCAGTAGCAACAACTGTCGACTCAACAAA
Source organism: Bidens hawaiensis (assembly GCF_021521415.1). Classification (NCBI taxonomy): domain Eukaryota; kingdom Viridiplantae; phylum Streptophyta; class Magnoliopsida; order Asterales; family Asteraceae; genus Bidens; species Bidens hawaiensis. The sequence continues at coordinate 262,532 of NW_027494310.1, forward strand.
CCTTGCTACGACCTCCGTTGGAGTAAGAGTTGGAGGTGGCAAGGACACAATCTCCGGAGCCGAGAGCTGGAATGTAGTGGGTGGGATGCCGAAGGAAGATGAGGTAGTCACCACGGGAACATCCGTGGCGATTGGCCCTGTAACTGGCAATGGTGTAGAGACTATAGTCATACCAGACAGTGCGGGTGGAGTGAAACGAACCACCCTTGAGCTCTCACCAGCTCCCGAACCTGCACCTGCCCTTTCTCTTCTCGATCTACGGACCAACTGATATAAATCTTCCTCAAAGTCCGAATCACTGTCATCGTTGTCTCTCTTCCTCTTCCCATGAATCCTTTCTTGTGTAACTAAAATCCGTCTAGCTTCAGCCACATCATCATCTGAGGAATCAGAATCAGCCTCCGTCGTAGCTGCCATAGCAACATCCACACTAGTAACCCGTGCAACCGAGACTTGCATCTCTTCCTCAGGATCAACATGTTCCATATCGAAGAAACCTTGACCGCCAAAAGCAGCTTCAAGGTCTAAATTTTCCTCCGGTGCCACAACAGGAGCAGCAGGTAAAGCTTGTTGTACCTCAGGTGGTGGTTGAGGTGCTCCTGCCTGTTGTGGTGCCGGATCCCGAAACTCGTCCCCACGAGCTGCAACATACTCTGGATTGATCAAATACCCAAATAATGGAGTATGTCGAGGACGGAGCTCAGGTTTACTTCTTGCACTTGATGATCTGCACTGGGCGAAGATTCTCTTGCTTACACTCTCCACATATCTAATTGGGCAGCGCTGAGGTAACGTGGGAGCAACATGATTCAAGATCATTTGAAGGAATCTTGGATACATCAGAAATCTCTCACGCGCCACCGCTCGTCTTTGACGGTCTATCTCGTAGAACACCATCTGACTAAAGCTATAACGCTTATTGTAAGTCAGTGATGTCATTGCCGACTGCATGGTCGCACCCATTCCATCTGTACCAGCCTTTCTCCCTGACATACACACGATCATCACGTGCATAAGAAATCGCCATTGGTCTAACAAGAATCCCTTTCGTCTTTGAGTATCCCCCAATGGACAAGAATATCCCATTCTCAGAAAAGCACCATCTCTGAATGGAGCCACGAAGTCTGTAGGATCGTCTCTCGTTTCATCCCCAAACTGCAAAGCCACCCTGATCTGCTCAGATGAGAACTGCACCATCTGATTGTTAACCGTTGCACGCATAACCGGGGGCTCGACTCGACAATCATACTCCACTGTCTGCCAGAAATCTTCTATGTTTGGCAAAGATATAGGCAGTGTTGTGGTAATAGCGTGGAAGATACGCGAGCGGATAAGAAACGTGATGATCTCGCGGAAATCATCAACACCGCTCGCATCCGGGTCCAAAGTTATGTACATGTTATGCCCCGGGAAAAACTGCCGATTGTTATCTCCTCCTTCGTCACCACCTGCACCACCTGCTCCAGCTACAGCTGCCATTTCTGCAACAAAAACAGTCTAAGTTAGAGAATCGTCGAGTCAAATCACAAGTTCGCCTGTTACCATGAGCGAAGTTATGATTTATTCTGTATAGGCGAAGTTAGGGGTGGGGCGAAGTTGGTAATAACTTCGCCTTAACTTGAACTTCGCCTGATAAATGTTAAGTAAAAAGGGCCAGGCGAAGTTAATGATAACTTCGCCTAACCACAACTTCGCCTCATATACTGTTAAATAATTAAATATCAGACGAAGTTAAACCTTAGGCGAAGTTAAGGATAACTTCGCCTAAACTGTAACTTCGCCTAAATATGAATCGGCAACACGTTAAAACAAGTTTGAAAAGCGGGTGTTGGATGTTTGAAAGAACGGGGTCACGAATCGGGTCGAAACGACCTTTGATTAACGCCATTGACATAGATTATAAGATACAACAACCCTACACACCTTTAACACGAGTTGAAATCGAGAAAAATAACACAGATTGATTCAAAGAGAAACTTCGCTTAGGGTTAACTGAGAATAAGTTCGCCGGGTTTTGAAAAATAATACTGAGCTTTGACCAAAAATTTCTTTATATAGGGTCAAGGTTATAAAGGCGAAGTTAGGGTTAACTTCGCCTGTCCCATAACTTCGCCTGTTTAAACAACTTCGCCTCTTTCCTCAACTTCGCTCAATATGAAACTTTACCAGACAGACCCTTATAAATTGAACATTATGCCATTAACTTTTAAAACTTCCTTTAAAGAGTTAACTGATCCGATCAAGAAGCAAGTAACCAGGTATAAAATCATAAAACGACATAAGTAGAATAAATTTTTAGAAATAAAGTACACGGGATCAAATTTCAGTCTAGTCGGGGACCAACATGTTTTAGAAAATATCCGAACTGGAATCATACTAATTAAGTGACTGTCACATAGATCCATGTTCAGCTGTATTATGACATAAAGAAACAGGTTGTAAGCAGGTAAATAACTTAAAATGGTTTTCATCGTTTCTGTGATACGGGTTAGGTTCAATTATGCTCAAAACTTAAATGGGCAACACATCAGAGATTATGATGTCTCCTATCTATTCTCAAAACGTATTTGGCTTTCCCCAAGTCACCCCGAGTTGACCTCGACCCGTAGTGTCTGATTAAATTGTAAGTACACGCCGATCTGTAGAGTCTTCTTCCCGTTCTCTTTCTTGCATCTTGATTGAGAAGTATTAACATTATAAGCTCTAGAATGTCTTAGTAACACATAATAATAATTTTTTTTTTAAATAATAAGATTTACACAGCTTAAAGTAAACTACTGCAAGTCCCGAATCTGGATCACTGCAGTTTCTTGACACACCATCTTCTCGGGAATCAGAACACTCACGGGCTCGTGTATGACTGGGTAATCGCTTTTCTGCCTATCATTCAGAAAGATATATATGGAGACATGCACAACTCTTAAGGAGTTTCCACGTAAAATCGAGGAGATTTAGTTAGTATCACTTCTACTTTTACGCACCATAAAAAGCTACCATGACATACATTGACTGTTCTAAAGTCTTTTAGGCCTAATAACTTCACTAGTTAAGCACACAGAATCAGTTTGTTCATCACTTTCCAAGGTTGGATCAATTTTCTTTTAAACATTGTATAGATACTTCTTACGAAGCAGTAGACTTGAAAAATTATTTCATCTCCCTCAAAAAATTTTAACTTCTATCGCCCCGATCAAGTCGAAGTCTTCAGGTAAACGGCTATCCTGAAGATCCAATGGATCAGCTGGACCGAACACATACGAGTATGTGTCCTTCTAACTAATTATGAACGACTAATTTTCAGCGAAAGAATAAAAACACATCATAAACCGCCCCGGTCACGTTCAGTCATCTGGTTAATGGCTATCCTCATACTCTACAGGTAGAAATGAGGACCAAACATATCCGAAGATATGTCCTTCAAATTGAAGCAACCGACATAATTCTAAGCTATAGTAACGTTTTTTTTTTTTTTTTTTTTACAATAATAAAAAAAACGAAAAACACGGTTACTCGGGATTGATCATCCCATTTAGCTCAACAAGGTTTTGAAAACGAGTTTTGTCAAACGCTTTAGTAAACAAATCAGCGAAATTATCTAACGAATCAACCTTTTCGAGCACAATCAATTTCTTCTCAGCACAATCCCGTATAAAATGATGACGGATGTCAATGTGTTTAGTTTTGCTATGCTTTACAGGATTGTTAGTTACTGAGATAGCAGCAGTGTTATCTATGCAAATAGGAGTATGAGTGAAATTAAGACCGTAATCGCGTAATTGCTGTTGTGTCCAAAGAACCTGGGAGCAGCAGTTCGATGCTGCCATGTATTCTGCTTCACAGGTAGAAATGGCGACTGAGGTCTGCTTCTTGCACTGCCAGGACATTAATCTGCCTCCAAGAAACTGACATCCACCTGTTGTTGACTTCCGATTCTGATTGCACCCTCCATAATCAGAATCCGTGTAGGCGACTAACTCCAAGTCTCCCCCTTTCGTGTACCACAACCCTAGCTTAGGCTTGCCTTTGATATAACGCAATATCCTCTTCACACCCTTCATGTGAGATTCCTTTGGGTTTGCCTGAAAGCGAGCACAAAGACAAAATGCAAACATAATATCATGTCTAGATGCAGTTAAGTACATTAAAGAACCTATGATTGCCCGATATTGGGTGGGGTCCACGTCTGCATCACTATCTGAATCAGCACCCAATTTATGGTTGACACAAACTGGAGTATCAAATGGAGTGTTGTCCTCCATCTTGAAGCGTTTGAGAACGTCTTGGACATATTTAGTCTGATGAATGAACATCCCATCTTTCTTCTGATCAACCTGCAGTCCTAAAAAGAAAGTTAGTTCACCCATAGCACTCATTTCAAACTTCTTTTTCATGACGGCTTCAAATTCCTGACACATGGCGACTTTTGATGCAGCAAAGATAATGTCGTCCACGTAGACTTGAACCAGAAGAAAGTCCCTTTCTTTTCTCTTAACGAACAGTGTGCTATCGATCTTTCCCCTTTTAAATTCATTCTCAAGCAAGTACTCGGATAGAGTTGCATACCAGGCACGAGGGGCCTGATGTAGCCCATATAGCGCTTTACTTAGCTTGTACACGTGATAAGGAAAGTCTGGGTCAGGAAAACCTGGAGGTTGCTCAACGTACACAACCTCATCGACTTTAACGTTAAGAAACACACTTTTCACGTCTAACTGGAACACCTTCATCTCCTTGTGTGCAGCAAATGCCAAAAACAATCTAATCGCTTCCAATCTCGCCACAGGAGCAAACACTTCATTGTAGTCGATCCCTTCTTGCTGATTAAAACCTTTTACAACCAGCCTTGCCTTGTTCCTTATGATTATTCCTTTCTCATCTCTCTTACATTTGAAAACCCATTTGGTGCCAATCGCATGTACATTCTTCGGTTATGCAACCAAATTCCATACCTCCATCTTCTTGAACTGGGCTAACTCTTCTTGCATGGCTTCGACCCACGAGCTGGCCTTGAGAGCCATTTGATAGTTCTTTGGTTCAATCTGGCTGATGAAGCAGGTGTACAAGCATTCGTTAATGATGCCTGTATCTTTAATGCTTGTGTAAACACAAGTGTGCTCATTCAAGCTTCGTCTTGTTTGTACACAGTCGGACATATCACCTATCACGTTCTCCAAAGGGTGATTTTTGTGAACACTCGTAGTCGGAACCGAACTGACTTGCAGATTGTCTTCCAGGTTCGAAGATAGTTCATCAATGGGTGATTGTTGTTGAGAATGAAAAGGATTGAAGAATTCCTCTTCTGTAGAAGTAGCAGGGGTATCGACAGCATTTGACGAGGAAGGTTGACATTCATCGTACTGCGGTCATTGCACAAAATTTTCTTCCTCATCATAAAGCATCTTCGAAGCTATTCTCTCATCAACTTCTGCACAATCCAAGTAAGGCAAATTAAAAGATTTAAAAAGCCTATCATAGTCGAAAGCCCCCAGCGGGTCCCGTGCTTGGTTTTGGTGATTTGTAACTTGTGATGTCAGTGTTACACACCACCTCAACCTTGCTTGTCGACAGATTAAAGACTCGTCTGTTGGGTGTCCCAACAACATATCCGACTAAAATACCTTCGTCGGCTATCTCACCAAATTTTGAGTTTGTCATTAATATCGAACACGGGGACCCGAATGGTTCGAGACCACTCAAGTTAGGCTTTCTACCATGCATAAGTTCATAACATGTTTTATTCAATCTTTTAACAGTTAAAACTCTATTAAGGATATAACAGGCTGTTGCAACAGCTTCAGCCCAGAACACCACAGGAAGTTTAGAATCAGCCAGCATGGTTCTGGCTCCTTCAATTAGCGTTCTGTTCTTCCTCTCAGCCACCCCATTTTGTTGCGGAGTATACGGAGCGCTGTACTGGTGGTCTATCCCTTTCTGTAAGCAGAATATCTCCATCTGATAGTTTTTGAACTCTGTCCCATTGTCAGTCCTGATGTATTTAACCTTTTTCCCCATAATATTCTCAACCTTGGTAATCAAATTCATTACCAACTGAACCGTTTCATCCTTTGTCTTCAGAAAATATACCCAAGAATATCGAGAGAAATCATCAGTTATCACCAAGCAGTATGATGTTCCACCTAGGCTTTTTACATTCACGGGACCGAAGAGATCCATGTGAAGTAGGTCTAGGGTACTGACTATTTAATTAACCTTCTTGGTGTGATGAGATTTCTTGTGTTGCTTTCTCTTTTTGCACGATAAGCATTGGTCTTCAAAGTTGAAATTTTTCAAGGGAACACCCAGCACCCGCCCATTCTTGACAATGTAGTTCATTTTTCGAAGATGAATATGCCCCATTCTTCGATGCCATAACTCGGACTCCGATTCAGTTGCTTTTGACAGAAGACATGATTCTTCTGTTGCCATCTCAGTCGACCTCATGTCCATAACATATGTATTCTTTTCCCTTGGAGACTTCATTACTATCCATTCCTCTGGTATCTTGATACCAGGATACAGTACGATTGCTTCATTTCGGTAAAGTGCACAGTGTAATCTTTGTCACAGATCTGAGATACACTCAGCAGATTATGCTTCAGCTCTTCAACGAAATTCACCTTTTCTAACTTCATTTTACCATTAGTCACCGTTCCAATTCCAGTAATTGTACTACCACTATCTCCAGCAAAACTTACTCTACCTCCCTGAACAGGTTTCCATTCGTGTAACAAATTCTTGTTACCTGTCATGTGCCGGGAACAGCCGCTATCCACAACCCATAGATTGTTTGCAGCCCTGTTCAACTGTTCCTGCACGATTAAAGCAAAGGATTAAAATCTGGGGACCCAAGACCTATTGGTCTTGGGTCAATTAAATCTGTTAAAAGGCATCCCGTACTTTGGCTGTCCAAAGTTAGTATTAGAATGATTTCTGTAAGTCCTAAAAGGATACCTTCTAGTAGATTGACTATGAGGACATCCAAACCTTCGTGAATTAAATGAATTATTACTAATGATTTGGTTGTTAACAGGGAAAAACTGAGATCGACTTCTTTGAAAACCTGGATTAGTCCAATATCTGAACTTTGATGAGTTTTCATTCTTATCATTATAGTAACTACTGTTAGTTCTATTCTCAGTTTTTGAAGGCCTCATACCTCTGAATCTCTGATTCAGAGGGCAATCAGCAATCAGGTGTCCTATTTGATTGCATCTGAAACAGCTCCTGTGTTCAACTTTCATCTCAACAGTTGTTTTAGATGTTAAGGTTGCATTACTGCCCGTTTGTCTAACATATGGCGGGACATACGTGTTTAGTGGAGAATTCTTTTCAGTTGGTTTATGTTCCTCTCCATGTTTTAGTAACACTGCCTCTTCTTTTGTCTCACTAGACTCGGATGTCTTGTCCGAATTTGATGAGACAGAACTAGGAACAGAAATCTTAACATTCGAAACAGGCTTACTCGTTTCGCTTTTAATAACTTCTGGATCTTTAATCGTAACCTTAACAGGAACTGTCTGACCAATTTCAACATCAACAGATTTTTGATTACTAGGATCATAAGTATAGTTATGATTATAAGGTGGTGGAACTTCAGAATATCCAATTCCTCCCCTTTTAACTGGGGAACGTTGATCACTTACGAGGTGATCAAGTATTGCGGAGGAATTTCTAAATTGCTCAAGCTTTCTGTTTAGTTCCACCACTTTCACCTGGTAATCAGCTATCTGTTTATCCCTTTCAGCAATTAGTTTGGTTTTCTCTTCTAACACTTCATAGCTAAGATCAATTACTTGTATTTTTTCAGCTAGACTGGCTTTAAGACTTCTGATATCTTTCTCACTAGCTTTTATTTTTACAGTGTAATTTTTTTCTCTAGTTTTAGTGTAATAATGATCTTCTTTTAATGTTCTAAATTGTGCATCCAAACTAACAAACTGATCAGTTATTGTTTTCAATTGTTCAGACAGATTTTCACATTTCGTACAAGGGAGTTTAGGACTTACCTCAGAAAGCTGATCTGTCACTTTTGCCATGTAAGCTTGATTTTCTCCAGTTACTTTCTCACTTCCTGCAGTTTCGATGTTCACCAAATTGGCCTGTTCGAACACTTCCTCAACTTGCAGATTCCAATTGTATTCCCCGTTCTGTCTGGATATCATAGCCTTATTTTCATTACTTCCCCCATTCGGTTGTGTTGTCCTGTTCTGACTACGTTCTACTTGTTCATTTGTGCATTCTTTAGCAAAGTGTCCATTCTGTTGACAGTTATAACACCGAACCTTTGACTTATCAAACCCTGGTCTTTCGCCAACAAACTTTCTACCAGTCTTCTTCATAAACCTTTTAACTCTTCTTACTATCATTGCCATCTCCCACTGCAGATCCATCTCCTCCAGATCATCAGCATCAATCTGATCATAGTCTTCGTCTAAAGTTGCAGGATCAACGATTTTACCTTGAATGTAATTTTCATAAGAAGCAATGAAAGATGCATAGAGGGCAAACTGCTGTTCAGCAGATTTAACACTCATGGGCATCTGAGAGTAGTTGTTGTTCGGAACACTTGAAGAAAAACTACCCTTTGTTGTTTGAGGTTTAGAAGTATTTGTTCCACCAGCAACGAAACACACATCACCATCCATGTTGAGAGTTACACGACCATCATGAGTTGAGTTAGCGCTCGAGTCTCCCTTTGAGTAGTAGCAGATGATTCCGACTTCGAACTTGAACTTGAATTAACTTTCGCACCATACATTCCTGGATCATGAACCTGATCAGTTGGTATCTCTTTTCGAACCATGTTAAGTTCAAAAGTTCGTAGTTTGTTGACTGCTGTTTCCAAGTCAATGTTGGCAAACTCTTTATCTTCTCTCATCAAGACAGTGTACATCTCCCATTTCGGTGGGAGAGCATCAAGGAGTTTTTCTACGATCCCCTCTTCTTTGTAAACAATGGAATAATTGTTGAGTTCGGTCATCAGGTGATAATATCTTGTGATGATATCATCAAGTGATTCATTCTTCAAGTACTTGAACACCGAGAATTGGGTTTTGAGTAGCTTAATCTTGGATGCACGTATCCCCACATTACCTTCAAATCTGTTTTCAAGTGCTTCCCATAGCTCTCTAGCGGTTTTATATTTCCTGAAGGTGTGAAGAATCTCTTGTGGAAGAGCCATTGTTATCGCAGCATGAGCTTTGCTTTCAGCCTCATACATCTTCTTTTCTTCCTCTTCCATCTTATTGTATTTCTTAATTTATTCACGACCCTCATACAAAGCCGTTGGTGGAATGTATCCATCTTGACTGCACACCCACATCTTAGCATCTTGATATTTAACATACTGCTCAAACCGATCTTTCCAAGCCACGAAATCGGTACCCTTAAGCATTTTCGGTGCCTTAGTAGCAGAACCTGCTTCCACCTCCATTTTCACCAGTTCCGTAATATTTATTGAAGTCATCTTTGGAAGAAATACAAACGAGCACTCAAAGAAACCAAAAATAAAAATTTTATTCTGAACAGTACTGTAGGCGAAGTTAAACTTAACTTCGCTTAAGTCTTAACTTCGCTTGAATTCTTAACTTCACTCCTTTTTAAATTCGCCTGATTAGGCGAAATTGTAGATAACTTCGCTTAAGTTAAGCGAACTTGTGAGGTAGGCGAAGTTGTTAATAACTTCGCTTAACCTTATATCTTCGCCTAAACCCTACAAACAGTAGCGGCAACATCTCCTGATGAACAATTGTTTTTGCAGGTTTGATATTGACGTTTTGTGAGGTATGCGAAGGTGTAATGGGTTGTATTTGATGGTGGGAGGTGAGTAAGACACAAAAACTCGGTATATTAACGTAAACTCGTCCCGCGAATAGTCGAACGGAACGATTTCTACACCCGTGTGATAATCCCGAACCACACAATCACGATCAAATGCTCTGATACCAAATGTAGGTTCCCAGCCGGATCTACACGGAATATCTCGTTCTACGTAGGTGCGGAATCCCTACGTAAGACGATACGAGCGTAGAAGACGAAACACGTTAAACACAATCAAACACACGTTACAATAAACAAAGAACACGTTGTATTGCAACTGATAACACGTGATATATCAATCACCGATTACACAAAACTGAACAACCCCTTCAAACAAGCCGTAATCTCAACCTATATAACATTCGACAACTTCGCCTAACATGTTTAGGCGAAGTTGTCACTAACTTCGCTTGTTCAACAAGTTCGCCCATATCAGGCGAACTTGTGAGACAACTTCGCTTAATTCTAAATACAAAACATACTAACTCGATTACAGACACTAGATACTGAACTACTGACATCATGTACCAACAAGATTCCTCCTCAACTGTGGATTACTCAAACGAACGACCGTATAGCATTTCATTCGCGGCAGCAACCTTCGGTGAACCAGTTCCAAAACGCCATCAGAGATACCATGTGCATAATAATACCCGCAATAACTCAAACTCGCTCGCATGTAGCGGCGTACAAAACAGAAAATATAAACATAAGAAATAAACAAATTTTTGTGTTTTTGTATTTTTTTATTTTTTTTTATTTTTATTATATATTTAACTTTTTTTTGTATTTTTAATTTTTAAATAACAAAAATAAAAGAAACAAAACTCTAAATCTCGGGCTGCCTCCAGAGAGCGCTTAGTTTAACGGGTCCTCAGCCTGACCCTCTCAATTTCAATTAGGTGGCTTCTCCTTTATCCGTTTCCCACTCGACGCGTTTCGTTTTATTCGTTTACTATTAGTTTGGAAATACTCACCAAAAAAATTTTGAGAGATTTTGAAAAACGGAAACGGGTCGGACCACCAAGACTTATATTTACCCGGACCAAACTTTATATGAGTCGTGTAATGAAGTAGGATGTCATATTTGCTGTGTCACAAATTTTTATGTTGTTTCGTATGTCGTATCCTCACTTTCATGTTCGTTTGATCCAAGTATACATGTTCCCTCTTCTGTGATGTCTCCCTGAAAATTATTCTTCCTATTCCTTCAATGTCACCTCCCGGGTCAAATTGCGTATCATCTACTTCTATAGAGGTATCCTCCACAAGCTCTTCATGACAACCCTCGATATCCAAGACAACCACATCCGGCTTCTCGACCTCTGTCAAAGTTGATGCAATGATAGCCGGCAGCTTCCTCTCTTCATCTAATAACGCATACTCAAGGTGAGAAGGCAAATCCTTAAGCTCTAAAGAAGAAGGACGACTCTCGACCGAACGTCGGTCCATTGGATCGTCTCGTACGATCTCAGCAGACACGCCAGATTCAGGGGTATGCGACTCGGTGTCGTCATCTAAGGACTGATTAGTTACGACAACCATCTCAATCTCTGGAATCTCAGTATCAAAAATCTGAGTGTCGGAGGCAGATCCTCCACAGATTTCGTTGAGAAACTCCCCGACATGCTCCATAATGGTATCAATGAAGTATAAGGAGTCATCAGCAGACTTGGGGTGTTTCAGTGACTGTCGAACGTAAAAGGTGACGTTATCATCCCCAACTCTTAAGATTAACTTACCCTCGCGGACGTCGATCAACGCCTGCACAGTGGCAAGAAATGGTCTGCCCAAGATAAGTGGGACACTATCATCATCGTTCATATCCAGGATGACAAAGTCCACCGGGAAGATGAACTTGTCAACACGAACAAGCATGTTCTCGACCACCCCTCGGGGGTATTTCACAGAACGATCAGCAAGTTGGATACTCATACGGGTAGGCCTTGGTTCGCCTAGCCCCAACTTGTGATACACGGAATACAACATGAGATTAATACTGGCACCAAGATCTGCCAGTGCATGAACAACCATATTATCACTCAAGATGCAGGGAATCGTGAAACTCCCAGGATCGGACATCTTTTCTGGTAACTTTCTCTGCAAGACTGCAGAGCAACCAACACTCAGAAGAATGGAGGAGACTTCGGCTAACTTCTCTTTGTTCGAGAGAATATACTTAAGGAACATTGCGTATTTGGGCATTTGCGTAAGTGCCTCAAGGAAAGGAATATTAAGATGAAGTTGCTTCAGAAGATCAAGAAATTTGGAGTTCTGCTCCTCGTCTCTATCCCTACGAACTTTCCTGGGGTATAGAAGTCTAGGTTTGTAGACTCTCGGTGGTGTGCTGGGTAATGGTTGGTTCTTGGCCTGTGCTGTACTTTCGTGGCTGTGCCTCGGATACACCATGGCCGGTGGAGACTCCAACTGAATCTCCTCGTCTACCTACTCCTCTACATCTACTGCAGGTTCGTTAACGACTCCTCTCGTCGCTTCCTGAATCACGGGCTCGCTACGTGCCCCTGCACCACTCCTCGTCGTCACAGCCTTCGCGAACTCCTTCGGATTATGTTCACTGTTACTTGAAAGTGTACCTGGCGACCTCTCATTTAGACTACTTGCTATCTCTCCCATCTGACACTCAAGAATTTGAATTGACGCTCCTTGGTTTCTCATGAATGACTCGTGCTCCTGAAATTTCTCTTGAGTTTCTTTGTGACGGGAGTCCACTCGAGTCATGAGTTGCGACAACATCTGTGTCTGTTGTGCCATCATCTCCTCTAACGTGGGATTCTTCTCCCTACTACTCGTTCCCTCACCGGAATCCTGGAATAGGCTCTGACGTTGCTGGAAGCCGGACTGATTTCCGTTCCTCCAGTTGGAATTTTTGTTACCTCTCCACCCCGAATTATATGAATTGAAAGAGTTTTGATTTCGGTTTGGATTATTAACGAAGTCGACTGCCTCCTCCTGGAAACCTACGGATCTCGCATAACATACTTTTCACCTGCAAGTCCTTCACGATATTTGCTAACGCCTCAACTTGTGCTGCAAGTGCGGTGCTCGTATCGACCGAATGCATGCCGCGTGATAAGGCGTCGACATTTTTGGTACTCTTAACTGGTGGTCGCTGGTATCCGCTCAGGGCTAAACCGTTAAACAAGGCAATGCACTCATCCGTATCCTTTGTCATAATAGGTTACCTCCCGCAGCCGTGTCGAGCATACTCTGTGTCGCGTACGTCACTCCGTTGTAGAATTTCTCAACAACCTCCCAGTCTTGTAGGCCGTGGTTTGGACATAAAGCAAGTAGATTTATGAACCTTTCCCATGCCTCGTAGAAGCTCTCGGTGTCCTCTATCTAGAAAGAATAGATCTGGTTACACAAACGAATGACCTTAGCCGAAGGATCGTATTTTTCGAGAAATTGGGTCTGCATGGCAGCCCAAGTAGCAATTGATCCCTATGGGAGGGACTCAAGCCAAAGACTCGCATGATCAACGAGTGATAACGGAAAGATTCAGAGTTTGTTGGCTTCTTCGGATACGCCGGCAAGATGAAACGTGTCGTAAATTCGTGTAATGCGAGTGAGATGAGCATGTGGGTTCTCATGGAGCAACCCGTGAAATTGAGCAGAATGAGCAATCGTGTTCAGAACATTAGATGGAATCTTCCAAGTCGTTTGAACTCCTATAGCTGGTGGAGCAATACTGGATCTCGCACCAGCATCGATTGGACGGGCCCGGTCTGCAACTGTCCTCCTCGGTGGTGGATTCGCGTCGCCCATAATCCTATCCCTAAGGACGGGTTCAGAAAAAGTAGGAGAAGATAATGTATTACCGACGGACGTAGATGAACTGGAAGACGGGTTTGTACGAAGTCTCTCACGAAGCTCTCTTTATGGTTCGGAAAATCCATTGGTTTCTGGTGGTCTAGAGATCGAGTACGTCGCATACAAATATTAAAATATATAAAAGAAACTAAAATTAGCTTAGACTATTTTAAACTAACAAACAAAACAAATAAGAAAAACAAGTAGTAAACAAGGCAAGTCCTAACTCGAGTCGTTCTTAATACGCCTCCAACCGTGTCCACAGCAACGGCGCCAAAAACTTGATGTGTGCCAAAAACTTGATTTGTGTATAACGATGCTCTCATAACTAAGCTTTAAATTTATTAAACCAAAATTCCTAAAGAAGCCACACAAAACCGGCAAGCGTACTGATCACTAATAGTATAGCACTAAGAAAGTCCGAGTGTCGAACACAAGGACACATAAAAACGAATTTAATACTTAACCCGTAAATAAGACTCACCTAAGAATAATATTTTTTTTAATTATTTTTATTTTAACTATTTACCTAACTTAATTTAATTAACTGAAAAGACTTAATTTAATAAGACTAAACGAAACTGTGAAAATACGATTTATCAATGGGAAAAACGTCTACCTAGGTAAGAATCCTATTGAAGGTATAGTAAGCTATTGGATTGTAGAATATCACGACACTGGCTCCTAAGGAATGACACAACTAAGGTTCACTCAGGAAGCTAGATTACCTCTCGCTCTCACTAACACACCCTAACCTACACTTAGTTGATTTTAAGAACAAACCGGATGACAAATTGTTAACGTGCTCTAATGCTGACTCTCCTCTCGGTCTCACCGACACACTACCCTAATGGAGAAGAATACTACGCAACCAATGATAGAGGAACAATTCAGTTTAACTTATACTAGGTCAACTAATCGCTCACAAACCCAAATCCGACAAGAACCGAACTCGCTCTCGCGCGATCCTAATCCTAACAAGTAAAAGCTATGAGACGAGTTTACTTCCTATCACCTCTCGGTCTCAAGGAAGGTGTCTACCCGCTGATTATATTCAATAAAACACTCACTTAAACCTTACGGTTGATCAACCCGCAAAGAAACCCTAAACACTAAGTAAAGAGTCCTAACAAGCAACAATCAATCAAAACTCATTCAATTAATTAAAGCAGGAGGTTTATAAGTGTAATTAACAAATTCACAGCCACTAAACACAACCTAATTCAATGTTAACCAAACTTTACATTAACAATTTAAGCCATGATCATCAACAATCCAAACTACTTACTGACACCTAACAATAATCATCTAACATAGGTAGAACTAACTACTTTAGCCACTCATTGATTTTGGACAGCAACTATATATCAAATTAAACATCATATAACTCATCATAAACATAATAAAACTCATTCAATGATCAAGAACAATCAAACACAAATCAGTCTCTAAGTTACTTGCAAAACAAACCAACAAAAAGATCAAGTTTAACTAGTTAGGGTTCTTGAACAATAGACATGGTTTAAAGATGAATACTTAAGGTTTATGAGCTGAGTTTATGAGTGTATTAAGCACCTATCAGCTGCACAAGACTCTCCCGAGCCTTCCTTCTTCTTCCCTAGCTGGCACCTAGCCACCACAGCCGCCAACTTTCTTTTTTTCTTCCTTGCTCCCTTGCTTTCGATCGGAATTATCTAGGGAGTTAGGGTTTTTTTCTTTTTTTTATTAATTAATATAATATGCAAGATAGGCTTCTAATTTGTGGGCTTGGGTCGGGCCTTGAGTTGTAGTATTAAGAGTTGACCAATTAAGCCCCTAAGCTCTTCAAATTTCATTCTTTTTCCACCAAACCTCATAACCTACAAGTAAACAATCATCTTTGTAACATTAAGCATAAACAAACCATAAAACTTAATAATTAAACTAATAAAGTACATAAAACATGATAAAATGATAAGAAAAGTAAGTGTGTTTTACAACACATCATACAGAATTTGTGTTCTTCAGCTCTGTTCGAGAACGAAATGACTGGAAACCATTGTTCTCGGTTTGGCCGTAGACACCCGAAACCCTTTTCTCAGTTGGCCGAGAACTCATGGTTGAGAACCATAGTTCTCGGTTGACCGAAAACGTGTTCTCGGTTGACCGAAAACTAGTTCTCGATGTTGACCGAGGACACTAGGTTCTTTGTGGACCAAATTTTTTGGGCCGAAAACTCTGAAACTTTGGTTTTGGCCGAGAACTAAATGCCAAAGGGGAACCATTCTGGTTATAGGTTGACCTGCTTGTGTGGATGTTCATAACCTAGCCAATGATCTTGTGTATATTGAAGTGTTCTGTTGTGGTTTATGCATTTGGTTGTAATATTCTTTATTCGGGTTTGTAATCTATTTATTCTTTCTAATGGTTTGTAATAATAAGTATAATAGTTGTATATCTCTTATTAGACAAAATGTATTAGGATATATTTTGTAAAAGAAGAAACAACTACAACACCATTTCAATGGTAGCCCAAATAAAGACAAAAGATCACAACAAGAAGTGAACGCTTGAAGTATAAGGATGCGGAGTCAAGTGGGAGTTCACCATCTCATACCTTGTTTCATGCTCGTCCCTTAGGAGAGACCTTAGATACACTTGTTTCGGTCAACAAGTGTTGTCAAATTTTAGGTGGCTATGGTTACGGACTTGTGATTGTACATTTTGCTTATGTGGTTGATTTATGTTTATTGTTTTATCATGTTTGGATGTTAACAATTAAAATAAAAAACTTTCATAAAAATGATTCCTTGAAATTATTAAAGTTATAAATTTGGTTTTATTTACCATCAATGATTTTATAATAAAAGGGGTTTTATTAAAAGGAATTTTGAAAGATTTGTTTTCAAAGGTACCATACATTTGAATGCATGCAAATGGAAGGTACACGATAAAAAGTTTTCTAATCTAGAATTTTGAAAACTTAAATCCCTTTTAAAACAAGTTGAACACCATCCTTTTATACGACACTCGAATCACTTGGAAACGTAATGTGGGATAAAGGTAACCTAACGAATTTATGAAAATTTTTGATCTTGAGGTGGATTTAAATACTTGGGGGATAATGGTCACCAAACCACTTGCATGTGTAAACTCACACGTGTGTGTAAGTAGTACGACTTGATTTGGAAACCATGTGAATAGGGTCACCAAAGCATGGCGTACAAAGGTGTTGATGGGATTAAACATGCCAACTAAACATATGATGTTTAACCGATACCATAAAACTAGAAGTTGCAAAGGGTTGCAATCTTCAAACGTTGACTACCTTGTTAATTTGACTAGAAGGATAAAGGTCACCTAACTACTATCTGAATGAAACGTTGGGTTCTAGGTTTTAATCATTAATTGTCTTGGAGACATTAAAGGGTATTAATGTCACACCCCGATCTTGATGGCGGAATAATCGAGGCGCGGCGACTAAGTCGTGATTGTTGAGCACAATAGTATAAAAGTCTAAATGCTTAAACATAACCAAAATGTCAAATATTACACCATCCAGGTAACATGAAACAAACTGTTTTAATACAAAATATCAAGTTTCCAAACAACTCCTAGACTAGCCTTCATCTCTCTAGGGCCTCTAAACTTGCTAGGGATTTCTTGCTGCATTATTTCCTGAAAACATGTAACAAACTGTCAACTACATAAAGTAGATGAGTGAATTCATAGGTTTAAAGAAAAAGAGTTTATACACAAACATACTAGTATAGGTTGTAGGGGTTTATATATAGGGTGTACCTGCGGCTAACCCACCACTCCTACAACTTATACTACTATGTTTGGATATAATACCCGGTTTTAAGATGGTTTGTAAAAAAAAAGGTCTCTTGGTTTTCCCAAAGAGGTTTTTGTAGTAAGTAAAACATGAAATGTTCTCCTGGACTCTCAGCGGGCTTATTATTCTCCCATTAGAGTCGTTTGTGATAAGATTACTCAAAGATTTGTGGTCTCCCAACGGTACATGTAGCACATAGCAGTTAAGCATAAATAAGGACATATAGATTTGAGCATGCTAAGTTTACTAGATAAACCAACACCAAGATCCCACTGTTTACTAGTATCCAAGATGATGGTGAATAAATGATGATGATGATGAATGATGATGAATCCCAATGATCACACAAGACTTGATTGAACCCACGCAAGACTTAAACCAAGACTACCTCGTTCTTGTCATCCAAGACTCAGCTAGGTTCTACCGAGAGTAGGATAGACTCCCCAAAGAATCCTGGGTTCCCTTGGTCCCTACCGAGACTAGTATAGGTCCTCAAGAGTTATGGATTTCACCGAGACTAGTATGAAATCCCATGAGTTACGAGTGCCACCGAGAATAGAATGCCACTCATGGTCGCGAGTTCTACCGAGAGTAGAATAGACTCTCGGGTCCAATTCAACTCATGATACTTTGATCTCTAGATTTCCATGCTGACACAATGACTATGATGATATGAATATGATTCCCATTCCCATGATGTCAATGTTCATAGAATTTTCCATACTCATTGATTTCCGATGTTCTTAGATCTCCACAAGTTGATGGGTTTTCCCCATGTTCATAGATTTCCAAAGTTTATAGATTCATAAAAAGCTTGTGGATTTCCGCACGTGTGTAGAAATCCAAAAGTTTATAGTTTAAAGAGTGTTTGCATAAATGATTTTATCCAAACGTGTAAAGTTACCATGTTTCCACCCCATAGTTTTGAAAATCTTAAATAGGGGCTATGAACTCACCTTGATCTCGGGTTAGGATGGTGCTACAATAGATCTCCTTAGCCTAGAGTTGAACATATATATAAGGTTAACAACGTGCTATAAGTCTAAGAAAACGAGCTTACGCGGCCTCGAGCAAAAACTGGGTTTTAAAGACGAAACAGCTTGGTTCTGGCTTGATTCGATCGAATAGGAACACGTTCGATCGAATGGACACACATTCGATCGAATCTGAGGCACACTCGATCGAACTAGAAACACATTTGGCCGAACCAGTTGGAAAAACTCGTTCGGTCGAACATGGAACTTGTTCGATCGAATAGACACTCGTTCGATCGAATACGAAACTCATTCGGTCGAATGAGTTGGAGACCATTCGGTTGCTTTCCTATTCGATCGACTGGACTGATTCGATCGACTGGTTCGATCGAATGAGTTGGAGACCATTCGGTTGCTTTCCTATTCGATCGACTGGACTGATTCGATCGACTGGTTCGATCGAATGAGTCTGATTCGACTCCTTCAAGCTGGGCGACGGAGAAACCTACGGGTTTTTCAGATTTTCCAGATTTTTGACCCAAAATCGAAGTTTTTGACATGGAAATGCTCGGGATTGAAAGGGCTATCGATTCCTAGTGATTTTAAACACAAAAGCCTGCATTTTGACACCAAAACAAGACGGTTTTTGACCCGAAAACTCTAGAAACGAAAATGGGTGTTTTTGCTCGATTTGAGGCCGAAAATGGTTATGAAAATGGATGATTTTCAAGAAGATCTTACCAAGAATAACAACAAACAGATTTGTGGACTCGGATTTGAAGTTTGAAGACTTTCTCTCTCTAGTTTCTCTCTCTAGAATGAGAGTGTTTGGGTGGGAAGTGTTGGTGGAAATGAAAGAGATGGTGTAAGAATACTTGATTTTCCGCTTAAATACTCGGGTGACTCGGGTTCGGGTTTAGGCTACTGACGGGTCAAGATTAGTCGAGTTCATAAGTTTTTTTTTTTTTAAACAAACTAAAACTTTTTCAGCAAAACTTTTATAAAACCATTTTCCGAATAATTATTTGAAATCTTTTTTTTTTTTTTTAAATAAGAACATTTAAATTTTTCGAAAGCATTAAAAATTAATATTTTTCAGGCGTAAATGTCGTTTTTATAAAATAAACATTTTAAATGATAAAAGTAGATTTTTCCAATGATATGGGTTCCGAACTTATCGTCCAGAATCCCAAAGTCTATAGTTTCCGATGATTTCACGATCCTAGTTTACCAATCGAATTTCAGGGTGTTACATCCTCCCCAATTTAGAGGAATTTCGTCCCGAAATTTAGAACATAGTATAGTTGATGCAATGATGTTTTAGATTAAATGATCCCATGATGACCACTATTTTCCACTACAAGGCATCACCTTCAAGCTTTACATCAGACATATTCATTTCGGATTGAAGGGGTTTATATATAGGGTGTACCAGCGGCTAACCCACCACTCCTTCAATCTCCAATGGATAATTCCCTCAATAACTCTTGAATTTAACGCCTCACAGCTGCCACGCTAACTATGAGTCCCTAATTCCAAGTCTCGCTTCAGACATAATCAACTTGTGCCGAAGGGGTTTATATATAGGGTGTACCAGCGGCTAACCCACCACTCCTTCAACATTCATTGATTAATTCCCTACACGAAGCTTGAGTTCACGACTCATAGTTACACAATAGCATATTGTTTATACACGTATACACCTGTGAACTTGATGTAATTATATTCCGGACTATAATTACGAGTTCACCTTGTATCAATGTATAAACTCCATTGTGTGCGGCTAGAAAAATCGACACGACACCACACACACACACACAACCATGCTCCATGAATGCTAGAATGATGACAAATTTTGGCTCAATGATACATAGTTTACCCCAATGTCTACATGATTAAGTATGCACAACTTGTGTTTTCCAGCACGAGTCATGGGTAGTCAAATTTGGTGTTATGCAAATAAGAGAATATTTATAAGCAAATAGGAACAACATGATACTTCATTGATTGATATTTGTCCCTGATTACACGATTACGATTACATAGACTCCAAGATTTCTAGAATTACAAAGATGATGACTATGCGAACAGATGAGGGTATTCCTCCTTCATCTTATCCTCTCGCTCCCATGTGAACTCGGGTCCACGATGGTTGTTCCAACGTACCTTGACTATGGGTATCCGGCTTCGCTTAGTCCTTTTGACTTCTCGATCTAGGATCTCGACAGGTTCCTCAACAAAGTGTAGTTTGTCGTCGATGTGAACCGTGTCGATCGGGATTTGAGCGGTCTCGTCAACGAGGCACTTTTTGAGTTGCGACACATGAAAAACGTTGTGAACACGGCTGAGTTCTGGAGGCAATTCCAAGCGATAGGCTACGGGTCCGACCTTTTCGATGATCTTGAAAGGTCCTACGTACCTTGGAGCAAACTTTCCCTTTTTCCCGAAGCGAACAATGCCCTTCCAGGGGGAAACTTTGAGCATTACGTGATCGCCTATTTGGAACTCCAGAGGTTTGCGGCGTTTGTCAGCGTAAAACTTGTGTCGACAGCGGGCGTCCTTAAGTCTTTGCTGAATGATGGCGATACTGTCAGTGGTTTCCTGTATCAGTTCCGGGCCGAGGATTTGAGAATCTCCGGTCTCGGACCAACACAGTGGAGAACGACATTTCCTGCCATAGAGTGCCTCGAATGGTGCGCATTTGATGGTAGCATGATAGCTGTTATTGTATGAGAACTCTGCAAGAGGAAGGTGAGTCTCCCAGCTACTACCGAATTCAAGGATACAGGCTCTGAGCATATCCTCCAGGGTTTGTATGGTCCTTTCGCTCTGTCCGTCCGTTTCAGGATGATAGGCAGAGCTAAGTTTCACACTTGTCCCAAAGGCTTTCTGAAATGACTTCCAGAACCTTGACGCAAAAGAGGGGTCACGGTCAGACGTGATGCCCTTAGGCACACCGTGACGGGTTACGATCTCACGAATGTAAATCCGCGCCAGCTTCTCCGTAGTGTAGTCCTCGCGGACAGGGAGAAAGTGGGCAGACTTGGTCAAGTAATCCACGATAACCCAAATCGTGTCATAACCGCTGGGTGTCCGCGGGAGTTTGGTAATGAAGTCCATAGCGACTTCGTCCCACTTCCACTGCGGTATGATCGGTTTTTGTAACAGGCCAGATGGTCTCTGATGTTCAGTCTTGATCCGCGAGCATGTTAGACACCTACCGACGTACAAAGCTATGACTTTCTTCATACCCGGCCACCAGAAGTGAGACTTGAGATTCTGATACATTTTATCACTGCCCGGGTGAATAGAGTATCTGGATTTGTGCGCTTCATTCAGGATAAGTTCTCGAAGTGGTTCAGAGTTTGGAATCCACATGCGATTTAAGTAGTAAAGTATACCATCAGACTTGGTTTCAAACTTCCGTTCGGCACCGCAAGATAGCATATTTTTGAGATCACCACCAGCAATCGCTTGCTTTTGAGCTTCAAGAACCAAGGAGGGAAGATTGGACTGAATACGGATCGCATGCAACTGGGTCCTTTCCTTGCGACTTAACGCGTCAGCCACTACGTTAGCCTTTCCAGGGTGGTAGCGGATTTCGCAGTCGTAGTCACTTAGGAGTTCAACCCATCGACGTTGTCGCATGTTTAGCTCCCTTTGGTTGAGGATGTGTTGTAGGCTCTTGTGGTCGGTGAAGATGACACATTTCGTACCGTATAGGTAGTGTCTCCATATTTTTAAGGCAAAGACCACAGCACCCAATTCCAAGTCGTGGGTGACATAATTCCTCTCATGACTCTTGAGTTGGCGCGAGGCATAAGCGATGACCTTACCGCGTTGCATTAAGACGCAGCCTAGACCTTGGCTCGAGGCGTCGCAATAAACAACAAAATCATCGTTACCCTCAGGAAGTGACAGGATTGGTGCATGACAGAGTTTATGTTTCAATGTTTGGAAAGCCTCTTCTTGCTCTTGGTTCCAAATGAATGGTTCCCCTTTTTGAGTTAACATTGTGAGAGGCAATACGATCTTTGAAAAGTTCGAGATGAATCGACGGTAGTACCCAGCTAAACCAAGAAATGAACGAATTTCGGTTGGCGTTGTAGGCGCTCCCCAATTTTTGATGGCTTCAATCTTGGCAGGGTCGACATGAATGCCTTCCTTGTTAATGATGTGACCTAAGAATTGAACTTCCCTTAGCCAGAATTCGCATTTGGAGAATTTGGCGTAGAGTTGCTCTTTCCTCAGCAGATCCAAGGTAAGTCTGAGATGAAGCTCATGGTCGGCTTTAGAGCGGGAATAAACGAGAATATCGTCAATGAAGACGATAACAAACTGGTCCAGGTATGGACGACAAACGCGATTCATGAGATCCATGAACACCGCAGGGGCGTTCGTCAAACCAAAAGGCATGACTAGGAACTCGTAGTGTCCATAACGAGTTCTGAAAGCGGTTTTCGCGATGTCGTCCTCCATGACGCGTACTTGGTGATAACCTGAGCGTAGGTCGATCTTGGAAAAGTAAGTGGCTCCTTGCAGCTGGTCGAAAAGATCGTCAATCCTTGGTAATGGATACCGATTCTTGACCGTGAGTTTGTTAAGCTCACGATAGTCTATGCACATCCGGAAAGATCCGTCCTTCTTCTTGACGAAGAGGACTGGAGCTCCCCATGGAGATGAACTAGGGCGAATAAAACCCTTGTCTAGTAGTTCCTGTAGCTGGCTCGATAATTCCTGCATTTCTGACGGAGCCAAACGATACGGAGATTTTGCCACGGGGGTTGCACCGGGAACTAATTCGATGTGGAATTCGACTTGTCGGCTAGGAGGTAGTCCGGGTAAGTCTTTAGGAAAGATGTCTGGAAATTCACGCACGACGGGGACATCAGAGAGCTTCTTCCCCAAAGATTTCTTGATGGAGACATGAGCTAGGAAGGCGAGACACTTCTTTCGAAGGCATCGCCGAGCTTTAAAGCAGGAGATTAATTTCAGACATCTGCCTGATCTTTCTCCTTGAATAATTATGGACTCGCCAGAAGAACAAGGAACGCGAATGAGCTTCTCAGCACACACCACTTCCGCGTGGTTGATGGACAACCAATCCATCCCAACAATTACATCGAAACTTCCTAATTGCATAGGGATGAGGTCAATGTTGAGAGACGTCTGATCAAACGTAAGCGTGCAATTGCGAACGATTTTGTTCACTTGGGTAGACTCTCCGTTTGCCATTTCGACAGAGAAAGCGGGGTCTAAGACAGAGGTTCCTAGATTAAGCAATGGGACCAACTCGCTAGAAATAAAACTCCTATCTGCACCCGTGTCAAATAGAATAGAAACCCAGAGATTGTTAAGGATGAACGTACCAGTAATGACGTCAGGATTTTGGCGAGCTTCAGCAGCGCCAATAGTAAAGGCTCGGCCTCGGGCCGGAGGAAGATTTGCAAGACGAGGACACCTGCTCCTGAAATGGTCCGTGGCTCCACACTCGAAACAGCTTCGAGTGTTGTTGGGTTGGGAACTGCTGCTCTGTATTGCCAGTTGATTACCTTGAAATCTGCAGCGTTCCGCTAGGTGCCCCAAACGTCCACAGTTCGTGCATTTCCAGCACGGGGTTCCGGCAGGGTGATGAAATTGGCAAGTGCCGCACTTGGGGTGAACCCCAGTGTACTCCCTCTTTGGCCTTCCAGAAGGGGTGGGAGCAGGAGCGACAGAGCTGATTGGGGTTGCGGGAGTAACCATCGCGTAACTGCTAGCCTTACGCTTTTTGATGCGGTTGATCTTTTTGGATGAGCCCTCAGCGGCCTTGCCCGTACCTTTGGCTAGGACCCCAGTCTTAACCTGGTCCTGGGTCAGTCGGGCAGCTAGTTCAATGGCCGCTTGTAGGGTTGATGGGTCAGCCCCGATAACGATTCCACGGACAGTGTCAGGTAGGCCATTGATGTAAAGCTCAATAGCCCGGGAGGGAGGGGTGACCAAGTGTGGTACGAGAAGGGAGAGCTCGTGAAAACGCTCCGTGTACCCTTGGTGATCAGCGCCCTTCATCTTGTGCACCCAAAACTCAGCTTCAAGTTTCTGCACCTCACTGCGAGGTACGAACTCGCGGGTAACCAAAGCTACAAATTCCGACCAAGTCATGGCCAAGGCAGCCTCACGCCCGCGGGTTCTTATCTCGTTGTTCCACCAGGTCAGCGCGCGTTTAGACAACATGCTTGCCGCGTGCGTGACTTTCAGTGTCTCAGGGCACGAGCTAATAACAAAGGCAGCCTCCATCTTTTCGATCCACTGGAGGAGACCAACGGCGCCTTCTGAACCGCTGAAGCTGGTGGGTTTGGTAGCCATGAAGTCCTTGTATGGCTTATTTGCTGGTTCATTTGCGTTCTGAGCTGGAATTTGGTTGGCCCCAGAGGTTCCTTCTTGCCTCAGCCCCTGGCTGATGGCTGTTACCATGCCTGGTAACACAGCCGCGATCTGCTGGGCTATAAGGTTGGCTAGATCAGCGGAGTCCAAGGGGGCGGGTGCACGTCTGGGAGGCATTCTTTGACAAAACGAAAAAAAAGACGAGCGTTAGATAGAATCAATGACACGCCAAAGATTAAGAATAGAGGACATAGATTATACCAAGAACACAGAATGACATGGCTCAAGAGATTAACAGTTAATATGCAACACATAAGCACGCAGCACGTATATAAGTGTAGACATGTGATTGTGATGCATGAGCTATCTAGAGTCAAGGATCCTAGGTTATAGTCTAGGTCGGTTTCCTAATTCCCTATAACCATTGGCTCTGATACCAATCTGTCACACCCCGATCTTGATGGCGGAATAATCGAGGCGCGGCGACTAAGTCGTGATTGTTGAGCACAATAGTATAAAAGTCTAAATGCTTAAACATAACCAAAATGTCAAATATTACACCATCCAGGTAACATGAAACAAACTGTTTTAATACAAAATATCAAGTTTCCAAACAACTCCTAGACTAGCCTTCATCTCTCTAGGGCCTCTAAACTTGCTAGGGATTTCTTGCTGCATTATTTCCTGAAAACATGTAACAAACTGTCAACTACATAAAGTAGATGAGTGAATTCATAGGTTTAAAGAAAAAGAGTTTATACACAAACATACTAGTATAGGTTGTAGGGGTTTATATATAGGGTGTACCTGCGGCTAACCCACCACTCCTACAACTTATACTACTATGTTTGGATATAATACCCGGTTTTAAGATGGTTTGTAAAAAAAAAGGTCTCTTGGTTTTCCCAAAGAGGTTTTTGTAGTAAGTAAAACATGAAATGTTCTCCTGGACTCTCAGCGGGCTTATTATTCTCCCATTAGAGTCGTTTGTGATAAGATTACTCAAAGATTTGTGGTCTCCCAACGGTACATGTAGCACATAGCAGTTAAGCATAAATAAGGACATATAGATTTGAGCATGCTAAGTTTACTAGATAAACCAACACCAAGATCCCACTGTTTACTAGTATCCAAGATGATGGTGAATAAATGATGATGATGATGAATGATGATGAATCCCAATGATCACACAAGACTTGATTGAACCCACGCAAGACTTAAACCAAGACTACCTCGTTCTTGTCATCCAAGACTCAGCTAGGTTCTACCGAGAGTAGGATAGACTCCCCAAAGAATCCTGGGTTCCCTTGGTCCCTACCGAGACTAGTATAGGTCCTCAAGAGTTATGGATTTCACCGAGACTAGTATGAAATCCCATGAGTTACGAGTGCCACCGAGAATAGAATGCCACTCATGGTCGCGAGTTCTACCGAGAGTAGAATAGACTCTCGGGTCCAATTCAACTCATGATACTTTGATCTCTAGATTTCCATGCTGACACAATGACTATGATGATATGAATATGATTCCCATTCCCATGATGTCAATGTTCATAGAATTTTCCATACTCATTGATTTCCGATGTTCTTAGATCTCCACAAGTTGATGGGTTTTCCCCATGTTCATAGATTTCCAAAGTTTATAGATTCATAAAAAGCTTGTGGATTTCCGCACGTGTGTAGAAATCCAAAAGTTTATAGTTTAAAGAGTGTTTGCATAAATGATTTTATCCAAACGTGTAAAGTTACCATGTTTCCACCCCATAGTTTTGAAAATCTTAAATAGGGGCTATGAACTCACCTTGATCTCGGGTTAGGATGGTGCTACAATAGATCTCCTTAGCCTAGAGTTGAACATATATATAAGGTTAACAACGTGCTATAAGTCTAAGAAAACGAGCTTACGCGGCCTCGAGCAAAAACTGGGTTTTAAAGACGAAACAGCTTGGTTCTGGCTTGATTCGATCGAATAGGAACACGTTCGATCGAATGGACACACATTCGATCGAATCTGAGGCACACTCGATCGAACTAGAAACACATTTGGCCGAACCAGTTGGAAAAACTCGTTCGGTCGAACATGGAACTTGTTCGATCGAATAGACACTCGTTCGATCGAATACGAAACTCATTCGGTCGAATGAGTTGGAGACCATTCGGTTGCTTTCCTATTCGATCGACTGGACTGATTCGATCGACTGGTTCGATCGAATGAGTTGGAGACCATTCGGTTGCTTTCCTATTCGATCGACTGGACTGATTCGATCGACTGGTTCGATCGAATGAGTCTGATTCGACTCCTTCAAGCTGGGCGACGGAGAAACCTACGGGTTTTTCAGATTTTCCAGATTTTTGACCCAAAATCGAAGTTTTTGACATGGAAATGCTCGGGATTGAAAGGGCTATCGATTCCTAGTGATTTTAAACACAAAAGCCTGCATTTTGACACCAAAACAAGACGGTTTTTGACCCGAAAACTCTAGAAACGAAAATGGGTGTTTTTGCTCGATTTGAGGCCGAAAATGGTTATGAAAATGGATGATTTTCAAGAAGATCTTACCAAGAATAACAACAAACAGATTTGTGGACTCGGATTTGAAGTTTGAAGACTTTCTCTCTCTAGTTTCTCTCTCTAGAATGAGAGTGTTTGGGTGGGAAGTGTTGGTGGAAATGAAAGAGATGGTGTAAGAATACTTGATTTTCCGCTTAAATACTCGGGTGACTCGGGTTCGGGTTTAGGCTACTGACGGGTCAAGATTAGTCGAGTTCATAAGTTTTTTTTTTTTTTAAACAAACTAAAACTTTTTCAGCAAAACTTTTATAAAACCATTTTCCGAATAATTATTTGAAATCTTTTTTTTTTTTTTAAATAAGAACATTTAAATTTTTCGAAAGCATTAAAAATTAATATTTTTCAGGCGTAAATGTCGTTTTTATAAAATAAACATTTTAAATGATAAAAGTAGATTTTTCCAATGATATGGGTTCCGAACTTATCGTCCAGAATCCCAAAGTCTATAGTTTCCGATGATTTCACGATCCTAGTTTACCAATCGAATTTCAGGGTGTTACAATTAACGATTAAATTTTATTGATATTGAAAATACTAAATTGAACTTTGTTAAATCCTTTTATAGATGGCCACAAACAACCCTCGGAACGCTATTATCCCGCCTGTGCATAATCTATCACTGAGATCCATTCTGGATAAGGATCGTCTAAACTATAACAATTTTGTGGATTGGTATCGAAACTTGAGAATTGTTCTCAAGCAAGAGAACAAATCCTATATTATGGACGATCGTATTCTCGATGAACCAGATGTCAATAACTTGGATGCCTATGCGGATTGGTTGAAATACACTGAGGATTTGGTGCAAGTTTCTTGCCTCATGTTGGGAACAATGATACCCGAGATTCAAAAGGATTTCGAGAATCATGGGGCGTATGACATGATCACCAAGCTTAAGGAAATGTTCCTTACTCAAGCTACGGTGGAACGCTTCGAAACGGTTCGAGCGTTTCATGCATGTCGTATGGAAGAAACCCAATCTGTCTCATCTTATGTACTTAAGTGAAAAGCCACATTGATCGGCTTGAACGGCTTAATTGTCCGATCTCAAGAGAGTTAGCCACGGATTTGATACTTAATGGCTTAACTAAAAGGTTTGAGACATTCGTCATGAATTATATCATGAACGGGTGGTACAAGAGTATTGGTGAGCTTCACGGAATGCTCAAAACAGCCGAAGCCGGAATGGATAAAAAAATTTTACCCGTTCTTGCGATCAATGAGGGTGGCTTGAAGAAGAGGCATCATACAGAACCCAAGGAAAAGTTTGCTAGTGGTAAAGGACAAATTAATGGCAAGTTCAAGGGAAAGGAAAAAGTGGAACCCAAAATCAAGAAGCTAAAGGTTAGCTCCGAGGATCCATGCTTTGGTTGTGGAGATATAGGTCACTGGATGAGAAACTGCCCGACCTATCTCAAGGAGTTGAAAGCTAAGAGGGATGCGGGGTAGACCTCAGGCACAACATTCATGATCCATATTGATCTTAATATTATTTCTTCTAACACATGGGTATTGAATACCGAATGAGGAACTCACATATGCAATTCATTGCAGGAGTTCAAAAAAAGAAATGATTACAAGAAAGGAGATATTAGTCTCTTCATGGGCAATGGAGCAAAAGTTGACGTCCAAGACCAAGGAGATTATGTTATGAAGCTTTCAAATGGTTTGGAAGTTCTTTTGAAAATCATTTTGTATTCTCATAGTTTGACTAGGAACATTATCTCTGTTTCTTTATTAAGACAATTTGGTTAAGATTTTGAGTTTGTAAACAATGATATTTGTGTTTTCAAGAATGATGTCTTTTATTTTAAAGCAATGTCGTCCAATGGCATTTATGAATTAGTTCATGATAATACATCCATTGATAACTCGTTATACCAATATAGCACCAAAAGACTCAAATTGGATTTGAGTAAGACTTTTCTTTGGCATTGTCGCCTTGGTCATATAAAAAGATCGCATTCATACACTTTAAAATAATGGTATTTTGGAATCAAATGATGATTCATTTGATACGTGCGAGTCTTGTTTATTGGGGAAGATGACAAAGGAGACTTTTAGGGGAACTAATGAAAGGGCAAAAGATTTATTAGGTATCATACATTTGAATGTATGTGGTCCTTTTAAGACAATGACAAGGAATGGTGAAAGATACTTCATCACCTTTACCGACGATTATAGTCGCTATGGGTATGTGTTCTTGTTAAGACACAAAGATGAAGCCTTTGAAATGTTCAAAATCTTCCAAAATGAAGTACAAAATCATCTCAATAAAACAATCAAAGTACTACGTTCTGATAGAGGAGGTGAATACCTCAATGATGCGTTTCTAAATCATCTTAGGAGTTGTGGGATTGTCTCACAACTTACTCCACCTGGAACACCGCAACATAATGGTGTGTCTGAAAGGTGGAATCGAACTCTATTAGATATGGTCGATCCATGATGGCTAGAAGCACATTACCTCTATTAATTTCGGGTTTCGCATTGATCTCCGCATCCAGTATTTTAAATATGGCACCAACCAAGAAAGTGGATAGGACACCTTTTGAAATATGGCATGGAAGGGTTCCATCATTATCATATTTAAAGGTATGGGGTTGTGAGGCTTATATCAAGAACAACACCCAAAACAAACTTTAAAGCCGATCCACTAAATGTATCTTTGTAGGATATCCCAAAGATTCGATGGGATATTATTTCTACAATACAAACGAGCATAAAGTGTTTATAGCTCGAAATGCTGAGTTTTTGGAAAGAACTGATAGAACGGTAGAACTCAAGGAGGATCGAGAACCACAAGCCAATACACGTTTGGTTGACACTAGCAATCAACAAGAGGTTGTTGAAAATGATCAAATGGTTAATCAAAACACACAAAATGTTTACAAATCTGGAAGAATTAGCACCCCACCCGATAGATATGTTTTTTTCGTGGATGGATACTATGTGGTAAATTCGGATGAACACATCACATACCGAGATGCAATGTCACAATCTGATTGTGATAAATGGCTGGAAGCCATGAACGTTGAGATGAAATCCATGCATGATAACTAAGTATAGGACTTGGTTATACCACCTCTAAATTCCAAACTGGTTGGAAGTTAGTGGGTTTTTAAGAAGAAAACTGATAAGCATGGAAACTTGTATAGTTATAAAGCTATACTTGTAGCAAAGGGTTTCACTCAAACTCAAGGGGCTGATTATGATGAAACTTTCTCGCCCATAGCAATGCTAAAGTCTATAAGGATATTGTTTGCAATAGCCGCATATTACAACTATGAGATATGGAAAATGGATGTCAAAATTGCTTTCCTAAATGGGCATCTTGAGGAAGATGTCTATATGGTTCAGCCTGAAGGTTTTTTTGATCCACAACATCCTAATAAAGTATGCAAGTTAAATAAATCAATTTATGGATTAAAACAAGCATCTAGAAGTTGGAATCACCGTTTTTTATGATGAAATTAAGAAATTTGGATTCATCAAAAACGCTGACGAAGATTGTGTGTATAAGAAAGCTTGTGGGAGTATCATCACTTTTCTGGTATTATATGTCGATGACATACTACTGTTTGGAAATGACATTCCAACCGTGGAGGGCGTAAAAGCCTGGCTTGGAAATTGCCTTTCCATAAAGGATCTTGGTGAAGCCGCCTACATTCTAGGAATAAGGATCTGTAGGGATAGATTAAGGCAGTTGATAGGTTTAAATCAAATTGAATACATTGAGAAAATATTGAAAAGGTTCAAGATGGAAAACTCTAAGATACGTTTGGTACCTATTCAAATAGGAACAATATTGAGTGCATCTAAATGTCCGAGCTCAATGGTTGAGCGAGACAAAAATGAATGGAATCCCATATGCGTTTGCTATAGGATCCATCTTGTATGCCATGATATGCACTAGACCGGATGTGTCATGCGCTTTGAGCATGACAACTAGATACCAAAAAAATCCGGGAACTAGCCATTGAATGGCGGTTAAGAGCATATTGAAACATCTTAGGAGGACTAAGGATATGTTACTAATATATGGCTCTGGTGAGGAAGAAGTAGTTGTAAGGGTTACATGGATGCGAGTTTCCAAACTGATCGAGATGATTCTCGATCACAATCGGGATATGTCTTCATTCTAAATGGTGGTGCTGTCTCTTGGAAGAGCACAAAACAAGACGTGGTAGCCTTGTCCACCACTGAATAAAAATACATCGCCGCCTGCTTGGCAACTCAAGAAGCTGCGTGGATTAGAAGGTTTGTTGCTGACCTAGGGGTAGTCTTTACCATTCAGGACCCTTTAGAAATCTTTTGTGACAACGAGGTTGCTATTGCTCAAACCAAATAACCCTGTGCACATCAAAAGACTAGGCACATTGAGCGGAGAATCAAGTACATAAGGGATGAAGTTGAAAAAGGAAAGATATGTATTCACAAAGTTCACACTGATCAAAACATTGCGGATCCACTCACGAAGCTCCTCGAAAGGCCAAAGCATGAAGGTCATACTTGTGGCTTAGGACTTCGATATTCTAGTGATTGGATTTGATCAAAATTTTGTATTTGGATATCAGAACATTTTTTTTAACTCAATCATATGGTATTGGTTACAGTTATATATTTTGAGTTATGTTACATTCTTGCATGTTTAAATCCATGAATAATTTGATTATTCTAAATGTCCGTAGTCGATCATAGTTATGGGAACAAATATGAAAGCAAGACTATTATGAACTTGGATTGGTAGATATTCATGAAGTATGAACATAGCAAAGGGTTTGCTGCCAAGGTTTATAGATATTTATGGGATAATTATTGGACTGACCCGTCCTCAATTTTACTGCATGGAATCCTTGTGATTTGTGATCATAAGTAAAATTGAGTAATGGCGAACATCATAGTATCCTCCGACCTGAGATACATATTGGGTCTTGATATTCACCAACTATTATACTTTGAATTGGTTATTCGCTGCTCCGAAATATGTCAGTACATTAGACTAAGCTCAAGATAATACAAGGTGATAGTGAGAGACGTATGTAGTCAGTGGGGGATTTGTCCCTATTATTCGTTTAGGGTTAAATGTCTAAAGCCTGATTAGTTAAATCAACAGAGAACGATCACTCTGTGTCTCTGTATTTAACATGACATTTGTGGCAAAAAGGATATATGATAGTTTCACCTAAATCATATTCAAGTAAGGGACTTGAAGGGGATGATGTTATTGAATTTCTCTTCGTCATATGTATTAGGGATAGTAAACCGTTGTTAGGCGGAATTTGCTATTTGCATCAATCTTCTATGTATCTTGTGCAAGTGGGAGATTGTTGGAATCGATCTTCCCAAGACACATATTTTAGTTGATGTGGCTAGTACGTAATGATCCAAGTCGGGTCATACCCAATAACAAGCTAGACAAATGCCACGGTGATTATTATTAGATATGATCCAAGTAATGATTATCAACACTTATAATATTTGGAAATGGATTTTCTAAATATTTTGCATACGTGTGTGTTAAATAAATTATATGGATAATATATATGGGAATTGTTTTTTTTTGGGGGGGGGGGGAAGTCCCATGGGGCCGGCTCCCTCTCTCTCCTCTCTCTACTTTTTTTTTGTTCATTACATGCAAGGGATCTAAGTGGTCGATTATAATTTCTTGGGTGAATCAAATCTACACTTTCTCTCACACACACAACTCTCTCTTCTCTCTTCTCTGGGCCGAAAAACCCAAAGAAGAACAAGAAGATTTGCAAGAAGTGTAAGTCCCTAGAAACTTGGTGTTTGTTCGGGTATACAAGCTTGAGGATTTCTCCATTGGAATCTGGCCATTCATATCTACATCATCTTTTATTTCTGGACTTGAAGGTATGTTCTTGAAACACCCTATGGTTGTTTTTGATAGTGTGATAATCGTATATGGATCCTGGTTTGGGTTTAACATAAAACGGGTTTTATGTGCATTTGGTAAACAAGATTTAAAACAATATTTTCCACCGCGTTTTCCTAATTACAGTGTTTATTTGGACTTTGATAATCATGCTAAATCCCAACAGCTCTTTCATGAATAACTCCAATGATGTTTTTAGGAGTGTGATTTCTTTCAACAAAGGAAGTTTGCACAACTTGATCTGTAGACACATTTCAAGATTTGTATCAATGAGATCAGGTTCATCAATAATTGTATCTGATGTTGCATCATTCACTTTAGTGGATTCTTCAGAAAACTATTGTGACGTTGATGCAACATTGTTTCCAAAGTTCAAATTTTGAAAGAAATCTTTAAAGTTTGGTTGTCTTTCATCTTGCCCTTGATCAAACTGTTCATCAGATTGCACTTCATTGTTAAAAACTTGCTCTTGATCATTTTTATTTTCAGTTGGTTCATTGTCCAAGATTGGTTTTTCTTGAACAAGTGGTTGCTCAAGATTGTCATTTTGATCATTTTTTGGTTCCGTATCAGTAGCATTTTTAACAAAGGAGTATTTAGCATTTTTGTCTGCAACCTTTGACCACAATTTTCCAAGTCAACCTTCTTCTCTGACTTATCTTCTCGGACACTTGTTTTATACAAAGTTTCATAAATGTCTTCATGATAAATCTTGAAAGACTTAATTAACTTCTCAAGATCAAATAACCAGGATCCTCCATCAATTGTATTAAACTAGTTCTCATTGAATATCACATCAGAAAATTCAATTACACTCAAATGATCTTTCACATAAACTTTATAGGCCTTTGAGTGTGTGGAGTATCCAACAAAGAAACAATCTAAAGATTTTGATTGAAACTTGTTCAAATAGTCTTTGGTACTCAACAAAGAACACTTTCATACAAAAGATTAGAGAAACTTGATAAGGGTTTCCTTTTGAACAAACTCTTATAAGGAACCTTGTCTTGACTTTTATGGAGAAGAACCTTGTTATGAACATAAAAAGGAGTGTGGATAGCCTCTAGACAAAAAGGTGACATGCATATAAGCATTTGCTAACATGGTTCTTGCAGCGTCAATGAGTGTTCTGTTTCTTCCTTCTGCAACCCATTCTGTTCAGGAGTTCTAGATGCACTGAATTATTGAAAAATTCCTTTTGAACTCAGTCATCACACCATTCTTGAACTTAGTCCCATGTCACTTTTCATAACCTTCACCATCACATCCAGTTGGTTCTCAATCCTTGTTACACAACTCTTGATCAATTTAGCAGCTTCATCCTTGGAATTCAGAAAATAAACCCAAGTATATCTTGAAAAGTCATCAATAATCACTAGGAAATATCTTTTCTTCCCTATACTAGGAACACTCATAGGACTAAAAAGATCCATATGAAGCATTTCCAGTACATGTTCAATTGAGTTTACAAGTTTTTCTTTGTGTGATAACTTGTTCTACACCCTTCTGACAAGAATTTCATTTGTCATCAAGCTTGAACTCCCTTGTAGGTAAACCAATTACACGTTCACCTTTAACAAGTTTGTTCATGTTCTTTAAGTTAACATGACAAAGCTTTTTGTGCCATAATTTGGTTTCATTTTCAGTTTCCTTTGACATAAAAGAAGCTCCACCCCTAGAGATAGCATCTTTAATTTTCAACTCATATAAATTCCATTTCTAGGAGCCATCATCATAATCATATCCGGAGGAATCAAAAATTCATGTTGGAGGACGAAACAGTGTGAATCATCAAGACCAACCTTATAACACTTATCACACATTTATGAGATGCTCAAAAGATTGTATTGCAATCCTTTCACATAAAAATATATTGTCAAATCACATTTTTCCATTGGTTAGAATGCCTTTCCCACAATCATCCCTCTATTCTCATTACTACCAAATGAATGAGGTCCTTCAAACTTCACTTCATAATTCACGAGTGACCTCTTGTCACATGTCATGTGCCTGGAACATCCACTTTCCATATACCATACATCATTTATTGGTGTGGACTGTTCCTACACAAATCAAATAAAGATGTTCGTTAAATGATAAAATACAAGCTACATCAGCTTGCAAATTATCAGTGCCATGAACAAGTGTTGCATTGGGTTTGGGTTCTTGATTAACATCTTCACATGATTCATCATAATCATCTTTGTCATAGCCAGTTTCGTATGGTTTTCTCACATATGAAACAATGCTCTTGCATTCCTCAATGTCAAAGTCTCTCTTCACACTTGTTACTAGTGTTTCACATGTCACTTTTGTTTCATTTCTAGGTTTCCAAAGAAATCCTTGGGGGTTCAAACCCATGTTTTAATAGAAATCTCTCATCACCATTTTACTCTCTTGATTTCTTTCTCTTGAAAACCTTCTTTTTAACTTTTTCTTCACCATCCGTTGACATCCCTTGATCAACAGGTTTAACTTTCATAACATCCTTATCATGTTTTATTCTGACAGGATGTTTGATCGTTGGAGCCTTTTTGTCTTCAACAATTTTATTTTCTTTCTTGTCACTCACTTCATTTTTCTTTACACTGTCACTACCAGAAAAATAGCTTTTAATGACTAACAATTTATGACTCGCGGCTATTTATGACTCGCAAATGGTTGTGTCATAAAAAAAGAGTCATGTTTTCTATAAATTAGAAGATTTATGACTCACTTTTTTGTGAGTCATTAAGCAGCAGTCATAAAATGAAAAAAAAACGAAGACTTATGACTTACTTTTTTGCGAGTCATTAAGCATCAGTCATAAAATAAAAATAAAATATGAAACACCCCCATGTATCAAATCTAACCAAACACCACGCCTCATCATCTCTCTCATTTGTCTTGGTGATCATCAAGTCATGCACCCATCTTCTTACATTGCCATGGTCGTTCTCAGTTCGTCGCTAACTTATGTCGACGACGCCGGCTGTAGTCTCTGTCGGTTCTGTCGTGGGGTTTGCTTTCTTTTACTTTTTAGGGTTATTAACTTTATTAATTGGGGGTTTCTCTTCTTCTTGCTAATGGCTTCTTGGATTGTTGATTTTCTGAACAGGATATGAGTTGTTGAGACCATCTATATCTTCGGTATGCATTCTTATATCTCTCTTAATCTTTTAATTTCAATTGTTAAAAGTGTTGTTTGTGTTCATATTTGTGTTTTTACTTCATTTATAGTGGTGTTGTTTGTGTTCCTTTCACGTGAACATTTGTATGAGGTTAGGGTTTTTTCTTCTGTTATCAATCTTTAAAATTTCAGGACATGTTCCGAGATTTTTAACGTATTCGTAACCGGTATAATCATGGGGTTGTGACCGGATTTATCTCATTTTTACATCCGGATTTATCTTAAAATGAGTGTTTAAATGTTTTTTTGGGTTCGTTTTCCTTATCGTATTGACAAATTGTTGTAGGCGGTTGCGTTGGTGTCAGTTAGGGATAAAAGGAAGAAGGTGTAGCCACTCAAATGTGTTTTCTTATGGGGTTCAACTATGATGGTGATTCACCTATGAGGCAGCAAACTAATGAACAACACTTATAACTCTAAAAAAAAGGTAATGCTACTGTCATTTGTATTTGTTTAAGTATAATCTGACAACTGTATTTAGGTTATGAGCACTCAATTTATCTAATGCGGTTTATAAACATGGAATATTAGTTGGTATCTTTGGGATCATGACATTAGCCGATTTTCTAATATTGTCTATAAACATGGAATATCACTTGCGCCCTTTGGTTTCATGATGTTTGTCGATAGTTGGAAAACTCAACCCGTTAGGCTTCATCTTTATACTAAAGAGAGGTATAACACTTTCTAATTAATATCAACTATTTATATGTAAAGTAGGAAAACCATACGAGGTCTTTTGTTATATTGCATAGAAATAGAAAATGATTGGATTTGAAGTTAATCAATAAAGAGCTCATGAGACTACGGGCTAACATGCTCAAGGTTAGTGGTATTTTTTTTTTTTTTTTTTTTTTTTTTTTGCAGTTTTGTTTATTTTGACCTTTTTAGCATTTGGTTAACTGAAAATTAATGAATTCTCTTTCTTTCTTTTTTTTTGCATAAAGTTGCAAGATTTAACATACTATGTCTCAATTTTACAACTCTTGCAACTAAGAGTGATAATAGTCATAATACTTTATATGATATGAACAACTTTTTACCATATTAGCAGTTTAGAATGTTATATTTGTCTTCTTTTTTTTTCGTGTGTTTTTTTAGTTTCTATGCTTTTAATAGTAACTACTTTTTATATAAATGAACTATAAAAAGTTTGAAAGTTAAGGTTGATTTGCTAATCTGGTATGTTTGTTGCCATATATACAGAACCTTTGTAGCCGGTTGCTACAATCATAGTTGAGTGTACATTATATTTTGATGTTATGCAAAACAACGCAATTAATTATAAATAACAGTGGGAAATGGGTGGGTAACGGATTTGTGAAGGTGCGTAAATGGGATGCTTTATGTTCATTATTTTCGATATTTTTTTAAAAAATTAGTGTGTGGTTATGGTGACAAAAGTTGTATGATATTATATTAATAAAGTGATTTAGAATGTTTGATGTTGTTTTTGTGATTTTTCTACACAGGGCATGCCTGCATACAACAGTTAAGGAAACACAACATAAATACTTACGGGCCTCCCAACACTTCTTTAGATAATGATCATGAAGAAACGTTCTTATTAGAATAGACAACAGAAAGACGAAGCTGAACCAAAAAGGCATTATGTTCCTCATATAAACATGCAAAAGTGTTTCGACACATAAGCCGACTAGATTAGAGTTTGAACTACAGGAAGACGAACCAAAAGCGCCCGCGCGCAACAGAATGATTGCAATTACTTCTTTGATTAACAACAGAATGATACCCAATATCTGTGTTCTTTAGATTATCATCCTTTTGAGTTAAATATAGTTGTAATGTTATCAACTTCATTTGTTTCTTGCAGAATATGGATAATAAGCATTGGGGAACGAGTGAATATGAAGATGACAAATGTGTCTTAAAATAGATATAAGGCCTCAAAATCTATTGGTAAGAGTTTTGTTGTGATAATTCTTCCATACCGTCTATTTTTTTTTTCAATTTTTAACTAATATATGTTGTAGTTAGGCATACTATGTGCGGTTTTGCTGTCTTAACTAATATCTGGGCGAACCATCGGTTATCTGATATGCTTTTTATGGTGCAAGATAGGAACAGTTCTGATCTGAGTGGAGACGAGGAAGGCTTTTTATTGAACGTTGCGGGTGTACCCCTTTCATTCCCCCATTGACAGCACCGCTTAAAGGGTCATTTACTTTTGTAAGGAGGTATATAAACATCTTATCTTACTGTGTCATGGCTCATGCCAATAAGGTGTGGTTGTTAATTTCATATAGTAATAATCCTTTTGTCATTTTTGCTATTGTAGGTTGGTGGAGTCAAAGAGATATACACGGATGCGGATCTTGATGCGGTTGCGTGTCATAAATTGCAGTCATAAAAGCGTGTCATAAATGTGAGTCATAAAGTGTAAGTCATAAACGCGAGTCATGAAATGTAAGTCATAAAATGTGAGTCATAAGTTATGACTCGCGGTTGCAAGTCATAAATCAATTATGACTGGGCTATCA
This sequence comes from Bidens hawaiensis, assembly GCF_021521415.1. Classification (NCBI taxonomy): domain Eukaryota; kingdom Viridiplantae; phylum Streptophyta; class Magnoliopsida; order Asterales; family Asteraceae; genus Bidens; species Bidens hawaiensis. Next base: position 301,476 of record NW_027494310.1, read on the forward strand.
ATGACTAGCGTTTGCGAGTCATCTGTACCCATTTATGGCTCGCAATGGGAGTCATTAAAAACCTTTTTTCTAGGAGTGTGTATATCAGATGATTTCAGATGATTTCTTGCCCTTCTCACAGTAATATCAGATGATTTCTTGCCCTTTGCCAAGTATTCATCATACTTTTTCTTGTAAAGACCAAAGTCTTGTCCAAACATTGTTGAAATTGGAACATCAACAGGTTTCAAAGTAAATCTTTCTTGGCAAGAATCTGTGTGATGTCAATAGTCATCACAATGTTTGCACCACACTCTTCCTTTGAAGCTTTCACTTGACTTCCCCTTTTTAAATCTTTCATTTAGTCTTGGGGGATCAACTCCAATGGTTCTTTTAGTTTTAAGACCATCATAATCAATTGTGAAATGTACAAACTCCTCAATTTTTATGTCTTTTCTTTCCACAGAACTTTTGACAAACACTATTCTCTCCATATTGATTGGTTCTTCATCAATGCTTCCCCTATACCTTGACTGCCTTCTCTCATACTCTTCAACACTTTCTACTTCACCAATATCAAATAATTCTTGATTTGACAAAACAGGATATACAGGAATAAACTGATCATTGTTTAAAGTTTCTTCAGTCTTCTTCTTGTTTTTAACCTTTTTCTATTTTAGTGATTCTTTGCTTGGAGGCTTCACTGAATTATATTTAACCTTTCATCCACCACATATGTCAAAAGATTGGTGATCCCTTCTCATTTCCTCATGATGTTTCTTCATCTTGGGATTTATCTTAGGTAACAAAGGAGTCTTGCTCTTTGAATTTAGTTTTTCCTTTCTTCCACGTTTGAACTTTCATCACTTGAACTTTGATAACTTGAATCACTCAAGTCATTATTGAGTTAAGATTTGACCTAAGGGAAGTGTAAGGAAGATTGGAATCTTCTCAACCTCCTCAGAAATTGCTAAGTATGGAATCCGAGCGCACTTGGATTTCCGGGCAAGGTTTTATTACCCTAGCAAGGTATTTTGTCCATCGGGCAAGTTATCTTCTAGAAGTCTTTTTTAGTGTATACCCAAGAAGGGTTCACTATGTCTAGCAGGATTGTTCTTCATAGCCTAGCAAGGTTTGCCTCTGAGTAGGCTCTTGGCTAACCAAGCTCATGAAACCAAGTGATTGGAAGATCGGGCAAGGTATTCATTAATAATATAGTGGTCCGAGCAGGCTACATGTGAGTAATGAAATATCTTAAGTTACATCGGGCAGGGTTCAACTCAAGCAGGCTATAGTGTCACCAGCACACTTTGCTTTGCTAATAAGTTATTCACTAGCAAGGAGTTGAAAGGATCATTGAAGAACAAGGGTGCTCGTAAGGTCATGTCGGGCAAAGTTTGATATGATCAAGAAGATTGAAGTCTGCTATGTAAATACTCCAAGTTAAGTCTAGCTGGAGAACTGTTCCCGAGCACACTTCAAGGTTACCAGGTCTACCCGTAGAAGATAAAAGGCACAAAGCCTACTCGGTGAAGACAACTTATGCAAAGTCTACCCGGGAGAACTGTTTTTACACTTAGTATAGTTTTGAATATGTAATTTGAATATGTATTATTTATTTAGGGTTTCTAGAAGGAATGACAGCTGTCTGGAGGTGACAGGCCTATAAAAGAAATATTTTAGAGCACGCCTCCTACATACAAGCCAATCAATTGTGAGAGAATATTTGTGAGCTTGACGGCTGTCATAGAATAGTACGGATATAACTTTCCATCCAAAAAACCTAAATCGATTATTTTTTGTATGACTTTTTTATATAAATGAAAATCTTTTGAGTGATTCTTGTTTGTTAGTTACCTTTCATTAATCGTTTAGCAACTACGCTGTTTGTTATTGATTCCTCCTTTAACAAACGGTTTTCTTTCCCAAAATAGCAACCGTCATTAACTCTCTTGTCGACACATTTATTGTGTGAGTAGTGACTTGATTGAGATTGTGAGTGATTATTCGGGACCGATAAGTGGTATCGGAGCTTGTTTGTTGCTGATTTGGGTAAAGAATTTGCTGCTGATTGAAGATCTGAAGATGAACAATGACGTAAGCAGAACACTGTTTCATTGAAGGGTGACGTCAGCTGCTCTGTTCTTTATTTCTGTCCACATCTACATATTACCGGTGTCTTCTTTTACTTATTATGTTTAAAGTTTGCATATTTATTACTTAATCTTGCTCTAATCGAATCAGATACGTCAGATCTGAAGATCCGGTTCTCAGATATTATTATTTTTAAAATCTATTTTTACTGATTAACTGATTCTTTTCTTCGAAATGTCTGGTTACGAAGAACAAGAGGTGTCTACTAATAAGATTCCTAGACTTAATAGACTGGAAAATTTCAAGAAATGGAAGGTCTTATTTGAAGCAGTTGTTTGCTATAACGATATGGATATGTGGAATACGATTAAGAATGGTCAACAAGATACTACTGAAGGTGCAAATGCTACTGCAGTTGTGCGTGAAAGAATGAGAAAAGTGGACGACAGGGCCTTAGCCATGATCAAGCTAGGACTATCTTGGGAGATCTTGACCAAGGTTGCTCATCACACAACTGCTAAGGCAATGTATGATGCAATCCTTGTGATGTTTGAGGGTAACACTGAACTGAATAACATAAAGCAACAAAGGTGTTGGTGCATTTTGTGACCGTCACTATGCAATTCTGTTAAGCGAAAACGTAGTGCGAAGTTAGGACAACTTCGCCATAGGCGAAGTTGTAACAACTTCGCCATAGGCGAAGTTGTTACAACTTCTGCCATAGGCGAAGTTAGAATAACTTCGCCATAGGCGAAGTTATAACAACTTCGCCTACTGGCCCAAGCCCAAGCCCGCGAAGTTGTTTCGATATATAAATACGTGTCTTGTTTAGGTTTGAGTATCCAGAAAAATTAGAGTGTTTGGTGATCAGTTTAATTGTCTAGAGAGAAACCGAGAGTGAGAGTCGTGTGGGACGACCCGTGGTAGAGCTCACCTCGGGTCGGCCGTGTCTTTGTTTTCGTGTTTGGTATGTAAGTGTTTCGGTTATGATATAAAAGATCTGCAGATGTGTTTATCCCATTCGTGTGTTTGTTCGTGTATGTGTTTGTGTATAATCGTGTTCTTCGTCTTCTACACCATAAACGAGTCTAGGAGGATTCCGCACTCCTAGACCTCGTGTGGATCTCGTATTGATCGGCGACGCCCCGGCGGGACCTACAAGTGGTATCAGAGCCTTAGGCTCTTATGCTATGGTTCGAGATCTGCGTTTTGGTGTTTCTGGCACGTTTCTGATGCGTTTCTGGCCGATCAGCGCCGCAGGCGAAGTTATGGGGATCAGGCGAAGATATAAGGTTAAGCGAAGTTATTCACAACTTCGCCTACCTCACAAGTTCGCTTATCTCAGGCGAAGTTATCTGTCAGGCGATGTTATGGACAGGCGAAGTTAAGGAGGGACGAAGTTGACTTTTAGGCGAAGTTAAAAAAAAAAAAAAAAAGTGTTTGGAGTTTTCGTCTGTATGGCCAGGTGTACACGATTATTGTGAGACCGAAGACGTTGTTCCGTCAACGAGTGAAACTTGTTATCTCTTGGTCTTACGTGTGAACAAATACGTGTCAACTCTGGATTTGGAGTTGAGGTTGTGAATGGGATATTGATTGAAACTGGATATTGACACATATTTGGGTGTTTGTGGGCAATGAAATAGTTGTTGTTCGAGGTTGACCAACTGAAGAAAGTCAAATTGAACTGAATGTTTTCGTCATTACTGGATTGCGGTCAGAGCATATTATTTATGTTATTTTCAAGGCGTTCGAGAATTGGATCCTGAAACGTGATGCTTATTTATTAGAGTGAAAATTCTGGAACAAGTTGGATTTAATCGGGATTTAAAGTGTTTATGTTCTTGATCGTTATCCCTGGTGATTGAAGATGCTTCGGATTAATTAATGGTCATGTGTGTTAGATTCTGTCAAGGTGGTTTTGTGATGAAATTGATCACTTGATGTTGAGTAGTTGAAGATTAAACCTTATCGTATGCCGACGTGTTGGTGAAGTTGTGGAGGGAGCCCAACTTCACATGTTGGTGAAGTTAGAAGAACTTCACGTGTTGGTGAAGTCAGAAGGACTCACGTGATTGTTTGAGATGATCAATTAGGCACGGGGATGCATGCATTTCAAAGACCTCAATCTATATTGTCGGAGAAGCTTACACTGAAGGGGAGATCTGATATGGAAGACGCTGGGTGATTGTTAGATTTGTGAAGCTACAAGACAGTTTCAGACACGGCTGGTTGAAGAGCAAACAGAAGATCATCAGTTAAGAGGGAGTCTGTTGGTGCATGTTTTGTAACAGATGATCTTTTGTGTTTGTTAGAATTGAGAGCAACGGTCAAAGGGGAGTCTGTTGGTGCATTTTGTGACCGTCGCTATGCAATTTTGTTAAGCGAAAACGTAGTGCGAAGTTAGGACAACTTCGCCATAGGCGAAGTTGTAACAACTTCTGCCATAGGCGAAGTTAGAATAACTTCGCCATAGGCGAAGTTATAACAACTTCGCCTACTGGCCCAAGCCCAAGCACGCGAAGTTGTTTCGATATATATATATGTGTCTTGTTTAGGTTTGAGTATCCAGAAAAATTAGAGTGTTTGGTGATCAGTTTAATTGTCTAGAGAGAAACCGAGAGTGAGAGTCGTGTGGAACGACCCGAGGTAGAGCTCACCTCGGGTCGGCCGTGTCTTTGTTTTCGTGTTTGGTATGTAAGTGTTTCGGTTATGATATAAAAGATCTGCAGATGTGTTTATCCCATTCGTGTGTTTGTTCGTGTATGTGTTTGTGTATAATCGTGTTCTTCGTCTTCTACACCATAAACGAGTCTAGGAGGATTCCGCACTCCTAGACCTCGTGTGGATCTCGTATCGATCGGCGACGCCCCGGCGGGACCTACAAGTGGTATCAGAGCCTTAGGCTCTTATGCTATGGTTCGAGATCTGCGTTTTGGTGTTTCTGGCACGTTTCTGATGCGTTTCTGGCCGATCAGCGCCGCAGGCGAAGTTATGGGGATCAGGCGAAGTTGTCGCTTAAATTTTAGGGTTTAGGCGAAGATATAAGGTTAAGCGAAGTTATTCACAACTTCGCCTACCTCACAAGTTCGCTTATCTCAGGCGAAGTTATCTGTCAGGCGATGTTATGGACAGGCGAAGTTAAGGAGGGGCGAAGTTGACTTTTAGGCGAAGTTAAAAAAAAAAAAAAAAAAAAGTGTTTGGAGTTTTCGTCTGTATGGCCAGGTGTACACGATTATTGTGAGACCGAAGACGTTGTTCCGTCAACGAGTGAAACTTGTTATCTCTTGGTCTTACGTGTGAACAAATACGTGTCAACTCTGGATTTGGAGTTGAGGTTGTGAATGGGATATTGATTGAAACTGGATATTGACACATATTTGGGTGTTTGTGGGCAATGAAATAGTTGTTGTTCGAGGTTGACCAACTGAAGAAAGTCAAATTGAACTGAATGTTTTCGTCATTACTGGATTGCGGTCAGAGCATATTATTTATGTTATTTTCAAGGCGTTCGAGAATTGGATCCTGAAACGTGATGCTTATTTATTAGAGTGAAAATTCTGGAACAAGTTGGATTTAATCGGGATTTAAAGTGTTTATGTTCTTGATCGTTATCCCTGGTGATTGAAGATGCTTCGGATTAATTAATGGTCATGTGTGTTAGATTCTGTCAAGGTGGTTTTGTGATGAAATTGATCACTTGATGTTGAGTAGTTGAAGATTAAACCTTATCGTATGCCGACGTGTTGGTGAAGTTGTGGAGGGAGCCCAACTTCACATGTTGGTGAAGTTAGAAGAACTTCACGTGTTGGTGAAGTCAGAAGGACTCACGTGATTGTTTGAGATGATCAATTAGGCACGGGGATGCATGCATTTCAAAGACCTCAATCTATATTGTCGGAGAAGCTTACACTGAAGGGGAGATCTGATATGGAAGACGCTGGGTGATTGTTAGATTTGTGAAGCTACAAGACAGTTTCAGACACGGCTGGTTGAAGAGCAAACAGAAGATCATCAGTTAAGAGGGAGTCTGTTGGTGCATGTTTTGTAACAGATGATCTTTTGTGTTTGTTAGAATTGAGAGCAACGGTCAAAGGGGAGTCTGTTGGTGCATTTTGTGACCGTCGCTATGCAATTTTGTTAAGCGAAAACGTAGTGCGAAGTTAGGACAACTTCGCCATAGGCGAAGTTGTAACAACTTCTGCCATAGGCGAAGTTAGAATAACTTCGCCATAGGCGAAGTTATAACAACTTCGCCTACTGGCCCAAGCCCAAGCACGCGAAGTTGTTTCGATATATATATATGTGTCTTGTTTAGGTTTGAGTATCCAGAAAAATTAGAGTGTTTGGTGATCAGTTTAATTGTCTAGAGAGAAACCGAGAGTGAGAGTCGTGTGGAACGACCCGAGGTAGAGCTCACCTCGGGTCGGCCGTGTCTTTGTTTTCGTGTTTGGTATGTAAGTGTTTCGGTTATGATATAAAAGATCTGCAGATGTGTTTATCCCATTCGTGTGTTTGTTCGTGTATGTGTTTGTGTATAATCGTGTTCTTCGTCTTCTACACCATAAACGAGTCTAGGAGGATTCCGCACTCCTAGACCTCGTGTGGATCTCGTATCGATCGGCGACGCCCCGGCGGGACCTACAAGTGGTATCAGAGCCTTAGGCTCTTATGCTATGGTTCGAGATCTGCGTTTTGGTGTTTCTGGCACGTTTCTGATGCGTTTCTGGCCGATCAGCGCCGCAGGCGAAGTTATGGGGATCAGGCGAAGTTGTCGCTTAAATTTTAGGGTTTAGGCGAAGATATAAGGTTAAGCGAAGTTATTCACAACTTCGCCTACCTCACAAGTTCGCTTATCTCAGGCGAAGTTATCTGTCAGGCGATGTTATGGACAGGCGAAGTTAAGGAGGGGCGAAGTTGACTTTTAGGCGAAGTTAAAAAAAAAAAAAAAAAAAAGTGTTTGGAGTTTTCGTCTGTATGGCCAGGTGTACACGATTATTGTGAGACCGAAGACGTTGTTCCGTCAACGAGTGAAACTTGTTATCTCTTGGTCTTACGTGTGAACAAATACGTGTCAACTCTGGATTTGGAGTTGAGGTTGTGAATGGGATATTGATTGAAACTGGATATTGACACATATTTGGGTGTTTGTGGGCAATGAAATAGTTGTTGTTCGAGGTTGACCAACTGAAGAAAGTCAAATTGAACTGAATGTTTTCGTCATTACTGGATTGCGGTCAGAGCATATTATTTATGTTATTTTCAAGGCGTTCGAGAATTGGATCCTGAAACGTGATGCTTATTTATTAGAGTGAAAATTCTGGAACAAGTTGGATTTAATCGGGATTTAAAGTGTTTATGTTCTTGATCGTTATCCCTGGTGATTGAAGATGCTTCGGATTAATTAATGGTCATGTGTGTTAGATTCTGTCAAGGTGGTTTTGTGATGAAATTGATCACTTGATGTTGAGTAGTTGAAGATTAAACCTTATCGTATGCCGACGTGTTGGTGAAGTTGTGGAGGGAGCCCAACTTCACATGTTGGTGAAGTTAGAAGAACTTCACGTGTTGGTGAAGTCAGAAGGACTCACGTGATTGTTTGAGATGATCAATTAGGCACGGGGATGCATGCATTTCAAAGACCTCAATCTATATTGTCGGAGAAGCTTACACTGAAGGGGAGATCTGATATGGAAGACGCTGGGTGATTGTTAGATTTGTGAAGCTACAAGACAGTTTCAGACACGGCTGGTTGAAGAGCAAACAGAAGATCATCAGTTAAGAGGGAGTCTGTTGGTGCATGTTTTGTAACAGATGATCTTTTGTGTTTGTTAGAATTGAGAGCAACGGTCAAAGGGGAGTCTGTTGGTGCATTTTGTGACCGTCGCTATGCAATTTTGTTAAGCGAAAACGTAGTGCGAAGTTAGGACAACTTCGCCATAGGCGAAGTTGTAACAACTTCTGCCATAGGCGAAGTTAGAATAACTTCGCCATAGGCGAAGTTATAACAACTTCGCCTACTGGCCCAAGCCCAAGCACGCGAAGTTGTTTCGATATATATATATGTGTCTTGTTTAGGTTTGAGTATCCAGAAAAATTAGAGTGTTTGGTGATCAGTTTAATTGTCTAGAGAGAAACCGAGAGTGAGAGTCGTGTGGAACGACCCGAGGTAGAGCTCACCTCGGGTCGGCCGTGTCTTTGTTTTCGTGTTTGGTATGTAAGTGTTTCGGTTATGATATAAAGATCTGCAGATGTGTTTATCCCATTCGTGTGTTTGTTCGTGTATGTGTTTGTGTATAATCGTGTTCTTCGTCTTCTACACCATAAACGAGTCTAGGAGGATTCCGCACTCCTAGACCTCGTGTGGATCTCGTATCGATCGGCGACGCCCCGGCGGGACCTACAAGTGGTATCAGAGCCTTAGGCTCTTATGCTATGGTTCGAGATCTGCGTTTTGGTGTTTCTGGCACGTTTCTGATGCGTTTCTGGCCGATCAGCGCCGCAGGCGAAGTTATGGGGATCAGGCGAAGTTGTCGCTTAAATTTTAGGGTTTAGGCGAAGATATAAGGTTAAGCGAAGTTATTCACAACTTCGCCTACCTCACAAGTTCGCTTATCTCAAGCGAAGTTATCTGTCAGGCGATGTTATGGACAGGCGAAGTTAAGGAGGGGCGAAGTTGACTTTTAGGCGAAGTTAAAAAAAAAAAAAAAAAAAAAAAAAAAAAAGTGTTTGGAGTTTTCGTCTGTATGGCCAGGTGTACACGATTATTGTGAGACCGAAGACGTTGTTCCGTCAACGAGTGAAACTTGTTATCTCTTGGTCTTACGTGTGAACAAATACGTGTCAACTCTGGATTTGGAGTTGAGGTTGTGAATGGGATATTGATTGAAACTGGATATTGACACATATTTGGGTGTTTGTGGGCAATGAAATAGTTGTTGTTCGAGGTTGACCAACTGAAGAAAGTCAAATTGAACTGAATGTTTTCGTCATTACTGGATTGCGGTCAGAGCATATTATTTATGTTATTTTCAAGGCGTTCGAGAATTGGATCCTGAAACGTGATGCTTATTTATTAGAGTGAAAATTCTGGAACAAGTTGGATTTAATCGGGATTTAAAGTGTTTATGTTCTTGATCGTTATCCCTGGTGATTGAAGATGCTTCGGATTAATTAATGGTCATGTGTGTTAGATTCTGTCAAGGTGGTTTTGTGATGAAATTGATCACTTGATGTTGAGTAGTTGAAGATTAAACCTTATCGTATGCCGACGTGTTGGTGAAGTTGTGGAGGGAGCCCAACTTCACATGTTGGTGAAGTTAGAAGAACTTCACGTGTTGGTGAAGTCAGAAGGACTCACGTGATTGTTTGAGATGATCAATTAGGCACGGGGATGCATGCATTTCAAAGACCTCAATCTATATTGTCGGAGAAGCTTACACTGAAGGGGAGATCTGATATGGAAGACGCTGGGTGATTGTTAGATTTGTGAAGCTACAAGACAGTTTCAGACACGGCTGGTTGAAGAGCAAACAGAAGATCATCAGTTAAGAGGGAGTCTGTTGGTGCATGTTTTGTAACAGATGATCTTTTGTGTTTGTTAGAATTGAGAGCAACGGTCAAAGGGGAGTCTGTTGGTGCATTTTGTGACCGTCGCTATGCAATTTTGTTAAGCGAAAACGTAGTGCGAAGTTAGGACAACTTCGCCATAGGCGAAGTTGTAACAACTTCTGCCATAGGCGAAGTTAGAATAACTTCGCCATAGGCGAAGTTATAACAACTTCGCCTACTGGCCCAAGCCCAAGCACGCGAAGTTGTTTCGATATATATATATGTGTCTTGTTTAGGTTTGAGTATCCAGAAAAATTAGAGTGTTTGGTGATCAGTTTAATTGTCTAGAGAGAAACCGAGAGTGAGAGTCGTGTGGAACGACCCGAGGTAGAGCTCACCTCGGGTCGGCCGTGTCTTTGTTTTCGTGTTTGGTATGTAAGTGTTTCGGTTATGATATAAAAGATCTGCAGATGTGTTTATCCCATTCGTGTGTTTGTTCGTGTATGTGTTTGTGTATAATCGTGTTCTTCGTCTTCTACACCATAAACGAGTCTAGGAGGATTCCGCACTCCTAGACCTCGTGTGGATCTCGTATCGATCGGCGACGCCCCGGCGGGACCTACAAGTGGTATCAGAGCCTTAGGCTCTTATGCTATGGTTCGAGATCTGCGTTTTGGTGTTTCTGGCACGTTTCTGATGCGTTTCTGGCCGATCAGCGCCGCAGGCGAAGTTATGGGGATCAGGCGAAGTTGTCGCTTAAATTTTAGGGTTTAGGCGAAGATATAAGGTTAAGCGAAGTTATTCACAACTTCGCCTACCTCACAAGTTCGCTTATCTCAAGCGAAGTTATCTGTCAGGCGATGTTATGGACAGGCGAAGTTAAGGAGGGGCGAAGTTGACTTTTAGGCGAAGTTAAAAAAAAAAAAAAAAAAAAAAAAAAAAAAAAGTGTTTGGAGTTTTCGTCTGTATGGCCAGGTGTACACGATTATTGTGAGACCGAAGACGTTGTTCCGTCAACGAGTGAAACTTGTTATCTCTTGGTCTTACGTGTGAACAAATACGTGTCAACTCTGGATTTGGAGTTGAGGTTGTGAATGGGATATTGATTGAAACTGGATATTGACACATATTTGGGTGTTTGTGGGCAATGAAATAGTTGTTGTTCGAGGTTGACCAACTGAAGAAAGTCAAATTGAACTGAATGTTTTCGTCATTACTGGATTGCGGTCAGAGCATATTATTTATGTTATTTTCAAGGCGTTCGAGAATTGGATCCTGAAACGTGATGCTTATTTATTAGAGTGAAAATTCTGGAACAAGTTGGATTTAATCGGGATTTAAAGGGTTTATGTTCTTGATCGTTATCCCTGGTGATTGAAGATGCTTCGGATTAATTAATGGTCATGTGTGTTAGATTCTGTCAAGGTGGTTTTGTGATGAAATTGATCACTTGATGTTGAGTAGTTGAAGATTAAACCTTATCGTATGCCGACGTGTTGGTGAAGTTGTGGAGGGAGCCCAACTTCACATGTTGGTGAAGTTAGAAGAACTTCACGTGTTGGTGAAGTCAGAAGGACTCACGTGATTGTTTGAGATGATCAATTAGGCACGGGGATGCATGCATTTCAAAGACCTCAATCTATATTGTCGGAGAAGCTTACACTGAAGGGGAGATCTGATATGGAAGACGCTGGGTGATTGTTAGATTTGTGAAGCTACAAGACAGTTTCAGACACGGCTGGTTGAAGAGCAAACAGAAGATCATCAGTTAAGAGGGAGTCTGTTGGTGCATGTTTTGTAACAGATGATCTTTTGTGTTTGTTAGAATTGAGAGCAACGGTCAAAGGGGAGTCAGTTGGTGCATTTTGTGACCGTCGCTATGCAATTTTGTTAAGCGAAAACGTAGTGCGAAGTTAGGACAACTTCGCCATAGGCGAAGTTGTAACAACTTCTGCCATAGGCGAAGTTAGAATAACTTCGCCATAGGCGAAGTTATAACAACTTCGCCTACTGGCCCAAGCCCAAGCACGCGAAGTTGTTTCGATATATATATATGTGTCTTGTTTAGGTTTGAGTATCCAGAAAAATTAGAGTGTTTGGTGATCAGTTTAATTGTCTAGAGAGAAACCGAGAGTGAGAGTCGTGTGGAACGACCCGAGGTAGAGCTCACCTCGGGTCGGCCGTGTCTTTGTTTTCGTGTTTGGTATGTAAGTGTTTCGGTTATGATATAAAAGATCTGCAGATGTGTTTATCCCATTCGTGTGTTTGTTCGTGTATGTGTTTGTGTATAATCGTGTTCTTCGTCTTCTACACCATAAACGAGTCTAGGAGGATTCCGCACTCCTAGACCTCGTGTGGATCTCGTATCGATCGGCGACGCCCCGGCGGGACCTACAAGTGGTATCAGAGCCTTAGGCTCTTATGCTATGGTTCGAGATCTGCGTTTTGGTGTTTCTGGCACGTTTCTGATGCGTTTCTGGCCGATCAGCGCCGCAGGCGAAGTTATGGGGATCAGGCGAAGTTGTCGCTTAAATTTTTGGGTTTAGGCGAAGATATAAGGTTAAGCGAAGTTATTCACAACTTCGCCTACCTCACAAGTTCGCTTATCTCAAGCGAAGTTATCTGTCAGGCGATGTTATGGACAGGCGAAGTTAAGGAGGGGCGAAGTTGACTTTTAGGCGAAGTTAAAAAAAAAAAAAAAAAAAAAAAAAAAAAAAAGTGTTTGGAGTTTTCGTCTGTATGGCCAGGTGTACACGATTATTGTGAGACCGAAGACGTTGTTCCGTCAACGAGTGAAACTTGTTATCTCTTGGTCTTACGTGTGAACAAATACGTGTCAACTCTGGATTTGGAGTTGAGGTTGTGAATGGGATATTGATTGAAACTGGATATTGACACATATTTGGGTGTTTGTGGGCAATGAAATAGTTGTTGTTCGAGGTTGACCAACTGAAGAAAGTCAAATTGAACTGAATGTTTTCGTCATTACTGGATTGCGGTCAGAGCATATTATTTATGTTATTTTCAAGGCGTTCGAGAATTGGATCCTGAAACGTGATGCTTATTTATTAGAGTGAAAATTCTGGAACAAGTTGGATTTAATCGGGATTTAAAGTGTTTATGTTCTTGATCGTTATCCCTGGTGATTGAAGATGCTTCGGATTAATTAATGGTCATGTGTGTTAGATTCTGTCAAGGTGGTTTTGTGATGAAATTGATCACTTGATGTTGAGTAGTTGAAGATTAAACCTTATCGTATGCCGACGTGTTGGTGAAGTTGTGGAGGGAGCCCAACTTCACATGTTGGTGAAGTTAGAAGAACTTCACGTGTTGGTGAAGTCAGAAGGACTCACGTGATTGTTTGAGATGATCAATTAGGCACGGGGATGCATGCATTTCAAAGACCTCAATCTATATTGTCGGAGAAGCTTACACTGAAGGGGAGATCTGATATGGAAGACGCTGGGTGATTGTTAGATTTGTGAAGCTACAAGACAGTTTCAGACACGGCTGGTTGAAGAGCAAACAGAAGATCATCAGTTAAGAGGGAGTCTGTTGGTGCATGTTTTGTAACAGATGATCTTTTGTGTTTGTTAGAATTGAGAGCAACGGTCAAAGGGGAGTCAGTTGGTGCATTTTGTGACCGTCGCTATGCAATTTTGTTAAGCGAAAACGTAGTGCGAAGTTAGGACAACTTCGCCATAGGCGAAGTTGTAACAACTTCTGCCATAGGCGAAGTTAGAATAACTTCGCCATAGGCGAAGTTATAACAACTTCGCCTACTGGCCCAAGCCCAAGCACGCGAAGTTGTTTCGATATATATATATGTGTCTTGTTTAGGTTTGAGTATCCAGAAAAATTAGAGTGTTTGGTGATCAGTTTAATTGTCTAGAGAGAAACCGAGAGTGAGAGTCGTGTGGAACGACCCGAGGTAGAGCTCACCTCGGGTCGGCCGTGTCTTTGTTTTCGTGTTTGGTATGTAAGTGTTTCGGTTATGATATAAAAGATCTGCAGATGTGTTTATCCCATTCGTGTGTTTGTTCGTGTATGTGTTTGTGTATAATCGTGTTCTTCGTCTTCTACACCATAAACGAGTCTAGGAGGATTCCGCACTCCTAGACCTCGTGTGGATCTCGTATCGATCGGCGACGCCCCGGCGGGACCTACAAGTGGTATCAGAGCCTTAGGCTCTTATGCTATGGTTCGAGATCTGCGTTTTGGTGTTTCTGGCACGTTTCTGATGCGTTTCTGGCCGATCAGCGCCGCAGGCGAAGTTATGGGGATCAGGCGAAGTTGTCGCTTAAATTTTAGGGTTTAGGCGAAGATATAAGGTTAAGCGAAGTTATTCACAACTTCGCCTACCTCACAAGTTCGCTTATCTCAAGCGAAGTTATCTGTCAGGCGATGTTATGGACAGGCGAAGTTAAGGAGGGGCGAAGTTGACTTTTAGGCGAAGTTAAAAAAAAAAAAAAAAAAAAAAAAAAAAAAAAGTGTTTGGAGTTTTCGTCTGTATGGCCAGGTGTACACGATTATTGTGAGACCGAAGACGTTGTTCCGTCAACGAGTGAAACTTGTTATCTCTTGGTCTTACGTGTGAACAAATACGTGTCAACTCAGGATTTGGAGTTGAGGTTGTGAATGGGATATTGATTGAAACTGGATATTGACACATATTTGGGTGTTTGTGGGCAATGAAATAGTTGTTGTTCGAGGTTGACCAACTGAAGAAAGTCAAATTGAACTGAATGTTTTCGTCATTACTGGATTGCGGTCAGAGCATATTATTTATGTTATTTTCAAGGCGTTCGAGAATTGGATCCTGAAACGTGATGCTTATTTATTAGAGTGAAAATTCTGGAACAAGTTGGATTTAATCGGGATTTAAAGTGTTTATGTCTTGATCGTTATCCCTGGTGATTGAAGATGCTTCGGATTAATTAATGGTCATGTGTGTTAGATTCTGTCAAGGTGGTTTTGTGATGAAATTGATCACTTGATGTTGAGTAGTTGAAGATTAAACCTTATCGTATGCCGACGTGTTGGTGAAGTTGTGGAGGGAGCCCAACTTCACATGTTGGTGAAGTTAGAAGAACTTCATGTGTTGGAGAAGTCAGAAGGACTCACGTGATTGTTTGAGATGATCAATTAGGCACGGGGATGCATGCATTTCAAAGACCTCAATCTATATTGTCGGAGAAGCTTACACTGAAGGGGAGATCTGATATGGAAGACGCTGGGTGATTGTTAGATTTGTGAAGCTACAAGACAGTTTCAGACACGGCTGGTTGAAGAGCAAACAGAAGATCATCAGTTAAGAGGGAGTCTGTTGGTGCATGTTTTGTAACAGATGATCTTTTGTGTTTGTTAGAATTGAGAGCAACGGTCAAAGGGGAGTCTGTTGGTGCATTTTGTGACCGTCGCTATGCAATTTTGTTAAGCGAAAACGTAGTGCGAAGTTAGGACAACTTCGCCATAGGCGAAGTTGTAACAACTTCTGCCATAGGCGAAGTTAGAATAACTTCGCCATAGGCGAAGTTATAACAACTTCGCCATAGGCGAAGTTATAACAACTTCGCCTACTGGCCCAAGCCCAAGCACGCGAAGTTGTTTCGATATATATATATGTGTCTTGTTTAGGTTTGAGTATCTAGAAAAATTAGAGTGTTTGGTGATCAGTTTAATTGTCTAGAGAGAAACCGAGAGTGAGAGTCGTGTGGAACGACCCGAGGTAGAGCTCACCTCGGGTCGGCCGTGTCTTTGTTTTCGTGTTTGGTATGTAAGTGTTTCGGTTATGATATAAAAGATCTGCAGATGTGTTTATCCCATTCGTGTGTTTGTTCGTGTAATGTGTTTGTGTATAATCGTGTTCTTCGTCTTTCTACACATAAACGAGTCTAGGAGGATTCCGCACTCCTAGACCTCGTGTGGATCTCGTATCGATCGGCGACGCCCCGGCGGGACCTACAAAAGGCTCAAGCAACAGCTAGAAAAGATTAAAGTACAAGGATGGAGAAAGACTAAAGTCAATTCTAGGGAGATTTCTAGCAATTGTGAATGATTTGAGAACAACTGACTATGTGATGACTGACTTTGATCTAAACACCAATTTGCTCAATTCAATGCCGAAGGAATGGTACACTTCCAGCAAGTTCATACTTCAAAATCCTAGCTTTGAACAATTAAAGGTGGATGATGTAGTCTGCTTCCTTCAGGCTGCTGAAATTGAGATGATTGAGAAAGAAATGATCAAAGAAGAGAAGCCATGTTTCCAAGTAACCAATGCTCTCATTGCACCTATGGGAAACTTATCAACCAAAAACCAATAACAGATTCCCATCATAGAGGAACCAATTAAACATGATGTTGATACAACTAAAGCTTTTGTTTGTGGTAGCTCAAGCAACCCAGGAAACCAATCAAGGTTCAATGTCCAACTCTTAGAATACAATGATTCAGCCTCAATGGCAAATGGACATGCACCTTTTGTTGGTGGAAATGGAAGCCTTGGATCTGATTACCAAGCATCGCTATCAATGTTCACTAAATCTTGTAATGCTTTTGTAGCAAAGAATATGGTTCATACCAGGATTCTTCAAGATGATTTAGAGCATATAGATGAAGATGATCTTCAGGATATGTACTTAAAGTGGCAAGCTACCATACTGGCTCTTAGAAGATAGAGGTTGTACAACAGGACTGGTAGATCACTTTCTATCAGGGCCAAAAGAAAGAATTGGTTTTGACAAGTCAAAAGCCATCTGTTATAACTGCCAACAGCCTGGTCATTTTTCTAGAGAATGCAACATGCCAAGAAACTTTCAAATGAATCAGTTCCAAAACCAGTCAAGAAATCAGCAGCAACAGTATCAACAACAGAGAACCAACAATCCCATCAACTTCAACAACTATAATCCCAACTTCAACAACTTTCAACAACCTCAAGTAAATAATCAACAAGTTGTGCTTCAGAATCAAAGTTTTCAAAGAAACAACAACCAAAACCTTCAAACTGCTCCAACCAGCTCAAAAAGAACCAATCAAAATCAACCAAGAAATCAAGGGAATAGAGCTTTGGCTGCACAGCATGAGGGTGATTTTCACTGGAGCAACCATGAAGAGGACATCACAAGAGCAAATGTTGCTTTGATGGCTATTCCAGAGAAGGAGGCTGGAACATCATCTCAGGTATACTCTACTCCTACAGCTGATTTACATGAAATTATCAATGAATTAACTATAAAAGTAGGCAAGCTGGAGGGTGAGTGTTTTAGGA